>NW_026045908.1:8484848-8787878 GCF_023898315.1 Schistocerca nitens | reverse complement strand
TTCAATTCCGATGCAATTTCTGTGTTTCATGGTCAATGTGAAGGACCAAGGGATACAGTAAACCTGCACTGGTGCATCGGAATCCAATACTGGTCTCCCAGGAGCCGCCCAAAGCACAAACTCTGAGAAGATTCACTCTTCTTGTACTTAAGCCGGCACTGTGCCTTTTATATTCAATTCCGATGCGATTTCTGTGTTTCATCGTCAATTTGAAGGTCCAAGGGATACAGTAAACCTGCACTGGTGCATCGGAATCCAATACTGGTCTCCCAGGAGCCGCCCAAAGCACAAACTCTGAGAAGATTCACTCTTGTTGTACTTAAGTCGGCACTGTGCCTTTTATATTCAATTCCGATGCGATTTCTGTGTTTCATCGTCAATGTGAAGGTCCAAGGGATACAGTAATCCTGCACTGGTGCATCGGAATCCAATACTCGTCTCCCAGGAGCCGCTCAAACCACAAACTCTTAGGAGACTCACCCTTCTTGTACTTAAGTCGGCACTGTGTCTTTTATATTCAATTCCGAGGCGATTTTTGTGTTTCATTGTCAATGTGAAGGTCCAAGGGATACAGTAAACCTGCACTGGTGCATCGGAATCCAATACTGGTCTCCCAGGATCCGCTCAAAGCACAAACTCTTAGGAGACTCACTCTTCTTGTACTTAAGTCGGCACTGTGTCTTTTATATTCAATTCCGATGCAATTTCTGTGTTTCATGGTCAATGTGAAGGACCAAGGGATACAGTAAACCTGCACTGGTGCATCGGAATCCAATACTGGTCTCCCAGGAGCCGCCCAAAGCACAAACTCTGAGAAGATTCACTCTTCTTGTACTTAAGTCGGCACTGTGCCTTTTATATTCAATTCCGATGCGATTTCTGTGTTTCATCGTCAATGTGAAGGTCGAAGGGATACAGTAAACCTGCACTGGTGCATCGGAATCCATCTCCCAGGAGCCGCTCAAACCACAACCTCTTAGGAGACTCACTCTTCTTGTACTTAAGTCGGCACTGTGTCTTTTATATTCAATTCCGATGCGATTTCTGTGTTTCATTGTCAATGTGAAGGTCCAAGGGATACAGTAAACCTGCACTGGTGCATCGGAATCCAATACTGGTCTCCCAGGAGCCGCCCAAAGCACAAACTCTGAGAAGATTCACTCTTCTTGTACTTAAGTCGGCACTGTGTCTTTTATATTCAATTCCGATGCGATTTCTGTGTTTCATTGTCAATGTGAAGGTCCAAGGGATACAGTAAACCTGCACTGGTGCATCGGAATACAATACTGGTCTCCCAGGAGCCGCTCAAAGCACAAACTCTTAGGAGACTCACTCTTCTTGTAC
Source organism: Schistocerca nitens (assembly GCF_023898315.1). Lineage (NCBI taxonomy): Eukaryota > Metazoa > Arthropoda > Insecta > Orthoptera > Acrididae > Schistocerca > Schistocerca nitens. The sequence continues at coordinate 8,786,534 of NW_026045908.1, read as the reverse complement.
TTAAGTCGGCATTGTGCCTTTTATATTCAATTCCGATGCGATTTCTGTGTTTCACTGTCAATGTGACGGTCCAAGCGATACAGTAAACCTGCACTGGTGCATCGGAATCCAATACTGGTCTCCCAGGAGCCGCCCAAAGCACAAACTCTGAGAAGATTCACTCTTCTTGTACTTAAGTCGGCACTGTGCCTTTTATATTCAATTCCGATGCGATTTCTGTGTTTCATCGTCAATTTGAAGGTCCAAGGGATACAGTAAACCTGCACTGATGCATCGGAATCCAATACTGGTCTCCCAGGAGCCGCCCAAAGCACAAACTCTGGGAAGATTCACTCTTCTTGTACTTAAGTCGGCACTGTGCCTTTTATATTCAATTCCGATGCGATTTCTGTGTTTCATCGTCAATGTGAAGGTCCAAGGGATACAGTAAACCTGCACTGGTGCATCGGAATCCAATACTGGTCTCCCAGGAGCCGCTCAAACCACAAACTCTTAGGAGACTCACCCTTTTTGTACTTAAGTCGGCACTGTGTCTTTTATATTCAATTCCGATGCGATTTCTGTGTTTCATCGTCAATTTGAAGGTCCAAGGGATACAGTAAACCTGCACTGGTGCATCGGAATCCAATACTGGTCTCCCACGAGCCGCTCAAACCACAAACTCTTAGGAGACTCACTCTTCTTGTACTTAAGTCGGCATTGTGCCTTTTATATTCAATTCCGATGCAATTTCTGTGTTTCATGGTCAATGTGAAGGACCAAGGGATACAGTAAACCTGCACTGGTGCATCGGAATCCAATACTGGTCTCCCAGGAGCCGCCCAAAGCACAAACTCTGAGAAGATTCACTCTTCTTGTACTTAAGTCGGCACTGTGCCTTTTATATTCAATTCCGATGCGATTTCTGTGTTTCATCGTCAATGTGAAGGTCGAAGGGATACAGTAAACCTGCACTGGTGCATCGGAATCCATCTCCCAGGAGCCGCTCAAACCACAACCTCTTAGGAGACTCACTCTTCTTGTACTTAAGTCGGCACTGTGCCTTTTATATTCAAATCCGATGCGTTTTCTGTGTTTCATTGTCAATGTGAAGTTCCAAGGGATACAGTAAACCTGCACTGGTGCATCGGAATCCAATACTGGTCTCCCAGGATCCGCTCAAAGCACAAACTCTAAGGAGACTCACTCTTCTTGTACTTAAGACAGCATTGTGCCTTTTATATTCAATTCCGATGCGATTTCTGTGTTTCATCGTCAATTTGAAGGTCCAAGGGATACAGTAAACCTGCATTGGTGCATCGGAATCCAATACTGGTCTCCCAGGAGCCGCCCAAAGCACAAACTCTGAGAAGATTCACTCTTCTTGTACTTAAGTCGGCACTGTGCCTTTTATATTCAATTCCGATGCGATTTCTGTGTTTCATCGTCAATGTGAAGGTCCAAGGGATACAGTAATCCTGCACTGGTGCATCGGAATCCAATACTCGTCTCCCAGGAGCCGCTCAAACCACAAACTCTTAGGAGACTCACCCTTCTTGTACTTAAGTCGGCACTGTGTCTTTTATATTCAATTCCGAGGCGATTTTTGTGTTTCATTGTCAATGTGAAGGTCCAAGGGATACAGTAAACCTGCACTGGTGCATCGGAATCCAATACTGGTCTCCCAGGATCCGCTCAAAGCACAAACTCTTAGGAGACTCACTCTTCTTGTACTTAAGTCGGCACTGTGTCTTTTATATTCAATTCCGATGCAATTTCTGTGTTTCATGGTCAATGTGAAGGACCAAGGGATACAGTAAACCTGCACTGGTGCATCGGAATCCAATACTGGTCTCCCAGGAGCCGCCCAAAGCACAAACTCTGAGAAGATTCACTCTTCTTGTACTTAAGTCGGCACTGTGCCTTTTATATTCAATTCCGATGCGATTTCTGTGTTTCATCGTCAATGTGAAGGTCGAAGGGATACAGTAAACCTGCACTGGTGCATCGGAATCCATCTCCCAGGAGCCGCTCAAACCACAACCTCTTAGGAGACTCACTCTTCTTGTACTTAAGTCGGCACTGTGTCTTTTATATTCAATTCCGATGCGATTTCTGTGTTTCATTGTCAATGTGAAGGTCCAAGGGATACAGTAAACCTGCACTGGTGCATCGGAATCCAATACTGGTCTCCCAGGAGCCGCCCAAAGCACAAACTCTGAGAAGATTCACTCTTCTTGTACTTAAGTCGGCACTGTGTCTTTTATATTCAATTCCGATGCGATTTCTGTGTTTCATTGTCAATGTGAAGGTCCAAGGGATACAGTAAACCTGCACTGGTGCATCGGAATACAATACTGGTCTCCCAGGAGCCGCTCAAAGCACAAACTCTTAGGAGACTCACTCTTCTTGTACTTAAGTCGGCATTGTGCCTTTTATATTCAATTCCGATGCGATTTCTGTGTTTCACTGTCAATGTGACGGTCCAAGCGATACAGTAAACCTGCACTGGTGCATCGGAATCCAATACTGGTCTCCCAGGAGCCGCCCAAAGCACAAACTCTGAGAAGATTCACTCTTCTTGTACTTAAGTCGGCACTGTGCCTTTTATATTCAATTCCGATGCGATTTCTGTGTTTCATCGTCAATTTGAAGGTCCAAGGGATACAGTAAACCTGCACTGATGCATCGGAATCCAATACTGGTCTCCCAGGAGCCGCCCAAAGCACAAACTCTGGGAAGATTCACTCTTCTTGTACTTAAGTCGGCACTGTGCCTTTTATATTCAATTCCGATGCGATTTCTGTGTTTCATCGTCAATGTGAAGGTCCAAGGGATACAGTAAACCTGCACTGGTGCATCGGAATCCAATACTGGTCTCCCAGGAGCCGCTCAAACCACAAACTCTTAGGAGACTCACCCTTTTTGTACTTAAGTCGGCACTGTGTCTTTTATATTCAATTCCGATGCGATTTCTGTGTTTCATCGTCAATTTGAAGGTCCAAGGGATACAGTAAACCTGCACTGGTGCATCGGAATCCAATACTGGTCTCCCACGAGCCGCTCAAACCACAAACTCTTAGGAGACTCACTCTTCTTGTACTTAAGTCGGCATTGTGCCTTTTATATTCAATTCCGATGCAATTTCTGTGTTTCATGGTCAATGTGAAGGACCAAGGGATACAGTAAACCTGCACTGGTGCATCGGAATCCAATACTGGTCTCCCAGGAGCCGCCCAAAGCACAAACTCTGAGAAGATTCACTCTTCTTGTACTTAAGTCGGCACTGTGCCTTTTATATTCAATTCCGATGCGATTTCTGTGTTTCATCGTCAATGTGAAGGTCGAAGGGATACAGTAAACCTGCACTGGTGCATCGGAATCCATCTCCCAGGAGCCGCTCAAACCACAACCTCTTAGGAGACTCACTCTTCTTGTACTTAAGTCGGCACTGTGCCTTTTATATTCAAATCCGATGCGTTTTCTGTGTTTCATTGTCAATGTGAAGTTCCAAGGGATACAGTAAACCTGCACTGGTGCATCGGAATCCAATACTGGTCTCCCAGGATCCGCTCAAAGCACAAACTCTAAGGAGACTCACTCTTCTTGTACTTAAGACAGCATTGTGCCTTTTATATTCAATTCCGATGCGATTTCTGTGTTTCATCGTCAATTTGAAGGTCCAAGGGATACAGTAAACCTGCATTGGTGCATCGGAATCCAATACTGGTCTCCCAGGAGCCGCCCAAAGCACAAACTCTGAGAAGATTCACTCTTCTTGTACTTAAGTCGGCACTGTGCCTTTTATATTCAATTCCGATGCGATTTCTGTGTTTCATCGTCAATGTGAAGGTCCAAGGGATACAGTAAACCTGCACTGGTGCATCGGAATCCAATACTGGTCTCCCAGGATCCGCTCAAAGCACAAACTCTTAGGAGACTTACTCTTCTTGTACTTAAGTCGGCATTGTGCCTTTTATATTCAATTCCGATGCGATTTCTGTGTTTCACTGTCAATGTGAAGGTCCAACCGATACAGTAAACCTGCACTGGTGCATCGGAATCCAATACTGGTCTCCCAGGAGCCGCCCAAAGCACAAACTCTAAGAAGATTCACTCTTCTTGTACTTAAGTCGGCACTGTGCCTTTTATATTCAATTCCGATGCGATTTCTGTGTTTCATCGTCAATTTGAAGGTCCAAGGGATACAGTAAACCTGCACTGGTGCATCGGAATCCAATACTGGTCTCCCAGGAGCCGCCCAAAGCACAAACTCTGAGAAGATTCACTCTTGTTGTACTTAAGTCGGCACTGTGCCTTTTATATTCAATTCCGATGCGATTTCTGTGTTTCATCGTCAATGTGAAGGTCCAAGGGATACAGTAATCCTGCACTGGTGCATCGGAATCCAATACTCGTCTCCCAGGAGCCGCTCAAACCACAAACTCTTAGGAGACTCACCCTTCTTGTACTTAAGTCGGCACTGTGTCTTTTATATTCAATTCCGATGCGATTTTTGTGTTTCATTGTCAATGTGAAGGTCCAAGGGATACAGTAAACCTGCACTGGTGCATCGGAATCCAATACTGGTCTCCCAGGATCCGCTCAAAGCACAAACTCTTAGGAGACTCACTCTTCTTGTACTTAAGTCGGCACTGTGTCTTTTATATTCAATTCCGATGCAATTTCTGTGTTTCATGGTCAATGTGAAGGACCAAGGGATACAGTAAACCTGCACTGGTGCATCGGAATCCAATACTGGTCTCCCAGGAGCCGCCCAAAGCACAAACTCTGAGAAGATTCACTCTTCTTGTACTTAAGTCGGCACTGTGCCTTTTATATTCAATTCCGATGCGATTTCTGTGTTTCATCGTCAATGTGAAGGTCGAAGGGATACAGTAAACCTGCACTGGTGCATCGGAATCCATCTCCCAGGAGCCGCTCAAACCACAACCTCTTAGGAGACTCACTCTTCTTGTACTTAAGTCGGCACTGTGTCTTTTATATTCAATTCCGATGCGATTTCTGTGTTTCATTGTCAATGTGAAGGTCCAAGGGATACAGTAAACCTGCACTGGTGCATCGGAATCCAATACTGGTCTCCCAGGAGCCGCCCAAAGCACAAACTCTGAGAATATTCACTCTTCTTGTACTTAAGTCGGCACTGTGTCTTTTATATTCAATTCCGATGCGATTTCTGTGTTTCATTGTCAATGTGAAGGTCCAAGGGATACAGTAAACCTGCACTGGTGCATCGGAATACAATACTGGTCTCCCAGGAGCCGCTCAAAGCACAAACTCTTAGGAGACTCACTCTTCTTGTACTTAAGTCGGCATTGTGCCTTTTATATTCAATTCCGATGCGATTTCTGTGTTTCACTGTCAATGTGACGGTCCAAGCGATACAGTAAACCTGCACTGGTGCATCGGAATCCAATACTGGTCTCCCAGGAGCCGCCCAAAGCACAAACTCTGAGAAGATTCACTCTTCTTGTACTTAAGTCGGCACTGTGCCTTTTATATTCAATTCCGATGCGATTTCTGTGTTTCATCGTCAATTTGAAGGTCCAAGGGATACAGTAAACCTGCACTGATGCATCGGAATCCAATACTGGTCTCCCAGGAGCCGCCCAAAGCACAAACTCTGGGAAGATTCACTCTTCTTGTACTTAAGTCGGCACTGTGCCTTTTATATTCAATTCCGATGCGATTTCTGTGTTTCATCGTCAATGTGAAGGTCCAAGGGATACAGTAAACCTGCACTGGTGCATCGGAATCCAATACTGGTCTCCCAGGAGCCGCTCAAACCACAAACTCTTAGGAGACTCACCCTTTTTGTACTTAAGTCGGCACTGTGTCTTTTATATTCAATTCCGATGCGATTTCTGTGTTTCATCGTCAATTTGAAGGTCCAAGGGATACAGTAAACCTGCACTGGTGCATCGGAATCCAATACTGGTCTCCCACGAGCCGCTCAAACCACAAACTCTTAGGAGACTCACTCTTCGTGTACTTAAGTCGGCATTGTGCCTTTTATATTCAATTCCGATGCAATTTGTGTGTTTCATGGTCAATGTGAAGGACCAAGGGATACAGTAAACCTGCACTGGTGCATCGGAATCCAATACTGGTCTCCCAGGAGCCGCCCAAAGCACAAACTCTGAGAAGATTCACTCTTCTTGTACTTAAGTCGGCACTGTGCCTTTTATATTCAATTCCGATGCGATTTCTGTGTTTCATCGTCAATGTGAAGGTCGAAGGGATACAGTAAACCTGCACTGGTGCATCGGAATCCAATACTGGTCTCCCAGGAGCCGCTCAAAGCACAACCTCTTAGGAGACTCACTCTTCTTGGACTTAAGTCGGCACTGTGCCTTTTATATTCAATTCCGATGCGATTTCTGTGTTTCAACGTCAATGTGAAGGTCCAAGGGATACAGTAAACCTGCACTGGTGCATCGGAATCCAATACTGGTCTCCCAGGAGCCGCTCAAAGCACAACCTCTTAGGAGACTCACTCTTCTTGTACTTAAGTCGGCACTGTGCCTTTTATATTCAATTCCGATGCGATTTCTGTGTTTCATCGTCAATGTGAAGGACCAAGGGATACAGTAAACCTGCACTGGTGCATCGGAATCCAATACTGGTCTCCCAGGAGCCGCTCAAACCACAACCTCTTAGGAGACTCACTCTTCTTGTACTTAAGTCGGCACTGTGCCTTTTATATTCAATTCCGATGCGATTTCTGTGTTTCAACGTCAATGTGAAGGTCCAAGGGATACAGTAAACCTGCACTGGTGCATCGGAATCCAATACTGGTCTCCCAGGAGCCGCCCAAAGCACAAACTCTGAGAAGATTCACTCCTCTTGTACTTAAGTCGGCACTGTGCCTTTTATATTCAATTCCGATGCGATTTCTGTGTTTCATTGTCAATGTGAAGGTCCAAGGGATACAGTAAACCTGCACTGGTGCATCGGAATACAATACTGGTCTCCCAGGAGCCGCTCAAAGCACAAACTCTTAGGAGACTCACTCTTCTTGTACTTAAGTCGGCACTGTGTCTTTTATATTCAATTCCGATGCGATTTCTGTGTTTCATTGTCAATGTGAAGGTCCAAGGGATACAGTAAACCTGCACTGGTGCATCGGAATCCAATACTGGTCTCCCAGGAGCCGCCCAAAGCACAAACTCTGAGAAGATTCACTCTTCTTGTACTTAAGTCGGCACTGTGTCTTTTATATTCAATTCCGATGCGATTTCTGTGTTTCATTGTCAATGTGAAGTTCCAAGGGATACAGTAAACCTGCACTGGTGCATCGGAATCCAATACTGGTCTCCCAGGATCCGCTCAAAACACAAACTCTAAGGAGACTCACTCTTCTTGTACTTAAGTCAGCATTGTGCCTTTTATATTCAATTCCGATGCGATTTCTGTGTTTCATCGTCAATGTGAAGGTCCAAGGGATACAGTAAACCTGCACTAGTGCATCGGAATCCAATACTGGTCTCCCAGGAGCCGCTCAAAGCACAAACTCTTAGGAGACTCACTCTTCTTGTACTTAAGTCGGCACTGTGTCTTTTATATTCAAATCCGATGCGTTTTCTGTGTTTCATTGTCAATGTGAAGTTCCAAGGGATACAGTAAACCTGCACTGGTGCATCGGAATCCAATACTGGTCTCCCAGGATCCGCTCAAAGCACAAACTCTAAGGAGACTCACTCTTCTTGTACTTAAGTCAGCATTGTGCCTTTTATATTCAATTCCGATGCGATTTCTGTGTTTCATCGTCAATTTGAAGGTCCAAGGGATACAGTAAACCTGCACTGGTGCATCGGAATCCAATACTGGTCTCCCAGGAGCCGCCCAAAGCACAAACTCTGAGAAGATTCACTCTTCTTGTACTTAAGTCGGCACTGTGCCTTTTATATTCAATTCCGATGCGATTTCTGTGTTTCATCGTCAATGTGAAGGTCCAAGGGATACAGTAAACCTGCACTGGTGCATCGGAATCCAATACTGGTCTCCCAGGATCCGCTGAAAGCACAAACTCTTAGGAGACTTACTCTTCTTGTACTTAAGTCGGCATTGTGCCTTTTATATTCAATTCCGATGCGATTTCTGTGTTTCACTGTCAATGAGAAGGTCCAAGCGATACAGTAAACCTGCACTGGTGCATCGGAATCCAATACTGGTCTCCCAGGAGCCGCCCAAAGCACAAACTCTAAGGAGACTCACTCTTCTTGTACTTAAGTCGGCACTGTGCCTTTTATATTCAATTCCGATGCGATTTCTGTGTTTCATCGTCAATTTGAAGGTCCAAGGGATACAGTAAACCTGCAATGGTGCATCGGAATCCAATACTGGTCTCCCAGGAGCCGCCCAAAGCACAAACTCTGAGAAGATTCACTCTTCTTGTACTTAAGTCGGCACTGTGCCTTTTATATTCAATTCCGATGCGATTTCTGTGTTTCATCGTCAATGTGAAGGTCCAAGGGATACAGTAAACCTGCACTGGTGCATCGGAATCCAATACTGGTCTCCCAGGAGCCACCCAAAGAACAAACTCTGAGAAGATTCACTCTTCTTGTACTTAAGTCGGCACTGTGTCTTTTATATTCAATTCCGATGCGATTTCTGTGTTTCATTGTCAATGTGAAGGTCCAAGGGATACAGTAAACCTGCACTGGTGCATCGGAATCCAATACTGGTCTCCCAGGATCCGCTCAAAGCACAAACTCTTAGGAGACTTACTCTTCTTGTACTTAAGTCGGCATTGTGCCTTTTATATTCAATTCCGATGCGATTTCTGTGTTTCACTGTCAATGTGAAGGTCCAAGCGATACAGTAAACCTGCACTGGTGCATCGGAATCCAATACTGGTCTCCCAGGAACCGCCCAAAGCACAAACTCTGAGAAGATTCACTCTTCTTGTACTTAAGTCGGAACTGTGCCTTTTATATTCAATTCCGATGCGATTTCTGTGTTTCATCGTCAATGTGAAGGTCCAAGGGATACAGTAAACCTGCACTGGTGCATCGGAATCCAATACTGGTCTCCCAGGAGCCGCTCAAACCACAAACTCTTAGGAGACTCACCCTTTTTGTACTTAAGTCGGCACTGTGCCTTTTATATTCAATTCCGATGCGATTTCTGTGTTTCATCGTCAATTTGAAGGTCCAAGGGATACAGTAAACCTGCACTGGTGCATCGGAATCCAATACTGGTCTCCCACGAGCCGCTCAAACCACAAACTCTTAGGAGACTCACTCTTCTTGTACTTCAGTCGGCATTGTGCCTTTTATATTCAATTCCGATGCAATTTCTGTGTTTCATGGTCAATGTGAAGGACCAAGGGATACAGTAAACCTGCACTGGTGCATCGGAATCCAATACTGGTCTCCCAGGAGCCGCCCAAAGCACAAACTCTGAGAAGATTCACTCTTCTTGTACTTAAGTCGGCACTATGCCTTTTATATTCAATTCCGATGCGATTTCTGTGTTTCATCGTCAATGTGAAGGTCGAAGGGATACAGTAAACCTGCACTGGTGCATCGGAATCCATCTCCCAGGAGCCGCTCAAACCACAACCTCTTAGGAGACTCACTCTTCTTGTACTTAAGTCGGCACTGTGTCTTTTATATTCAATTCCGATGCGATTTCTGTGTTTCATTGTCAATGTGAAGGTCCAAGGGATACAGTAAACCTGCACTGGTGCATCGGAATCCAATACTGGTCTCCCAGGAGCCGCCCAAAGCACAAACTCTGAGAAGATTCACTCTTCTTGTACTTAAGTCGGCACTGTGTCTTTTATATTCAATTCCGATGCGATTTCTGTGTTTCATTGTCAATGTGAAGGTCCAAGGGATACAGTAAACCTGCACTGGTGCATCGGAATACAATACTGGTCTCCCAGGATCCGCTCAAAACACAAACTCTAAGGAGACTCACTCTTCTTGTACTTAAGTCAGCATTGTGCCTTTTATATTCAATTCCGATGCGATTTCTGTGTTTCATCGTCAATGTGAAGGTCCAAGGGATACAGTAAACCTGCACTGGTGCATCGGAATCCAATACTGGTCTCCCAGGAGCCGCTCAAAGCACAAACTCTTAGGAGACTCACTCTTCTTGTACTTAAGGCGGCACTGTGCCTTATATATTCAATTCCGATGCGATTTCTGTGTTTCATCGTCAATGTGAAGGTCCAAGGGATACAGTAAACCTGCACTGGTGCATCGGAATCCAATACTGGTCTCCCAGGAGCCGCCCAAAGAACAAACTCTGAGAAGATTCACTCTTCTTGTATTTAAGTCGGCACTGTGCCTTTTATATTCAATTCCGATGCGATTTCTGTGTTTCATTGTCAATGTGAAGGTCCAAGGGATACAGTAAACCTGCACTGGTGCATCGGAATCCAATACTGGTCTCCCAGGATCCGCTCAAAGCACAAACTCTTAGGAGACTTACTCTTCTTGTACTTAAGTCGGCATTGTGCCTTTTATATTCAATTCCGATGCGATTTCTGTGTTTCACTGTCAATGTGAAGGTCCAAGCGATACAGTAAACCTGCACTGGTGCATCGGAATCCAATACTGGTCTCCTAGGAGCCGCCCAAAGCACAAACTCTAAGAAGATTCACTCTTCTTGTACTTAAGTCGGCACTGTGCCTTTTATATTCAATTCCGATGCGATTTCTGTGTTTCATCGTCAATTTGAAGGTCCAAGGGATACAGTAAACCTGCACTGGTGCATCGGAATCCAATACTGGTCTCCCAGGAGCCGCCCAATGCACAAACTCTGAGAAGATTCACTCTTGTTGTACTTAAGTCGGCACTGTGCCTTTTATATTCAATTCCGATGCGATTTCTGTGTTTCATCGTCAATGTGAAGGTCCAAGGGATACAGTAAACCTGCACTGGTGCATCGGAATCCAATACTGGTCTCCCAGGAGCCGCTCAAACCACAAACTCTTAGGAGACTCACCCTTCTTGTACTTAAGTCGGCACTGTGTCTTTTATATTCAATTCCGATGCGATTTTTGTGTTTCATTGTCAATGTGAAGGTCCAAGGGATACAGTAAACCTGCACTGGTGCATCGGAATCCAATACTGGTCTCCCAGGATCCGCTCAAAGCACAAACTCTTAGGAGACTCACTCTTCTTGTACTTAAGTCGGCACTGTGTCTTTTATATTCAATTCCGATGCGATTTCTGTGTTTCACTGTCAATGTGAAGGTCCAAGCGATACAGTAAACCTGCACTGATGCATCGGAATCCAATACTGGTCTCCCAGGAGCCGCCCAAAGCACAAACTCTGGGAAGATTCACTCTTCTTGTACTTAAGTCGGCACTGTGCCTTTTATATTCAATTCCGATGCGATTTCTGTGTTTCATCGTCAATGTGAAGGTCCAAGGGATACAGTAAACCTGCACTGGTGCATCGGAATCCAATACTGGTCTCCCAGGAGCCGCTCAAACCACAAACTCTTAGGAGACTCACCCTTTTTGTACTTAAGTCGGCACTGTGTCTTTTATATTCAATTCCGATGCGATTTCTGTGTTTCATCGTCAATTTGAAGGTCCAAGGGATACAGTAAACCTGCACTGGTGCATCGGAATCCAATACTGGTCTCCCACGAGCCGCTCAAACCACAAACTCTTAGGAGACTCACTCTTCTTGTACTTAAGTCGGCATTGTGCCTTTTATATTCAATTCCGATGCAATTTCTGTGTTTCATGGTCAATGTGAAGGACCAAGGGATACAGTAAACCTGCACTGGTGCATCGGAATCCAATACTGGTCTCCCAGGAGCCGCCCAAAGCACAAACTCTGAGAAGATTCACTCTTCTTGTACTTAAGTCGGCACTGTGCCTTTTATATTCAATTCCGATGCGATTTCTGTGTTTCATCGTCAATGTGAAGGTCCAAGGGATACAGTAAACCTGCACTGGTGCATCGGAATCCATCTCCCAGGAGCCGCTCAATCCACAACCTCTTAGGAGACTCACTCTTCTTGTACTTAAGTCGGCACTGTGTCTTTTATATTCAATTCCGATGCGATTTCTGTGTTTCATTGTCAATGTGAAGGTCCAAGGGATACAGTAAAACTGCACTGGTGCATCGGAATCCAATACTGGTCTCCCAGGAGCCGCCCAAAGCACAAACTCTGAGAAGATTCACTCTTCTTGTACTTAAGTCGGCACTGTGTCTTTTATATTCAATTCCGATGCGATTTCTGTGTTTCATTGTCAATGTGAAGGTCCAAGGGACACAGTAAACCTGCACTGGTGCATCGGAATACAATACTGGTCTCCCAGGAGCCGCTCAAAGCACAAACTCTTAGGAGACTCACTCTTCTTGTACTTAAGTCGGCACTGTGTCTTTTATATTCAATTCCGATGCGATTTCTGTGTTTCATTGTCAATGTGAAGGTCCAAGGGATACAGTAAACCTGCACTGGTGCATCGGAATCCAATACTGGTCTCCCAGGAGCCGCCCAAAGCACAAACTCTGAGAAGATTCACTCTTCTTGTACTTAAGTCGGCACTGTGTCTTTTATATTCAATTCCGATGCGATTTCTGTGTTTCATTGTCAATGTGAAGTTCCAAGGGATACAGTAAACCTGCACTGGTGCATCGGAATCCAATACTGGTCTCCCAGGATCCGCTCAAAACACAAACTCTAAGGAGACTCACTCTTCTTGTACTTAAGTCAGCATTGTGCCTTTTATATTCAATTCCGATGCGATTTCTGTGTTTCATCGTCAATGTGAAGGTCCAAGGGATACAGTAAACCTGCACTGGTGCATCGGAATCCAATACTGGTCTCCCAGGAGCCGCTCAAAGCACAAACTCTTAGGAGACTCACTCTTCTTGTACTTAAGTCGGCACTGTGTCTTTTATATTCAAATCCGATGCGTTTTCTGTGTTTCATTGTCAATGTGAAGTTCCAAGGGATACAGTAAACCTGCACTGGTGCATCGGAATCCAATACTGGCCTCCCAGGATCCGCTCAAAGCACAAACTCTAAGGAGACTCACTCTTCTTGTACTTAAGTCAGCATTGTGCCTTTTATATTCAATTCCGATGCGATTTCTGTGTTTCATCGTCAATTTGAAGGTCCAAGGGATACAGTAAACCTGCACTGGTGCATCGGAATCCAATACTGGTCTCCCAGGAGCCGCCCAAAGCACAAACTCTGAGAAGATTCACTCTTCTTGTACTTAAGTCGGCACTGTGCCTTTTATATTCAATTCCGATGCGATTTCTGTGTTTCATCGTCAATGTGAAGGTCCAAGGGATACAGTAAACCTGCACTGGTGCATCGGAATCCAATACTGGTCTCCCAGGAGCCGCCCAAAGAACAAACTCTGAGAAGATTCACTCTTCTTGTACTTAAGTCGGCACTGTGCCTTTTATATTCAATTCCGATGCGATTTCTGTGTTTCATTGTCAATGTGAAGGTCCAAGGGATACAGTAAACCTGCACTGGTGCATCGGAATCCAATACTGGTCTCCCAGGATCCGCTCAAAGCACAAACTCTTAGGAGACTTACTCTTCTTGTACTTAAGTCGGCATTGTGCCTTTTATATTCAATTCCGATGCGATTTCTGTGTTTCACTGTCAATGTGAAGGTCCAAGCGATACAGTAAACCTGCACTGGTGCATCGGAATCCAATATTGGTCTCCCAGGAGCCGCCCAAAGCACAAACTCTAAGAAGATTCACTCTTCTTGTACTTAAGTCGGCACTGTGCCTTTTATATTCAATTCCGATGCGATTTCTGTGTTTCATCGTCAATTTGAAGGTCCAAGGGATACAGTAAACCTGCACTGGTGCATCGGAATCCAATACTGGTCTCCCAGGAGCCGCCCAAAGCACAAACTCTGAGAAGATTCACTCTTGTTGTACTTAAGTCGGCACTGTGCCTTTTATATTCAATTCCGATGCGATTTCTGTGTTTCATCGTCAATGTGAAGGTCCAAGGGATATAGTAAACCTGCACTGGTGCATCGGAATCCAATACTGGTCTCCCAGGAGCCGCTCAAACCACAAACTCTTAGGAGACTCACCCTTCTTGTACTTAAGTCGGCACTGTGTCTTTTATATTCAATTCCGATGCGATTTTTGTGTTTCATTGTCAATGTGAAGGTCCAAGGGATACAGTAAACCTGCACTGGTGCATCGGAATCCAATACTGGTCTCCCAGGATCCGCTCAAAGCACAAACTCTAAGGAGACTCACTCTTCTTGTACTTAAGTCGGCATTGTGCCCTTTATATTCAATTCCGATGCGATTTCTGTGTTTCATCGTCAATTTGAAGGTCCAAGGGATACAGTAAACCTGCACTGGTGCATCGGAATCCAATACTGGTCTGCCACGAGCCGCTCAAACCACAAACTCTTAGGAGACTCACTCTTCTTGTACTTAAGTCGGCATTGTGCTTTTATATTCAATTCCGATGCAATTTCTGTGTTTCATGGTCAATGTGAAGGACCACGGGATACAGTAAACCTGCACTGGTGCATCGGAATCCAATACTGGTCTCCCAGGAGCCGCCCAAAGCACAAACTCTGAGAAGATTCACTCTTCTTGTACTTAAGTCGGCACTGTGCCTTTTATATTCAATTCCGATGCGATTTCTGTGTTTCATCGTCAATGTGAATGTCGAAGGGATACAGTAAACCTGCACTGGTGCATTGGAATCCGTCTCCCAGGAACCGCTCAAACCACAACCTCTTAGGAGACTCACTCTTCTTGTACTTAAGTCGGCACTGTGTCTTTTATATTCAATTCCGATGCGATTTCTGTGTTTCATTGTCAATGTGAAGGTCCAAGGGATACAGTAAACCTGCACTGGTGCATCGGAATCCAATACTGGTCTCCCAGGAGCCGCCCAAAGCATAAACTCTGAGAAGATTCACTCTTCTTGTACTTAAGTTGGCACTGTGTCTTTTATATTCAATTCCGATGCGATTTCTGTGTTTCATTGTCAATGTGAAGGTCCAAGGGATACAGTAAACCTGCACTGGTGCATCGGAATCCAATACTGGTCTCCCAGGAGCCGCTCAAACCACAAACTCTTAGGAGACTCACTCTTCTTGTACTTAAGTCGGCACTGTGTCTTATATATTCCATTCCGATGCGATTTCTGTGTTTCATTGTCAATGCGAAGGTCCAAGGGATACAGTAAACCTGCACTGGTGCATCGGAATCCAATACTGGTCTCCCAGGAGCCGCCCAAAGCACAAACTCTGAGAAGATTCACTCTTCTTGTACTTAAGTCGGCACTGTGTCTTTTATATTCAATTCCGATGCGATTTCTGTGTTTCATTGTCAATGTGAAGGTCCAAGGGATACAGTAAACCTGCACTGGTGCATCGGAATCCAATAGTGGTCTCCCAGGAGCCGCTCAAAGCACAAACTCTTAGGAGACTCACTCTTCTTGTACTTAAGTCGGCACTGTGTCTTTTATATTCAATTCCGATGCGATTTCTGTGTTTCATTGTCAATGTGAAGGTCCAAGGGATACAGTAAACCTGCACTGGTGCATCGGAATCCAATACTGGTCTCCCAGGAGCCGCCCAAAGCACGAAATCTGAGAAGATTCACTCTTCTTGTACTTAAGTCGGCACTGTGTCTTTTATATTCAATTCCGATGCGATTTCTGTCTTTCATCGTCAATGTGAAGGTCCAAGGGATATAGTAAACCTGCACTGGTGCATCGGAATCCAATACTGGTCTCCCAGGAGCCGCCCAAAGCACAAACTCTGAGAAGATTCACTCTTCTTGTACTTAAGTCGGCACTGTGCCTTTTATATTCAATTCCGATGCGATTTCTGTGTTTCATCGTCAATGTGAAGGTCCAAGGGATACAGTAAACCTGCACTGGTGCATCGGAATCCAATACTGGTCTCCCAGGAGCCGCTCAAACCACAAACTCTTAGGAGACTCACCCTTCTTGTACTTAAGTCGGCACTGTGTCTTTTATATTCAATTCCGATGCGATTTCTGTGTTTCATTGTCAATGTGAAGGTCCAAGGGATACAGTAAACCTGCACTGGTGCATCGGAATCCAATACTGGCCTCCCAGGATCCGCTCAAAGCACAAACTCTTAGGAGACTCACTCTTCTTGTACTTAAGTCGGCATTGTGCCTTTTATATTCAATTCCGATGCGATTTCTGTGTTTCATCGTCAATGTGAAGGTCCAAGGGATACAGTAAACCTGCACTGGTGCATCGGAATCCAATACTGGTCTCCCACGAGCCGCTCAAACCACAAACTCTTAGGAGACTCACTCTTCTTGTACTTAAGTCGGCATTGTACCTTTTATATTCAATTCCGATGCAATTTCTGTGTTTCATGGTCAATGTGAAGGACCAATGGATACAGTAAACCTGCACTGGTGCATCGGAATCCAATTCTGGTCTCCCAGGAGCCGCCCAAAGCACAAACTCTGAGAAGATTCACTCTTCTTGTACTTAAGTCGGCCCTGTGCCTTTTATATTCAATTCCGATGCGATTTCTGTGTTTCATCGTCAATGTGAAGGTCGAAAGGATACAGTAAACCTGCACTGGTGCATCGGAATCCGTCTCCCAGGAGCCGCTCAAACCACAACCTCTTAGGAGACTCACTCTTCTTGTACTTAAGTCGGCACTGTGTCTTTTATATTCAATTCCGATGCGATTTCTGTGTTTCATTGTCAATGTGAAGGTCCAAGGGATACAGTAAACCTGCACTGGTGCATCGGAATCCAATACTGGTCTCCCAGGAGCCGCCCAAAACACAAACTCTGAGAAGATTCACTCTTCTTGTACTTAAGTCGGCACTGTGTCTTTTATATTCAATTCCGATGCGATTTCTGCGTTTCATTGTCAATGTGATGGTCCAAGGGATACAGTAAACCTGCACTAGTGCATCGGAATCCAATACTGGTCTCCCAGGAGCCGCTCAAACCACAAACTCTTAGGAGACTCACTATTCTTGTACTTAAGTCGGCACTGTGTCTTTTATATTCAATTCCGATGCGATTTCTGTGTTTCATTGTCAATGTGAAGGTCCAAGGGATACAGTAAACCTGCACTGGTGCATCGGAATCCAATACTGGTCTCCCAGGAGCCGCCCAAAGCACAAACTCTGAGAAGATTCACTCTTCTTGTACTTAAGTCGGCACTGTGTCTTTTATATTCAATTCCGATGCGATTTCTGTGTTTCATTGTCAATGTGAAGTTCCAAGGGATACAGTAAACCTGCACTGGTGCATCGGAATCCAATACTGGTCTCCCAGGATCCGCTCAAAACACAAACTCTAAGGAGACTCACTCTTCTTGTACTTAAGTCAGCATTGTGCCTTTTATATTCAATTCCGATGCGATTTCTGTGTTTCATCGTCAATGTGAAGGTCCAAGGGATACAGTAAACCTGCACTGGTGCATCGGAAACCAATACTGGTCTCCCAGGAGCCGCCCAAAGAACAAACTCTGAGAAGATTCACTCTTCTTGTACTTAAGTCGGCACTGTGTCTTTTATATTCAATTCCGATGCGATTTCTGTCTTTCATTGTCAATGTGAAGGTCCAAGGGATACAGTAAACCTGCACTGGTGCATCGGAATCCAATACTGGTCTCCCAGGATCCGCTCAAAGCACAAACTCTTAGGAGACTTACTCTTCTTGTACTTAAGTCGGCATTGTGCCTTTTATATTCAATTCCGATGCGATTTCTGTGTATCACTGTCAATGTGAAGGTCCAAGCGATACAGTAAACCTGCACTGGTGCATCGGAATCCAATACTGGTCTCCCAGGAGCCGCCCAAACACAAACTCTGAGAAGATTCACTCTTCTTGTACTTAAGTCGGCACTGTGTCTTTTATATTCAATTCCGATGCGATTTCTGTGTTTCATTGTCAATGTGAAGGTCCAAGGGATACAGTAAACCTGCACTGGTGCATCGGAATCCAATACTGGTCTCCCAGGAGCCGCCCAAAGCATAAACTCTGAGAAGATTCACTCTTCTTGTACTTAAGTTGGCACTGTGTCTTTTATATTCAATTCCGATGCGATTTCTGTGTTTCATTGTCAATGTGAAGGTCCAAGGGATACAGTAAACCTGCACTGGTGCATCGGAATCCAATACTGGTCTCCCAGGAGCCGCTCAAACCACAAACTCTTAGGAGACTCACTCTTCTTGTACTTAAGTCGGCACTGTGTCTTATATATTCCATTCCGATGCGATTTCTGTGTTTCATTGTCAATGCGAAGGTCCAAGGGATACAGTAAACCTGCACTGGTGCATCGGAATCCAATACTGGTCTCCCAGGAGCCGCCCAAAGCACAAACTCTGAGAAGATTCACTCTTCTTGTACTTAAGTCGGCACTGTGTCTTTTATATTCAATTCCGATGCGATTTCTGTGTTTCATTGTCAATGTGAAGGTCCAAGGGATACAGTAAACCTGCACTGGTGCATCGGAATCCAATAGTGGTCTCCCAGGAGCCGCTCAAAGCACAAACTCTTAGGAGACTCACTCTTCTTGTACTTAAGTCGGCACTGTGTCTTTTATATTCAATTCCGATGCGATTTCTGTGTTTCATTGTCAATGTGAAGGTCCAAGGGATACAGTAAACCTGCACTGGTGCATCGGAATCCAATACTGGTCTCCCAGGAGCCGCCCAAAGCACGAAATCTGAGAAGATTCACTCTTCTTGTACTTAAGTCGGCACTGTGTCTTTTATATTCAATTCCGATGCGATTTCTGTCTTTCATCGTCAATGTGAAGGTCCAAGGGATATAGTAAACCTGCACTGGTGCATCGGAATCCAATACTGGTCTCCCAGGAGCCGCCCAAAGCACAAACTCTGAGAAGATTCACTCTTCTTGTACTTAAGTCGGCACTGTGCCTTTTATATTCAATTCCGATGCGATTTCTGTGTTTCATCGTCAATGTGAAGGTCCAAGGGATACAGTAAACCTGCACTGGTGCATCGGAATCCAATACTGGTCTCCCAGGAGCCGCTCAAACCACAAACTCTTAGGAGACTCACCCTTCTTGTACTTAAGTCGGCACTGTGTCTTTTATATTCAATTCCGATGCGATTTCTGTGTTTCATTGTCAATGTGAAGGTCCAAGGGATACAGTAAACCTGCACTGGTGCATCGGAATCCAATACTGGCCTCCCAGGATCCGCTCAAAGCACAAACTCTTAGGAGACTCACTCTTCTTGTACTTAAGTCGGCATTGTGCCTTTTATATTCAATTCCGATGCGATTTCTGTGTTTCATCGTCAATGTGAAGGTCCAAGGGATACAGTAAACCTGCACTGGTGCATCGGAATCCAATACTGGTCTCCCACGAGCCGCTCAAACCACAAACTCTTAGGAGACTCACTCTTCTTGTACTTAAGTCGGCATTGTACCTTTTATATTCAATTCCGATGCAATTTCTGTGTTTCATGGTCAATGTGAAGGACCAATGGATACAGTAAACCTGCACTGGTGCATCGGAATCCAATTCTGGTCTCCCAGGAGCCGCCCAAAGCACAAACTCTGAGAAGATTCACTCTTCTTGTACTTAAGTCGGCCCTGTGCCTTTTATATTCAATTCCGATGCGATTTCTGTGTTTCATCGTCAATGTGAAGGTCGAAAGGATACAGTAAACCTGCACTGGTGCATCGGAATCCGTCTCCCAGGAGCCGCTCAAACCACAACCTCTTAGGAGACTCACTCTTCTTGTACTTAAGTCGGCACTGTGTCTTTTATATTCAATTCCGATGCGATTTCTGTGTTTCATTGTCAATGTGAAGGTCCAAGGGATACAGTAAACCTGCACTGGTGCATCGGAATCCAATACTGGTCTCCCAGGAGCCGCCCAAAACACAAACTCTGAGAAGATTCACTCTTCTTGTACTTAAGTCGGCACTGTGTCTTTTATATTCAATTCCGATGCGATTTCTGCGTTTCATTGTCAATGTGAAGGTCCAAGGGATACAGTAAACCTGCACTAGTGCATCGGAATCCAATACTGGTCTCCCAGGAGCCGCTCAAACCACAAACTCTTAGGAGACTCACTCTTCTTGTACTTAAGTCGGCACTGTGTCTTTTATATTCAATTCCGATGCGATTTCTGTGTTTCATTGTCAATGTGAAGGTCCAAGGGATACAGTAAACCTGCACTGGTGCATCGGAATCCAATACTGGTCTCCCAGGAGCCGCCCAAAGCACAAACTCTGAGAAGATTCACTCTTCTTGTACTTAAGTCGGCACTGTGTCTTTTATATTCAATTCCGATGCGATTTCTGTGTTTCATTGTCAATGTGAAGTTCCAAGGGATACAGTAAACCTGCACTGGTGCATCGGAATCCAATACTGGTCTCCCAGGATCCGCTCAAAACACAAACTCTAAGGAGACTCACTCTTCTTGTACTTAAGTCAGCATTGTGCCTTTTATATTCAATTCCGATGCGATTTCTGTGTTTCATCGTCAATGTGAAGGTCCAAGGGATACAGTAAACCTGCACTGGTGCATCGGAAACCAATACTGGTCTCCCAGGAGCCGCCCAAAGAACAAACTCTGAGAAGATTCACTCTTCTTGTACTTAAGTCGGCACTGTGTCTTTTATATTCAATTCCGATGCGATTTCTGTCTTTCATTGTCAATGTGAAGGTCCAAGGGATACAGTAAACCTGCACTGGTGCATCGGAATCCAATACTGGTCTCCCAGGATCCGCTCAAAGCACAAACTCTTAGGAGACTTACTCTTCTTGTACTTAAGTCGGCATTGTGCCTTTTATATTCAATTCCGATGCGATTTCTGTGTATCACTGTCAATGTGAAGGTCCAAGCGATACAGTAAACCTGCACTGGTGCATCGGAATCCAATACTGGTCTCCCAGGAGCCGCCCAAACACAAACTCTGAGAAGATTCACTCTTCTTGTACTTAAGTCGGCACTGTGAATTTTATATTCAATTCCGATGCGATTTCTGTGTTTCATCGTCAATTTGAAGGTCCAAGGGATTCAGTAAACCTGCACTGGTGCATCGGAATCCAATACTGGTCTCCCAGGAGCCGCCCAAAGCACAAACTCTGAGAAGATTCACTCTTCTTGTACTTAAGTCGGCACTGTGTCTTTTATATTCAATTCCGATGCGATTTCTGTGTTTCATCGTCAATGTGAAGGTCCAAGGGATACAGTAAACCTGCACTGGTGCATCGGAATCCAATACTGGTCTCCCAGGAGCCGCTCAAACCACAAACTCTTAGGAGACTCACCCTTCTTGTACTTAAGTCGGCACTGTGTCTTTTATATTCATTTCCGATGCGATTTCTGTGTTTCATTGTCAATGTGAAGGTCCAAGGGATACAGTAAACCTGCACTGGTGCATCGGAATCCAATACTGGTCTCCCAGGATCCGCTCAAAGCACAAACTCTTAGGAGACTCACTCTTCTTGTACTTAAGTCGGCATTGTGCCTTTTATATTCAATTCCGATGCGATTTCTGTGTTTCATCGTCAATTTGAAGGTCCAAGGGATACAGTAAACCTGCACTGGTGCATCGGAATCCAATACTGGTCTCCCACGAGCCGCTCAAACCACAAACTCTTAGGAGACTCACTCTTCTTGTACTTAAGTCGGCATTGTGCCTTTTATATTCAATTCCGATGCAATTTCTGTGTTTCATGGTCAATGTGAAGGACCAAGGGATACAGTAAACCTGCACTGGTGCATCGGAATCCAATACTGGTCTCCCAGGAGCCGCCCAAAGCACAAACTCTGAGAAGATTCACTCTTCTTGTACTTAAGTCGGCACTGTGCCTTTTATATTCAATTCCGATGCGATTTCTGTGTTTCATCGTCAATGTGAAGGTCGAAGGGATACAGTAAACCTGCACTGGTGCATCGGAATCCGTCTCCCAGGAGCCGCTCAAACCACAACCTATTAGGAGACTCACTCTTCTTGTACTTATGTCGGCACTGTGTCTTTTATATTCAATTCCGATGCGATTTCTGTGTTTCATTGTCAATGTGAAGGTCCAAGGGATACAGTAAACCTGCACTGGTGCATCGGAATCCAATACTGGTCTCCCAGGAGCCGCCCAAAGCACAGACTCTGAGAAGATTCACTCTTCTTGTACTTAAGTCGGCACTGTGTCTTTTATATTCAATTCCGATGCGATTTCTGTGTTTCATTGTCAATGTGAAGGTCCAAGGGATACAGTAAACCTGCACTGGTGCATCGGAATCCAATACTGGTCTCCCAGGAGCCGCTCAAACCACAAACTCTTAGGAGACTCACTCTTCTTGTACTTAAGTCGGCACTGTGTCTTTTATATTCAATTCCGATGCGATTTCTGTGTTTCATTGTCAATGTGAAGGTCCAAGGGATACAGTAAACCTGCACTGGTGCATCGGAATCCAATACTGGTCTCCCAGGAGCCGCCCAAAGCACAAACTCTGAGAAGATTCACTCTTCTTGTACTTAAGTCGGCACTGTGTCTTTTATATTCAATTCCGATGCGATTTCTGTGTTTCATTGTCAATGTGAAGTTCCAAGGGATACAGTAAACCTGCACTGGTGCATCGGAATCCAATAGTGGTCTCCCAGGAGCCGCTCAAAGCACGAACTGTTAGGAGACTCACTCTTCTTGTACTTAAGTCGGCACTGTGTCTTTTATATTCAATTCCGATGCGATTTCTGTGTTTCATTGTCAATGTGAAGGTCCAAGGGATACAGTAAACCCGCACTGGTGCATCGGAATCCAATACTGGTCTCCCAGGAGCCGCCCAAAGCACAAAATCTGAGAAGATTCACTGTTCTTGTACTTAAGTCGGCACTGTGTCTTTTATATTCAATTCCGATGCGATTTCTGTGTTTCATTGTCAATGTGAAGGTCCAAGGGATACAGTAAACCTGCACTGGTGCATCGGAATCCAATACTGGTCTCCCAGGAGCCGCTCAAACCACAAACTCTTAGGAGACTCAATCTTCTTGTACTTAAGTCGGCACTGTGTCTTTTATATTCAATTCCGATGCGATTTCTGTGTTTCATTGTCAATGTGAAGGTCCAAGGGATACAGTTAACCTGCACTGGTGCATCGGAATCCAATACTGGTCTCCCAGGAGCCGCCCAAAGCACAAACTCTGAGAAGATTCACTCTTCTTGTACTTAAGTCGGCACTGTGTCCTTTATATTCAAATCCGATGCGATTTCTGTCTTTCATCGTCAATGTGAAGGTCCAAGGGATATAGTAAACCTGCACTGGTGCATCGGAATCCAATACTGGTCTCCCAGGAGCCGCTCAAAGCACAAACTCTTAGGAGACTCACTCTTCTTGTACTTAAGTCGGCACTTTGTCTTTTATATTCAATTCCGATGCCATTTCTGTGTTTCATTGTCAATGTGAAGGTCCAAGGGATACAGTAAACCTGCACTGGTGCATCGGAATCCAATACTGGTCTCCCAGGAGCCGCCCAAAGCACAAACTCTGAGAAGATTCACTCTTCTTGTACTGAAGTCGGCACTGTGTCTTTTATATTCAATTCCGATGCGATTTCTGTGTTTCATAGTCAATGTGAAGGTCCAAGGGATACAGTAAACCTGCACTGGTGCATCGGAATCCTATACTGGTTTCCCAGGAGCCGCTCCAACCACAAACTCTTAGGAGACTCACTCTTCTTGTACTTAAGTCGGCACTGTGTCTTTTATATTCAATTCCGATGCGATTTCTGTGTTTCATTGTCAATGTGAAGGTCCAAGGGATACAGTAAACCTGCACTGGTGCATCGGAATCCAATACTGGTCTCCCAGGAGTCGCCCAAAGCACAAACTCTGAGAAGATTCACTCTTCTTGTACTTAAGTCGGCACTGTGTCTTTTATATTCAATTCCGATGCGATTTCTGTGTTTCATTGTCAATGTGAAGTTCCAAGGGATACAGTAAACCTGCACTGGTGCATCGGAATCCAATACTGGTCTCCCAGGAGCCGCTCAAACCACAAACTCTTAGGAGACTCACTCTTCTTGTACTTAAGTCGGCACTGTGTCTTTTATATTCAATTCCGATGCGATTTCTGTGTTTCATAGTCAATGTGAAGGTCCAAGGGATACAGTAAACCTGCACTGGTGCATCGGAATCCAATACTGGTCTCCCAGGAGCCGCCCAAAGCACAAACTCTGAGGAGATTCACTCTTCTTGTACTTAAGTCGGCACTGTGCCTTTTATATTCAAATCCGATGCGATTTCTGTGTTTCATCGTCAATGTGAAGCTCCAAGGGATACAGTAAACCTGAACTGGTGCATCGGAATCCAATACTGGTGTCCCAGGAGCCGCTCAAACCACAAACTCTTAGGAGACTCACTCTTCTTGTACTTAAGTCGGCTCTGTGTCTTTTATTTTCAATTCCGATGCGATTTCTGTGTTTCATCGTCAATGTGAAGGTCCAAGGGATACAGTAAACCTGCACTGGTGCATCGGAATCCAATACTGGTCTCCCAGGAGCCACCCAAAGCTCAAACTCTGAGAAGATTCAGTCTTCTTGTACTTAAGTCGGCACTGTGTCTTTTATATTCAATTCCGATGCGATTTCTGTGTTTCATTGTCAATGTGAAGGTCCAAGGGGTACAGTAAACCTGCACTGGTGCATCGGAATCCAATACTGGTCTCCCAGGATCCGCTCAAACACAAACTCTTAGGAGACTCACTCTTCTTGTACTTAAGACGGCATTGTGCCTTTTATATTCAATTCCGATGCGATTTCTGTGTTTCATTGTCAATGTGAAGGTCCAAGGGATACAGAAAACCTGCACTGGTGCATCGGAATCCAATACTGGTCTCCCAGGAGCCGCTCAAACCACAAACTCTTAGGAGACTCACCCTTCTTGTACTTAGGTCGGCACTGTGTCTTTTATATTCAATTCCGATGCGATTTCTGTGTTTCATTGTCAATGTGAAGGTCCAAGGGATACAGTAAACCTGCACTGGTGCATCGGAATCCAATACTGGTCTCCCAGGATCCGCTCAAAGCACAAACTCTTAGGAGACTCACTCTTCTTGTACTTAAGTCGGCATTGTGCCTTTTATATTCAATTCCGATGCGATTTCTGTGTTTCATCGTCAATTTGAAGGTCCAAGGGATACAGTAAACCTGCACTGGTGCATCGGAATCCAATACTGGTCTCCCACGAGCCGCTCAAACCACAAACTCTTAGGAGACTCACCCTTCTTGTACTTAAGTCGGCACTGTGTCTTTTATATTCAATTCCGATGCGATTTCTGTGTTTCATTGTCAATGTGAAGGTCCAAGGGATACAGTAAACCTGCACTGGTCATCGGAATCCAATACTGGTCTCCCAGGAGTCGCCCAAAGCACAAACTCTGAGAAGATTCACTCTTCTTGTACTTAAGTCGGCACTGTGTCTTTTATATTCAATTCCGATGCGATTTCTGTGTTTCATTGTCAATGTGAAGTTCCAAGGGATACAGTAAACCTGCACTGGTGCATCGGAATCCAATACTGGTCTCCCAGGAGCCGCTCAAACCACAAACTCTTAGGAGACTCACTCTTCTTGTACTTAAGTCGGCACTGTGTCTTTTATATTCAATTCCGATGCGATTTCTGTGTTTCATAGTCAATGTGAAGGTCCAAGGGATACAGTAAACCTGCACTGGTGCATCGGAATCCAATACTGGTCTCCCAGGAGTCGCCCAAAGCACAAACTCTGAGAAGATTCACTCTTCTTGTACTTAAGTCGGCACTGTGTCTTTTATATTCAATTCCGATGCGATTTCTGTGTTTCATTGTCAATGTGAAGTTCCAAGGGATACAGTAAACCTGCACTGGTGCATCGGAATCCAATACTGGTCTCCCAGGAGCCGCTCAAACCACAAGCTCTTAGGAGACTCACTCTTCTTGTACTTAAGTCGGCACTGTGTCTTTTATATTCAATTCCGATGCGATTTCTGTGTTTCATAGTCAATGTGAAGGTCCAAGGGATACAGTAAACCTGCACTGGTGCATCGGAATCCAATACTGGTCTCCCAGGAGCCGCCCAAAGCACAAACTCTGAGGAGATTCACTCTTCTTGTACTTAAGTCGGCACTGTGCCTTTTATATTCAAATCCGATGCGATTTCTGTGTTTCATCGTCAATGTGTAGCTCCAAGGGATACAGTAAACCTGAACTGGTGCATCGGAATCCAATACTGGTCTCCCAGGAGCCGCTCAAACCACAAACTCTTAGGAGACTCACTCTTCTTGTACTGAAGTCGGCACTGTGTCTTTTATATTCAAATCCGATGCGATTTCTGTGTTTCATTGTCAATGTGAAGTTCCAAGGGATACAGTAAACCTGCACTGGTGCATCGGAATCCAATACTGGTCTCCCAGGATCCGCTCAAAGCACAAACTCTAAGGAGACTCACTCTTCTTGTACTTAAGTCGGCACTGTGTCTTTTATATTCAATTCCGATGCGATTACTGTGTTTCATTGTCAATGTGAAGGTCCAAGGGATACAGTAAACCTGCACTGGTGCATCGGAATCCAATACTGGTCTCCCAGGAGCCGCCCAAAACACAAACTCTCAGAAGATTCACTCTTCTTGTACTTAAGTCGGCACTGTGCCTTTTATTTTCAATTCCGATGCGATTTCTGTGTTTCATCGTCAATGTGAAGGTCCAAGGGATACAGTAAACCTGCACTGGTGCATCGGAATCCAATACTGGTCTCCCAGGAGCCACCCAAAGCTCAAACTCTGAGAAGATTCAGTTTTCTTGTACTTAAGTCGGCACTGTGTCTTTTATATTCAATTCCGATGCGATTTCTGTGTTTCATTGTCAATGTGAAGGTCCAAGGGGTACAGTAAACCTGCACTGGTGCATCGGAATCCAATACTGGTCTCCCAGGATCCGCTCAAAGCACAAACTCTTAGGAGACTCACTCTTCTTGTACTTAAGACGGCATTGTGCCTTTTATATTCAATTCCGATGCGATTTCTGTGTTTCATTGTCAATGTGAAGGTCCAAGGGATACAGTAAACCTGCACTGGTGCATCGGAATCCAATACTGGTCTCCCAGGAGCCGCTCAAACCACAAACTCTTACGAGACTCACCCTTCTTGTACTTAGGTCGGCACTGTGTCTTTTATATTCAATTCCGATGCGATTTCTGTGTTTCATTGTCAATGTGAAGGTCCAAGGGATACAGTAAACCTGCACTGGTGCATCGGAATCCAATACTGGCCTCCCAGGATCCGCTCAAAGCACAAACTCTTAGGAGACTCACTCTTCTTGTACTTAAGTCGGCATTGTGCCTTTTATATTCAATTCCGATGCGATTTCTGTGTTTCATCGTCAATGTGAAGGTCCAAGGGATACAGTAAACCTGCACTGGTGCATCGGAATCCAATACTGGTCTCCCACGAGCCGCTCAAACCACAAACTCTTAGGAGACTCACTCTTCTTGTACTTAAGTCGGCATTGTACCTTTTATGTTCAATTCCGATGCAATTTCTGTGTTTCATGGTCAATGTGAAGAACCAATGGATACAGTAAACCTGCACTGGTGCATCGGAATCCAATACTGGTCTCCCAGGAGACGCCCAAAGCACAAACTCTGAGAAGATTCACTCTTCTTGTACTTAAGTCGGCACTGTGCCTTTTATATTCAATTCCGATGCGATTTCTGTGTTTCATCGTCAATGTGAAGGTCGAAGGGATACAGTAAACCTGCACTGGTGCATCGAAATCCGTCTCCCAGGAGCCGCTCAAACCACAACCTCTTAGGAGACTCACTCTTCTTGTACTTAAGTCGGCACTGTGTCTTTTATATTCAATTCCGATGCGATTTCTGTGTTTCATCGTCAATGTGAAGGTCCAAGGGATACAGTAAACCTGCACTGGTGCATCGGAATCCAATACCGTCTCCCAGGAGCCGCCCAAAGAACAAACTCTGAGAAGATTCACTCTTCTTGTACTTAAGTCGGCACTGTGTCTTTTATATTCAATTCCGATGCGATTTCTGTGTTTCATTGTCAATGTGAAGGTCCAAGGGATACAGTAAACCTGCACTAGTGCATCGGAATCCAATACTGGTCTCCCAGGAGCCGCTCAAAAAACAAACTCTTAGGAGACTCACTCTTCTTGTACTTAAGTCGGCACTGTGTCTTTTATATTCAATTCCGATGCGATTTCTGTGTTTCATTGTCAATGTGAAGGTCCAAGGGATACAGTAAACCTGCACTGGTGCATCGGAATCCAATACTGGTCTCCCAGGAGCCGCCCAAAGCACAAACTCTGAGAAGATTCACTCTTCTTGTACTTAAGTCGGCACTGTGTCTTTTATATTCAATTCCGATGCGATTTCTGTGTTTCATTGTCAATGTGAAGTTCCAAGGGATACAGTAAACCTGCACTGGTGCATCGGAATCCAATACTGGTCTCCCAGGATCCGCTCAAAACACAAACCCTAAGGAGACTCACTCTTCTTGTACTTAAGTCAGCATTGTGCCTTTTATATTCAATTCCGATGCGATTTCTGTGTTTCATCGTCTATGTGAAGGTCCAAGGGATACAGTAAACCTGCACTGGTGCATCGGAATCCAATACTGGTCTCCCAGGAGCCGCTCAAAGCACAAACTCTTAGGAGACTCACTCTTCTTGTACTTAAGTCGGCACTGTGTCTTTTATATTCAAATCTGATGCGTTTTCTGTGTTTCATTGTCAATGTGAAGTTCCAAGGGATACAGTAAACCTGCACTGGTGCATCGGAATCCAATACTGGTCTCCCAGGATCCGCTCAAAGCACAAACTCAAAGGAGACTCACTGTTCTTGTACTTA
Source organism: Schistocerca nitens (assembly GCF_023898315.1). Lineage (NCBI taxonomy): Eukaryota > Metazoa > Arthropoda > Insecta > Orthoptera > Acrididae > Schistocerca > Schistocerca nitens. Next base: position 8,757,718 of record NW_026045908.1, on the reverse strand, counting down.
AGTCAGCATTGTGCCTTTTATATTCAATTCCGATGCGATTTCTGTGTTTCATCGTCAATTTGAAGGTCCAAGGGATACAGTAAACCTGCACTGGTGCATCGGAATCCAATACTGGTCTCCCAGGAGCCGCCCAAAGCACAAACTCTGAGAAGATTCACTCTTCTTGTACTTAAGTCGGCACTGTGCCTTTTATATTCAATTCCGATGCGATTTCTGTGTTTCATCGTCAATTTGAAGGTCCAAGGGATACAGTAAACCTGCACTGGTGCATCGGAATCCAATACTGTCTCCCAGGAGCCGCCCAAAGAACAAACTCTGAGAAGATTCACTCTTCTTGTACTTAAGTCGGCACTGTGTCTTTTATATTCAATTCCGATGCGATTTCTGTGTTTCATTGTCAATGTGAAGGTCCAAGGGATACAGTAAACCTGCACTGGTGCATCGGAATACAATACTGGTCTCCCAGGATCCGCTCAAAGCACAAACTCTTAGGAGACTTACTCTTCTTGTACTTAAGTCGGCATTGTGCCTTTTATATTCAATTCCGATGCGATTTCTGTGTTTCACTGTCAATGTGAAGGTCCAAGCGATACAGTAAACCTGCACTGGTGCATCGGAATCCAATACTGGTCTCCCAGGAGCCGCCCAAACACAAACTCTGAGAAGATTCACTCTTCTTGTACTTAAGTCGGCACTGTGCCTTTTATATTCAATTCCGATGCGATTTCTGTGTTTCATCGTCAATTTGAAGGTCCAAGGGATACAGTAAACCTGCACTGGTGCATCGGAATCCAATACTGGTCTCCCAGGAGCCGCCCAAAGCACAAACTCTGAGAAGATTCACTCTTCTTGTACTTAAGTCGGCACTGTGCCTTTTATATTCAATTCCGATGCGATTTCTGTGTTTCATCGTCAATGTGAAGGTCCAAGGGATACAGTAAACCTGCACTGGTGCATCGAATTCCAATACTGGTCTCCCAGGAGCCGCTCAAACCACAAACTCTTAGGAGACTCACCCTTCTTGTACTTAAGTCGGCACTGTGTCTTTTATATTCATTTCCGATGCGATTTCTGTGTTTCATTGTCAATGTGAAGGTCCAAGGGATACAGTAAACCTGCACTGGTGCATCGGAATCCAATACTGGTCTCCCAGGATCCGCTCAAAGCACAAACTCTTAGGAGACTCACTCTTCTTGTACTTATGTCGGCATTGTGCCTTTTATATTCAATTCCGATGCGATTTCTGTGTTTCATCGTCAATTTGAAGGTCCAAGGGATACAGTAAACCTGCACTGGTGCATCGGAATCCAATACTGGTCTCCCACGAGCCGCTCAAACCACAAACTCTTAGGAGACTCACTCTTCTTGTACTTAAGTCGGCATTGTGCCTTTTATATTCAATTCCGATGCAATTTCTGTGTTTCATGGTCAATGTGAAGGACCAAGGGATACAGTAAACCTGCACTGGTGCATCGGAATCCAATACTGGTCTCCCAGGAGCCGCCCAAAGCACAAACTCTGAGAAGATTCACTCTTCTTGTACTTAAGTCGGCACTGTGCCTTTTATATTCAATTCCGATGCGATTTCTGTGTTTCATCGTCAATGTGAAGGTCGAAGGGATACAGTAAACCTGCACTGGTGCATCGGAATCCGTCTCCCAGGAGCCGCTCAAACCACAACCTCTTAGGAGACTCACTCTTCTTGTACTTAAGTCGGCACTGTGTCTTTTATATTCAATTCCGATGCGATTTCTGTGTTTCATTGTCAATGTGAAGGTCCAAGGGATACAGTAAACCTGCACTGGTGCATCGGAATCCAATACTGGTCTCCCAGGAGCCGCCCAAAGCACAAACTCTGAGAAGATTCACTCTTCTTGTACTTAAGTCGGCACTGTGTCTTTTATATTCAATTCCGATGCGATTTCTGTGTTTCATTGTCAATGTGAAGGTCCAAGGGATACAGTAAACCTGCACTGGTGCATCGGAATCCAATACTGGTCTCCCAGGAGCCGCTCAAACCACAAACTATTAGGAGACTCACTCTTCTTGTACTTAAGTCGGCACTGTGTCTTTTATATTCAATTCCGATGCGATTTCTGTGTTTCATTGTCAATGTGAAGGTCCAAGGGATACAGTAAACCTGCACTGGTGCATCGGAATCCAATACTGGTCTCCCAGGAGCCGCCCAAAGCACAAACTCTGAGAAGATTCACTCTTCTTGTACTTAAGTCGGCACTGTGTCTTTTATATTCAATTCCGATGCGATTTCTGTGTTTCATTGTCAATGTGAAGGTCCAAGGGATACAGTAAACCTGCACTGGTGCATCGGAATCCAATAGTGGTCTCCCAGGAGCCGCTCAAAGCACGAACTCTTAGGAGACTCACTCTTCTTGTACTTAAGTCGGCACTGTGTCTTTTATATTCAATTCCGATGCGATTTCTGTGTTTCATTGTCAATGTGAAGGTCCAAGGGATACAGTAAACCTGCACTGGTGCATCGGAATCCAATACTGGTCTCCCAGGAGCCGCCCAAAGCACAAACTCTGAGAAGATTCACTCTTCTTGTACTTAAGTCGGCACTGTGTCTTTTATATTCAACTCCGATGCGATTTCTGTGTTTCATTGTCAATGTGAAGGTCCAAGGGATACAGTAAACCTGCACTGGTGCATCGGAATCCAATACTGGTCTCCCAGGAGCCGCTCAAACCACAAACTCTTAGGAGACTCAATCTTCTTGTACTTAAGTCGGCACTGTGTCTTTTATATTCAATTCCGATGCGATTTCTGTGTTTCATTGTCAATGTGAAGGTCCAAGGGATACAGTAAACCTGCACTGGTGCATCGGAATCCAATACTGGTCTCCCAGGAGCCGCCCAAAGCACAAACTCTGAGAAGATTCACTCTTCTTGTACTTAAGTCGGCACTGTGTCTTTTATATTCAATTCCGATGCGATTTCTGTCTTTCATCGTCAATGTGAAGGTCCAAGGGATATAGTAAACCTGCACTGGTGCATCGGAATCCAATACTGGTCTCCCAGGAGCCGCTCAAAGCACAAACTCTTAGGAGACTCACTCGTCTTGTACTTAAGTCGGCACTTTGTCTTTTATATTCAATTCCGATGCCATTTCTGTGTTTCATTGTCAATGTGAAGGTCCAAGGGATACAGTAAACCTGCACTGGTGCATCGGAATCCAATACTGGTCTCCCAGGAGCCGCCCAAAGCACAAACTCTGAGAAGATTCACTCTTCTTGTACTGAAGTCGGCACTGTGTCTTTTATATTCAATTCCGATGCGATTTCTGTGTTTCATAGTCAATGTGAAGGTCCAAGGGATACAGTAAACCTGCACTGGTGCATCGGAATCCAATACTGGTCTCCCAGGAGCCGCTCAAACCACAAACTCTTAGGAGACTCACTCTTCTTGTACTTAAGTCGGCACTGTGTCTTTTATATTCAATTCCGATGCGATTTCTGTGTTTCATAGTCAATGTGAAGGTCCAAGGGATACAGTAAACCTGCACTGGTGCATCGGAATCCAATACTGGTCTCCCAGGAGCCGCCCAAAGCACAAACTCTGAGGAGATTCATTCTTCTTGTACTAAAGTCGGCACTGTGCCTTTTATATTCAAATCCGATGCGATTTCTGTGTTTCATCGTCAATGTGAAGCTCCAAGGGATACAGTAAACCTGAACTGGTGCATCGGAATCCAATACTGGTCTCCCAGGAGCCGCTCAAACCACAAACTCTTAGGAGACTCACTCTTCTTGTACTTAAGTCGGCACTGTGTCTTTTATATTCAATTCCGATGCGATTTCTGTGTTTCATTGTCAATGTGAAGGTCCAAGGGATACAGTAAACCTGCACTGGTGCATCGGAATCCAATACTGGTCTCCCAGGAGCCGCCCAAAGCACAAACTCTCAGAAGATTCACTCTTCTTGTACTTAAGTCGGCACTGTGCCTTTTATTTTCAATTCCGATGCGATTTCTGTGTTTCATCGTCAATGTGAAGGTCCAAGGGATACAGTAAACCTGCACTGGTGCATCGGAATCCAATACTGGTCTCCCAGGAGCCACCCAAAGCTCAAACTCTGAGAAGATTCAGTCTTCTTGTACTTAAGTCGGCACTGTGTCTTTTATATTCAATCCCGATGCGATTTCTGTGTTTCATTGTCAATGTGAAGGTCCAAGGGATACAGTAAACCTGCACTGGTGCATCGGAATCTAATACTGGTCTCCCAGGATCCGCTCAAAGCACAAACTGTTAGGAGACTCACTCTTCTTGTACTTAAGTCGGCATTGTGCCTTTTATATTCAATTCCGATGCGATTTCTGTGTTTCATCGTCAATTTGAAGGTCCAAGGGATACAGTAAACCTGCACTGGTGCATCGGAATCCAATACTGGTCTCCCACGAGCCGCTCAAACCACAAACTCTTAGGAGACTCACTCTCCTTGTACTGAAGTCGGCACTGTGTCTTTTATATTCAATTCCGATGCGATTTCTGTGTTTCATAGTCAATGTGAAGGTCCAAGGGATACAGTAAACCTGCACTGGTGCATCGGAATCCAATACTGGTCTCCCAGGAGCCGCTCAAACCACAAACTCTTAGGAGACTCACCCTTCTTGTACTTAGGTCGGCACTGTGTCTTTTATATTCAATTCCGATGCGATTTCTGTGTTTCATTGTCAATGTGAAGGTCCAAGGGATACAGTAAACCTGCACTGGTGCATCGGAATCCAATACTGGTCTCCCAGGATCCGCTCAAAGCACAAACTCTTAGGAGACTCACTCTTCTTGTACTTAAGTCGGCATTGTGCCTTTTATATTCAATTCCGATGCGATTTCTGTGTTTCATCGTCAATGTGAAGGTCCAAGGGATACAGTAAACCTGCACTGGTGCATCGGAATCCAATACTGGTCTCCCAGGAGCCGCCCAAAGCACAAACTCTGAGAAGATTCACTCTTCTTGTACTGAAGTCGGCACTGTGTCTTTTATATTCAATTCCGATGCGATTTCTGTGTTTCATAGTCAATGTGAAGGTCCAAGGGATACAGTAAACCTGCACTGGTGCATCGGAATCCAATACCGGTTTCCCAGGAGCCGCTCCAACCACAAACTCTTAGGAGACTCACTCTTCTTGTACTTAAGTCGGCACTGTGTCTTTTATATTCAATTCCGATGCGATTTCTGTGTTTCATTGTCAATGTGAAGGTCCAAGGGATACAGTAAACCTGCACTGGTGCATCGGAATCCAATACTGGTCTCCCAGGAGTCGCCCAAAGCACAAACTCTGAGAAGATTCACTCTTCTTTTACTTAAGTCGGCACTGTGTCTTTTATATTCAATTCCGATGCGATTTCTGTGTTTCATTGTCAATGTGAAGGTCCAAGGGATACAGTAAACCTGCACTGGTGCATCGGAATCTAATACTGGTCTCCCAGGAGCCGCTCAAAGCACAAACTCTTAGGAGACTCACTCTTCTTGTACTTAAGTCGGCACTTTGTCTTTTATATTCAATTCCGATGCCATTTCTGTGTTTCATTGTCAATGTGAAGGTCCAAGGGATACAGTAAACCTGCACTGGTGCATCGGAATCCAATACTGGTCTCCCAGGAGCCGCCCAAAGCACAAACTCTGAGAAGATTCACTCTTCTTGTACTGAAGTCGGCACTGTGTCTTTTATATTCAATTCCGATGCGATTTCTGTGTTTCATAGTCAATGTGAAGGTCCAAGGGATACAGTAAACCTGCACTGGTGCATCGGAATCCAATACTGGTCTCCCAGGAGCCGCTCAAACCACAAACTCTTAGGAGACTCACTCTTCTTGTACTTAAGTCGGCACTGTGTCTTTTATATTCAATTCCGATGCGATTTCTGTGTTTCATAGTCAATGTGAAGGTCCAAGGGATACAGTAAACCTGCACTGGTGCATCGGAATCCAATACTGGTCTCCCAAGAGCCGCCCAAAGCACAAACTCTGAGGAGATTCACTCTTCTTGTACTAAAGTCGGCACTGTGCCTTTTATATTCAAATCCGATGCGATTTCTGTGTTTCATCGTCAATGTGAAGCTCCAAGGGATACAGTAAACCTGAACTGGTGCATCGGAATCCAATACTGGTCTCCAAGGAGCCGCTCAAACCACAAACTCTTAGGAGACTCACTCTTCTTGTACTTAAGTCGGCACTGTGTCTTTTATATTCAAATCCGATGCGATTTCTGTGTTTCATTGTCAATGTGAAGTTCCAAGGGATACAGTAAACCTGCACTGGTGCATCGGAATCCAATACTGGTCTCCCAGGATCCGCTCAAAGCACAAACTCTAAGGAGACTCACTCTTCTTGTACTTAAGTCGGCACTGTGTCTTTTATATTCAATTCCGATGCGATTTCTGTGTTTCATTGTCAATGTGAAGGTCCAAGGGATACAGTAAACCTGCACTGGTGCATCGGAATCCAATACTGGTCTCCCAGGAGCCGCCCAAAGCACAAACTCTCAGAAGATTCACTCTTCTTGTACTTAAGTCGGCACTGTGCCTTTTATTTTCAATTCCGATGCGATTTCTGTGTTTCATCGTCAATGTGAAGGTCCAAGTAATGCAGTAAACCTGCACTGGTGCATCGGAATCCAATACTGGTCTCCCAGGAGCCACCCAAAGCTCAAACTCTGAGAAGATTCAGTCTTCTTGTACTTAAGTCGGCACTGTGTCTTTTATATTCAATTCCGATGCGATTTCTGTGTTTCATTGTCAATGTGAAGGTCCAAGGGATACAGTAAACCTGCACTGGTGCATCGGAATCTAATACTGGTCTCCCAGGATCCGCTCAAAGCACAAACTGTTAGGAGACTCACTCTTCTTGTACTTAAGTCGGCATTGTGCCTTTTATATTCAATTCCGATGCGATTTCTGTGTTTCATCGTCAATTTGAAGGTCCAAGGGATACAGTAAACCTGCACTGGTGCATCGGAATCCAATACTGGTCTCCCACGAGCCGCTCAAACCACAAACTCTTAGGAGACTCACTCTTCTTGTACTGAAGTCGGCACTGTGTCTTTTATATTCAATTCCGATGCGATTTCTGTGTTTCATAGTCAATGTGAAGGTCCAAGGGATACAGTAAACCTGCACTGGTGCATCGGAATCCAATACTGGTCTCCCAGGAGCCGCTCAAACCACAAACTCTTAGGAGACTCACCCTTCTTGTACTTAGGTCGGCACTGTGTCTTTTATATTCAATTCCGATGCGATTTCTGTGTTTCATTGTCAATGTGAAGGTCCAAGGGATACAGTAAACCTGCACTGGTGCATCGGAATCCAATACTGGTCTCCCAGGATCCGCTCAAAGCACAAACTCTTAGGAGACTCACTCTTCTTGTACTTAAGTCGGCATTGTGCCTTTTATATTCAATTCCGATGCGATTTCTGTGTTTCATCGTCAATGTGAAGGTCCAAGGGATACAGTAAACCTGCACTGGTGCATCGGAATCCAATACTGGTCTCCCAGGAGCCGCCCAAAGCACAAACTCTGAGAAGATTCACTCTTCTTGTACTGAAGTCGGCACTGTGTCTTTTATATTCAATTCCGATGCGATTTCTGTGTTTCATAGTCAATGTGAAGGTCCAAGGGATACAGTAAACCTGCACTGGTGCATCGGAATCCAATACCGGTTTCCCAGGAGCCGCTCCAACCACAAACTCTTAGGAGACTCACTCTTCTTGTACTTAAGTCGGCACTGTGTCTTTTATATTCAATTCCGATGCGATTTCTGTGTTTCATTGTCAATGTGAAGGTCCAAGGGATACAGTAAACCTGCACTGGTGCATCGGAATCCAATACTGGTCTCCCAGGAGTCGCCCAAAAGCACAAACTCTGAGAAGATTCACTCTTCTTTTACTTAAGTCGGCACTGTGTCTTTTATATTCAATTCCGATGCGATTTCTGTGTTTCATTGTCAATGTGAAGTTCCAAGGGATACAGTAAACCTGCACTGGTGCATCGGAATCCAATACTGGTCTCCCAGGAGCCGCTCAAACCACAAACTCTTAGGAGACTCACTCTTCTTGTACTTAAGTCGGCACTGTGTCTTTTATATTCAATTCCGATGCGATTTCTGTGTTTCATAGTCAATGTGAAGGTCCAAGGGATACAGTAAACCTGCACTGGTGCATCGGAATCCAATACTGGTCTCCCAGGAGCCGCCCAAAGCACAAACTCTGAGAAGATTCACTCTTCTTGTACTGAAGTCGGCACTGTGTCTTTTATATTCAATTCCGATGCGATTTCTGTGTTTCATAGTCAATGTGAAGGTCCAAGGGATACAGTAAACCTGCACTGGTGCATCGGAATCCAATACTGGTCTCCCAGGAGCCGCTCAAACCACAAACTCTTAGGAGACTCACTCTTCTTGTACTTAAGTCGGCACTGTGTCTTTTATATTCAATTCCGATGCGATTTCTGTGTTTCATAGTCAATGTGAAGGTCCAAGGGATACAGTAAACCTGCACTGGTGCATCGGAATCCAATACTGGTCTCCCAAGAGCCGCCCAAAGCACAAACTCTGAGGAGATTCACTCTTCTTGTACTAAAGTCGGCACTGTGCCTTTTATATTCAAATCCGATGCGATTTCTGTGTTTCATCGTCAATGTGAAGCTCCAAGGGATACAGTAAACCTGAACTGGTGCATCGGAATCCAATACTGGTCTCCAAGGAGCCGCTCAAACCACAAACTCTTAGGAGACTCACTCTTCTTGTACTTAAGTCGGCACTGTGTCTTTTATATTCAAATCCGATGCGATTTCTGTGTTTCATTGTCAATGTGAAGTTCCAAGGGATACAGTAAACCTGCACTGGTGCATCGGAATCCAATACTGGTCTCCCAGGATCCGCTCAAAGCACAAACTCTAAGGAGACTCACTCTTCTTGTACTTAAGTCGGCACTGTGTCTTTTATATTCAATTCCGATGCGATTTCTGTGTTTCATTGTCAATGTGAAGGTCCAAGGGATACAGTAAACCTGCACTGGTGCATCGGAATCCAATACTGGTCTCCCAGGAGCCGCCCAAAGCACAAACTCTCAGAAGATTCACTCTTCTTGTACTTAAGTCGGCACTGTGCCTTTTATTTTCAATTCCGATGCGATTTCTGTGTTTCATCGTCAATGTGAAGGTCCAAGTAATGCAGTAAACCTGCACTGGTGCATCGGAATCCAATACTGGTCTCCCAGGAGCCACCCAAAGCTCAAACTCTGAGAAGATTCAGTCTTCTTGTACTTAAGTCGGCACTGTGTCTTTTATATTCAATTCCGATGCGATTTCTGTGTTTCATTGTCAATGTGAAGGTCCAAGGGATACAGTAAACCTGCACTGGTGCATCGGAATCTAATACTGGTCTCCCAGGATCCGCTCAAAGCACAAACTGTTAGGAGACTCACTCTTCTTGTACTTAAGTCGGCATTGTGCCTTTTATATTCAATTCCGATGCGATTTCTGTGTTTCATCGTCAATTTGAAGGTCCAAGGGATACAGTAAACCTGCACTGGTGCATCGGAATCCAATACTGGTCTCCCACGAGCCGCTCAAACCACAAACTCTTAGGAGACTCACTCTTCTTGTACTGAAGTCGGCACTGTGTCTTTTATATTCAATTCCGATGCGATTTCTGTGTTTCATAGTCAATGTGAAGGTCCAAGGGATACAGTAAACCTGCACTGGTGCATCGGAATCCAATACTGGTCTCCCAGGAGCCGCTCAAACCACAAACTCTTAGGAGACTCACCCTTCTTGTACTTAGGTCGGCACTGTGTCTTTTATATTCAATTCCGATGCGATTTCTGTGTTTCATTGTCAATGTGAAGGTCCAAGGGATACAGTAAACCTGCACTGGTGCATCGGAATCCAATACTGGTCTCCCAGGATCCGCTCAAAGCACAAACTCTTAGGAGACTCACTCTTCTTGTACTTAAGTCGGCATTGTGCCTTTTATATTCAATTCCGATGCGATTTCTGTGTTTCATCGTCAATGTGAAGGTCCAAGGGATACAGTAAACCTGCACTGGTGCATCGGAATCCAATACTGGTCTCCCAGGAGCCGCCCAAAGCACAAACTCTGAGAAGATTCACTCTTCTTGTACTGAAGTCGGCACTGTGTCTTTTATATTCAATTCCGATGCGATTTCTGTGTTTCATAGTCAATGTGAAGGTCCAAGGGATACAGTAAACCTGCACTGGTGCATCGGAATCCAATACCGGTTTCCCAGGAGCCGCTCCAACCACAAACTCTTAGGAGACTCACTCTTCTTGTACTTAAGTCGGCACTGTGTCTTTTATATTCAATTCCGATGCGATTTCTGTGTTTCATTGTCAATGTGAAGGTCCAAGGGATACAGTAAACCTGCACTGGTGCATCGGAATCCAATACTGGTCTCCCAGGAGTCGCCCAAAAGCACAAACTCTGAGAAGATTCACTCTTCTTTTACTTAAGTCGGCACTGTGTCTTTTATATTCAATTCCGATGCGATTTCTGTGTTTCATTGTCAATGTGAAGTTCCAAGGGATACAGTAAACCTGCACTGGTGCATCGGAATCCAATACTGGTCTCCCAGGAGCCGCTCAAACCACAAACTCTTAGGAGACTCACTCTTCTTGTACTTAAGTCGGCACTGTGTCTTTTATATTCAATTCCGATGCGATTTCTGTGTTTCATAGTCAATGTGAAGGTCCAAGGGATACAGTAAACCTGCACTGGTGCATCGGAATCCAATACTGGTCTCCCAGGAGCCGCCCAAAGCACAAACTCTGAGGAGATTCACTCTTCTTGTACTTAAGTCGGCACTGTGCCTTTTATATTCAAATCCGATGCGATTTCTGTGTTTCATCGTCAATGTGAAGCTCCAAGGGATACAGTAAACCTGAACTGGTGCATCGGAATCCAATACTGGTCTCCCAGGAGCCGCTCAAACCACAAACTCTTAGGAGACTCACTCTTCTTGTACTTAAGTCGGCACTGTGTCTTTTATATTCAAATCCGATGCGATTTCTGTGTTTCATTGTCAATGTGAAGTTCCAAGGGATACAGTAAACCTGCACTGGTGCATCGGAATCCAATACTGGTCTCCCAGGATCCGCTCAAAGCACAAACTCTAAGGAGACTCACTCTTCTTGTACTTAAGTCGGCACTGTGTCTTTTATATTCAATTCCGATGCGATTTCTGTGTTTCATTGTCAATGTGAAGGTCCAAGGGATACAGTAAACCTGCACTGGTGCATCGTAATCCAATACTGGTCTCCCAGGATCCGCTCAAAGCACAAACTCTTAGGAGACTCACTCTTCTTGTACTTAAGTCGGCATTGTGCCTTTTATATTCAATTCCGATGCGATTTCTGTGTTTCATCGTCAATGTGAAGGTCCAAGGGATACAGTAAACCTGCACTGGTGCATCGGAATCCAATACTGGTCTCCCAGGAGCCGCCCAAAGCACAAACTCTGAGAAGATTCACTCTTCTTGTACTGAAGTCGGCACTGTGTCTTTTATATTCAATTCCGATGCGATTTCTGTGTTTCATAGTCAATGTGAAGGTCCAAGGGATACAGTAAACCTGCACTGGTGCATCGGAATCCAATACCGGTTTCCCAGGAGCCGCTCCAACCACAAACTCTTAGGAGACTCACTCTTCTTGTACTTAAGTCGGCACTGTGTCTTTTATATTCAATTCCGATGCGATTTCTGTGTTTCATTGTCAATGTGAAGGTCCAAGGGATACAGTAAACCTGCACTGGTGCATCGGAATCCAATACTGGTCTCCCAGGAGTCGCCCAAAGCACAAACTCTGAGAAGATTCACTCTTCTTTTACTTAAGTCGGCACTGTGTCTTTTATATTCAATTCCGATGCGATTTCTGTGTTTCATTGTCAATGTGAAGGTCCAAGGGATACAGTAAACCTGCACTGGTGCATCGGAATCTAATACTGGTCTCCCAGGAGCCGCTCAAAGCACAAACTCTTAGGAGACTCACTCTTCTTGTACTTAAGTCGGCACTTTGTCTTTTATATTCAATTCCGATGCCATTTCTGTGTTTCATTGTCAATGTGAAGGTCCAAGGGATACAGTAAACCTGCACTGGTGCATCGGAATCCAATACTGGTCTCCCAGGAGCCGCCCAAAGCACAAACTCTGAGAAGATTCACTCTTCTTGTACTGAAGTCGGCACTGTGTCTTTTATATTCAATTCCGATGCGATTTCTGTGTTTCATAGTCAATGTGAAGGTCCAAGGGATACAGTAAACCTGCACTGGTGCATCGGAATCCAATACTGGTCTCCCAGGAGCCGCTCAAACCACAAACTCTTAGGAGACTCACTCTTCTTGTACTTAAGTCGGCACTGTGTCTTTTATATTCAATTCCGATGCGATTTCTGTGTTTCATAGTCAATGTGAAGGTCCAAGGGATACAGTAAACCTGCACTGGTGCATCGGAATCCAATACTGGTCTCCCAGGAGCCGCCCAAAGCACAAACTCTGAGGAGATTCACTCTTCTTGTACTAAAGTCGGCACTGTGCCTTTTATATTCAAATCCGATGCGATTTCTGTGTTTCATCGTCAATGTGAAGCTCCAAGGGATACAGTAAACCTGAACTGGTGCATCGGAATCCAATACTGGTCTCCAAGGAGCCGCTCAAACCACAAACTCTTAGGAGACTCACTCTTCTTGTACTTAAGTCGGCACTGTGTCTTTTATATTCAAATCCGTTGCGATTTCTGTGTTTCATTGTCAATGTGAAGTTCCAAGGGATACAGTAAACCTGCACTGGTGCATCGGAATCCAATACTGGTCTCCCAGGATCCGCTCAAAGCACAAACTCTAAGGAGACTCACTCTTCTTGTACTTAAGTCGGCACTGTGTCTTTTATATTCAATTCCGATGCGATTTCTGTGTTTCATTGTCAATGTGAAGGTCCAAGGGATACAGTAAACCTGCACTGGTGCATCGGAATCCAATACTGGTCTCCCAGGAGCCGCCCAAAGCACAAACTCTCAGAAGATTCACTCTTCTTGTACTTAAGTCGGCACTGTGCCTTTTATTTTCAATTCCGATGCGATTTCTGTGTTTCATCGTCAATGTGAAGGTCCAAGTAATGCAGTAAACCTGCACTGGTGCATCGGAATCCAATACTGGTCTCCCAGGAGCCACCCAAAGCTCAAACTCTGAGAAGATTCAGTCTTCTTGTACTTAAGTCGGCACTGTGTCTTTTATATTCAATTCCGATGCGATTTCTGTGTTTCATTGTCAATGTGAAGGTCCAAGGGATACAGTAAACCTGCACTGGTGCATCGGAATCTAATACTGGTCTCCCAGGATCCGCTCAAAGCACAAACTGTTAGGAGACTCACTCTTCTTGTACTTAAGTCGGCATTGTGCCTTTTATATTCAATTCCGATGCGATTTCTGTGTTTCATCGTCAATTTGAAGGTCCAAGGGATACAGTAAACCTGCACTGGTGCATCGGAATCCAATACTGGTCTCCCACGAGCCGCTCAAACCACAAACTCTTAGGAGACTCACTCTTCTTGTACTGAAGTCGGCACTGTGTCTTTTATATTCAATTCCGATGCGATTTCTGTGTTTCATAGTCAATGTGAAGGTCCAAGGGATACAGTAAACCTGCACTGGTGCATCGGAATCCAATACTGGTCTCCCAGGAGCCGCTCAAACCACAAACTCTTAGGAGACTCACCCTTCTTGTACTTAGGTCGGCACTGTGTCTTTTATATTCAATTCCGATGCGATTTCTGTGTTTCATTGTCAATGTGAAGGTCCAAGGGATACAGTAAACCTGCACTGGTGCATCGGAATCCAATACTGGTCTCCCAGGATCCGCTCAAAGCACAAACTCTTAGGAGACTCACTCTTCTTGTACTTAAGTCGGCATTGTGCCTTTTATATTCAATTCCGATGCGATTTCTGTGTTTCATCGTCAATGTGAAGGTCCAAGGGATACAGTAAACCTGCACTGGTGCATCGGAATCCAATACTGGTCTCCCAGGAGCCGCCCAAAGCACAAACTCTGAGAAGATTCACTCTTCTTGTACTGAAGTCGGCACTGTGTCTTTTATATTCAATTCCGATGCGATTTCTGTGTTTCATAGTCAATGTGAAGGTCCAAGGGATACAGTAAACCTGCACTGGTGCATCGGAATCCAATACCGGTTTCCCAGGAGCCGCTCCAACCACAAACTCTTAGGAGACTCACTCTTCTTGTACTTAAGTCGGCACTGTGTCTTTTATATTCAATTCCGATGCGATTTCTGTGTTTCATTGTCAATGTGAAGGTCCAAGGGATACAGTAAACCTGCACTGGTGCATCGGAATCCAATACTGGTCTCCCAGGAGTCGCCCAAAAGCACAAACTCTGAGAAGATTCACTCTTCTTTTACTTAAGTCGGCACTGTGTCTTTTATATTCAATTCCGATGCGATTTCTGTGTTTCATTGTCAATGTGAAGTTCCAAGGGATACAGTAAACCTGCACTGGTGCATCGGAATCCAATACTGGTCTCCCAGGAGCCGCTCAAACCACAAACTCTTAGGAGACTCACTCTTCTTGTACTTAAGTCGGCACTGTGTCTTTTATATTCAATTCCGATGCGATTTCTGTGTTTCATAGTCAATGTGAAGGTCCAAGGGATACAGTAAACCTGCACTGGTGCATCGGAATCCAATACTGGTCTCCCAGGAGCCGCCCAAAGCACAAACTCTGAGGAGATTCACTCTTCTTGTACTTAAGTCGGCACTGTGCCTTTTATATTCAAATCCGATGCGATTTCTGTGTTTCATCGTCAATGTGAAGCTCCAAGGGATACAGTAAACCTGAACTGGTGCATCGGAATCCAATACTGGTCTCCCAGGAGCCGCTCAAACCACAAACTCTTAGGAGACTCACTCTTCTTGTACTTAAGTCGGCACTGTGTCTTTTATATTCAAATCCGATGCGATTTCTGTGTTTCATTGTCAATGTGAAGTTCCAAGGGATACAGTAAACCTGCACTGGTGCATCGGAATCCAATACTGGTCTCCCAGGATCCGCTCAAAGCACAAACTCTAAGGAGACTCACTCTTCTTGTACTTAAGTCGGCACTGTGTCTTTTATATTCAATTCCGATGCGATTTCTGTGTTTCATTGTCAATGTGAAGGTCCAAGGGATACAGTAAACCTGCACTGGTGCATCGGAATCCAATACTGGTCTCCCAGGAGCCGCCCAAAGCACAAACTCTCAGAAGATTCACTCTTCTTGTACTTAAGTCGGCACTGTGCCTTTTATTTTCAATTCCGATGCGATTTCTGTGTTTCATCGTCAATGTGAAGGTCCAAGGGATACAGTAAACCTGCACTGGTGCATCGGAATCCAATACTGGTCTCCCAGGAGCCACCCAAAGCTCAAACTCTGAGAAGATTCAGTCTTCTTGTACTTAAGTCGGCACTGTGTCTTTTATATTCAATTCCGATGCGATTTCTGTGTTTCATTGTCAATGTGAAGGTCCAAGGGGTACAGTAAACCTGCACTGATGCATCTGAATCCAATACTGGTCTCCCAGGATCCGCTCAAAGCACAAACTGTTAGGAGACTCACTCTTCTTGTACTTAAGACGGCATTGTGCCTTTTATATTCAATTCCGATGCGATTTCTGTGTTTCATTGTCAATGTGAAGGTCCAAGGGATACAGTAAACCTGCACTGGTGCATCGGAATCCAATACAGGTCTCCCAGGAGCCGCTCAAACCACAAACTCTTAGGAGACTCACCCTTCTTGTACTTAGGTCGGCACTGTGTCTTTTATATTCAATTCCGATGCGATTTCTGTGTTTCATTGTCAATGTGAAGGTCCAAGGGATACAGTAAACCTGCACTGGTGCATCGAAATCCAATACTGGTCTCCCAGGATCCGCTCAAAGCACAAACTCTTAGGAGACTCACTCTTCTTGTACTTAAGTCGGCATTGTGCCTTTTATATTCAATTCCGATGCGATTTCTGTGTTTCATCGTCAATTTGAAGGTCCAAGGGATACAGTAAACCTGCACTGGTGCATCGGAATCCAATACTGGTCTCCCACGAGCCGCTCAAACCACAAACTCTTAGGAGACTCACTCTTCTTGTACTTAAGTCGGCATTGTGCCTTTTATATTCAATTCCGATGCAATTTCTGTGTTTCATGGTCAATGTGAAGGACCAAGGGATACAGTAAACCTGCACTGGTGCATCGGAATCCAATAATGGTCTCCCAGGAGCCGCCCAAAGCACAAACTCTGAGAAGATTCACTCTTCTTGTACTTAAGTCGGCACTGTGCCTTTTATATTCAATTCCGATGCGATTTCTGTGTTTCATCGTCAATGTGAAGGTCGAAGGGATACAGTAAACCCGCACTGGTGCATCGGAATCCGTCTCCCAGGAGCCGCTCAAACCACGACCTCTTAGGAGACTCACTCTTCTTGTACTTAAGTCGGCACTGTGTCTTTTATATTCAATTCCGATGCGATTTCTGTGTTTCATTGTCAATGTGAAGGTCCAAGGGATACAGTAAACCTGCACTGGTGCATCGGAATCCAATACTGGTCTCCCAGGAGCCGCCCAAACCACAAACTCTGAGAAGATTCACTCTTCTTGTACTTAAGTCGGCACTGTGTCTTTTATATTCAATTCCGATGCGATTTCTATGTTTCATTGTCAATGTGAAGGTCCAAGGGATACAGTAAACCTGCACTGGTGCATCGGAATGCAATACTGGTCTCCCAGGAGCCCCTCAAACCTCAAACTCTTAGGAGACTCAATCTTCTTGTACTTAAGTCGGCACTGTGTCTTTTATATTCAATTCCGATGCGATTTCTGTGTTTCATTGTCAATGTGAAGGTCCAAGGGATACAGTAAACCTGCACTGGTGCATCGGAATCCAATACTGGTCTCCCAGGAGCCGCCCAAAGCACAAACTCTGAGAAGATTCACTCTTCTTGTACTTAAGTCGGCACTGTGTCTTTTATATTCAATTCCGATGCGATTTCTGTGTTTCATTGTCAATGTGAAGTTCCAAGGGATACAGTAAACCTGCACTGGTGCATCGGAATCCAATACTGGTCTCCCAGGATCCGCTCAAAACACAAACTCTAAGGAGACTCACTCTTCTTGTACTTAAGTCAGCATTGTGCCTTTTATATTCAATTCCGATGCGATTTCTGTGTTTCATCGTCAATGTGAAGGTCCAAGGGATACAGTAAACCTGCACTGGTGCATCGGAATCCAATACTGGTCTCCCAGGAGCCGCTCAAAGCACAAACTCTTAGGAGACTCACTCTTCTTGTACTTAAGTCGGCACTGTGTCTTTTATATTCAAATCCGATGCGTTTTCTGTGTTTCATTGTCAATGTGAAGTTCCAAGGGATACAGTAAACCTGCACTGGTGCATCGGAATCCAATACTGGTCTCCCAGGATCCGCTCAAAGCACAAACTCTAAGGAGACTCACTCTTCTTGTACTTCAGTCAGCATTGTGCCTTTTATATTCAATTCCGATGCGATTTCTGTGTTTCATTGTCAATTTGAAGGTCCAAGGGATACAGTAAACCTGCACTGGTGCATCGGAATCCAATACTGGTCTCCCAGGAGCCGCCCAAAGCACAAACTCTGAGAAGATTCACTCTTCTTGTACTTAAGTCGGCACTGTGCCTTTTATATTCAATTCCGATGCGATTTCTGTGTTTCATCGTCAATGTGAAGGTCCAAGGGATACAGTAAACCTGCACTGGTGCATTGGAATCCAATACTGGTCTCCCAGGAGCCGCCCAAAGCACAAACTCTGAGAAGATTCACTCTTCTTGTACTTAAGTCGGCACTGTGCCTTTTATATTCAATTCCGATGCGATTTCTGTGTTTCATCGTCAATGTGAAGGTCCAAGGGATACAGTAAACCTGCACTGGTGCATCGGAATCCAATACTGGTCTCCCAGGAGCCGCCCAAAGCACAAACTCTGAGAAGATTCACTCTTCTTGTACTGAAGTCGGCACTGTGTCTTTTATATTCAATTCCGATGCGATTTCTGTGTTTCATAGTCAATGTGAAGGTCCAAGGGATACAGTAAACCTGCACTGGTGCATCGGAATCCAATACTGGTCTCCCAGGAGCCGCTCAAACCACAAACTCTTAGGAGACTCACTCTTCTTGTACTTAAGTCGGCACTGTGTCTTTTATATTCAATTCCGATGCGATTTCTGTGTTTCATAGTCAATGTGAAGGTCCAAGGGATACAGTAAACCTGCACTGGTGCATCGGAATCCAATACTGGTCTCCCAGGAGCCGCCCAAAGCACAAACTCTGAGGAGATTCACTCTTCTTGTACTAAAGTCGGCACTGTGCCTTTTATATTCAAATCCGATGCGATTTCTGTGTTTCATCGTCAATGTGAAGCTCCAAGGGATACAGTAAACCTGAACTGGTGCATCGGAATCCAATACTGGTCTCCAAGGAGCCGCTCAAACCACAAACTCTTAGGAGACTCACTCTTCTTGTACTTAAGTCGGCACTGTGTCTTTTATATTCAAATCCGATGCGATTTCTGTGTTTCATTGTCAATGTGAAGTTCCAAGGGATACAGTAAACCTGCACTGGTGCATCGGAATCCAATACTGGTCTCCCAGGATCCGCTCAAAGCACAAACTCTAAGGAGACTCACTCTTCTTGTACTTAAGTCGGCACTGTGTCTTTTATATTCAATTCCGATGCGATTTCTGTGTTTCATTGTCAATGTGAAGGTCCAAGGGATACAGTAAACCTGCACTGGTGCATCGGAATCTAATACTGGTCTCCCAGGATCCGCTCAAAGCACAAACTGTTAGGAGACTCACTCTTCTTGTACTTAAGTCGGCATTGTGCCTTTTATATTCAATTCCGATGCGATTTCTGTGTTTCATCGTCAATTTGAAGGTCCAAGGGATACAGTAAACCTGCACTGGTGCATCGGAATCCAATACTGGTCTCCCACGAGCCGCTCAAACCACAAACTCTTAGGAGACTCACTCTTCTTGTACTGAAGTCGGCATTGTGTCTTTTATATTCAATTCCGATGCGATTTCTGTGTTTCATAGTCAATGTGAAGGTCCAAGGGATACAGTAAACCTGCACTGGTGCATCGGAATCCAATACTGGTCTCCCAGGAGCCGCTCAAACCACAAACTCTTAGGAGACTCATCCTTCTTGTACTTAGGTCGGCACTGTGTCTTTTATATTCAATTCCGATGCGATTTCTGTGTTTCATTGTCAATGTGAAGGTCCAAGGGATACAGTAAACCTGCACTGGTGCATCGGAATCCAATACTGGTCTCCCAGGATCCGCTCAAAGCACAAACTCTTAGGAGACTCACTCTTCTTGTACTTAAGTCGGCATTGTGCCTTTTATATTCAATTCCGATGCGATTTCTGTGTTTCATCGTCAATGTGAAGGTCCAAGGGATACAGTAAACCTGCACTGGTGCATCGGAATCCAATACTGGTCTCCCAGGAGCCGCCCAAAGCACAAACTCTGAGAAGATTCACTCTTCTTGTACTGAAGTCGGCACTGTGTCTTTTATATTCAATTCCGATGCGATTTCTGTGTTTCATAGTCAATGTGAAGGTCCAAGGGATACAGTAAACCTGCACTGGTGCATCGGAATCCAATACCGGTTTCCCAGGAGCCGCTCCAACCACAAACTCTTAGGAGACTCACTCTTCTTGTACTTAAGTCGGCACTGTGTCTTTTATATTCAATTCCGATGCGATTTCTGTGTTTCATTGTCAATGTGAAGGTCCAAGGGATACAGTAAACCTGCACTGGTGCATCGGAATCCAATACTGGTCTCCCAGGAGTCGCCCAAAAGCACAAACTCTGAGAAGATTCACTCTTCTTTTACTTAAGTCGGCACTGTGTCTTTTATATTCAATTCCGATGCGATTTCTGTGTTTCATTGTCAATGTGAAGTTCCAAGGGATACAGTAAACCTGCACTGGTGCATCGGAATCCAATACTGGTCTCCCAGGAGCCGCTCAAACCACAAACTCTTAGGAGACTCACTCTTCTTGTACTTAAGTCGGCACTGTGTCTTTTATATTCAATTCCGATGCGATTTCTGTGTTTCATAGTCAATGTGAAGGTCCAAGGGATACAGTAAACCTGCACTGGTGCATCGGAATCCAATACTGGTCTCCCAGGAGCCGCCCAAAGCACAAACTCTGAGGAGATTCACTCTTCTTGTACTTAAGTCGGCACTGTGCCTTTTATATTCAAATCCGATGCGATTTCTGTGTTTCATCGTCAATGTGAAGCTCCAAGGGATACAGTAAACCTGAACTGGTGCATCGGAATCCAATACTGGTCTCCCAGGAGCCGCTCAAACCACAAACTCTTAGGAGACTCACTCTTCTTGTACTTAAGTCGGCACTGTGTCTTTTATATTCAAATCCGATGCGATTTCTGTGTTTCATTGTCAATGTGAAGTTCCAAGGGATACAGTAAACCTGCACTGGTGCATCGGAATCCAATACTGGTCTCCCAGGAGCCGCCCAAAGCACAAACTCTGAGAAGATTCACTCTTCTTGTACTGAAGTCGGCACTGTGTCTTTTATATTCAATTCCGATGCGATTTCTGTGTTTCATAGTCAATGTGAAGGTCCAAGGGATACAGTAAACCTGCACTGGTGCATCGGAATCCAATACCGGTTTCCCAGGAGCCGCTCCAACCACAAACTCTTAGGAGACTCACTCTTCTTGTACTTAAGTCGGCACTGTGTCTTTTATATTCAATTCCGATGCGATTTCTGTGTTTCATTGTCAATGTGAAGGTCCAAGGGATACAGTAAACCTGCACTGGTGCATCGGAATCCAATACTGGTCTCCCAGGAGTCGCCCAAAAGCACAAACTCTGAGAAGATTCACTCTTCTTTTACTTAAGTCGGCACTGTGTCTTTTATATTCAATTCCGATGCGATTTCTGTGTTTCATTGTCAATGTGAAGTTCCAAGGGATACAGTAAACCTGCACTGGTGCATCGGAATCCAATACTGGTCTCCCAGGAGCCGCTCAAACCACAAACTCTTAGGAGACTCACTCTTCTTGTACTTAAGTCGGCACTGTGTCTTTTATATTCAATTCCGATGCGATTTCTGTGTTTCATAGTCAATGTGAAGGTCCAAGGGATACAGTAAACCTGCACTGGTGCATCGGAATCCAATACTGGTCTCCCAGGAGCCGCCCAAAGCACAAACTCTGAGGAGATTCACTCTTCTTGTACTTAAGTCGGCACTGTGCCTTTTATATTCAAATCCGATGCGATTTCTGTGTTTCATCGTCAATGTGAAGCTCCAAGGGATACAGTAAACCTGAACTGGTGCATCGGAATCCAATACTGGTCTCCCAGGAGCCGCTCAAACCACAAACTCTTAGGAGACTCACTCTTCTTGTACTTAAGTCGGCACTGTGTCTTTTATATTCAAATCCGATGCGATTTCTGTGTTTCATTGTCAATGTGAAGTTCCAAGGGATACAGTAAACCTGCACTGGTGCATCGGAATCCAATACTGGTCTCCCAGGATCCGCTCAAAGCACAAACTCTAAGGAGACTCACTCTTCTTGTACTTAAGTCGGCACTGTGTCTTTTATATTCAATTCCGATGCGATTTCTGTGTTTCATTGTCAATGTGAAGGTCCAAGGGATACAGTAAACGTGCACTGGTGCATCGGAATCCAATACTGGTCTCCCAGGAGCCGCCCAAAGCAGAAACTCTCAGAAGATTCACTCTTCTTGTACTTAAGTCGGCACTGTGCCTTTTATTTTCAATTCCGATGCGATTTCTGTGTTTCATCGTCAATGTGAAGGTCCAAGGGATACAGTAAACCTGCACTGGTGCATCGGAATCCAATACTGGTCTCCCAGGAGCCACCCAAAGCTCAAACTCTGAGAAGATTCAGTCTTCTTGTACTTATGTCGGCACTGTGTCTTTTATATTCAATTCCGATGCGATTTCTGTGTTTCATTGTCAATGTGAAGGTCCAAGGGGTACAGTAAACCTGCACTGATGCATCGGAATCCAATACTGGTCTCCCAGGATCCGCTCAAAGCACAAACTGTTAGGAGACTCACTCTTCTTGTACTTAAGACGGCATTGTGCCTTTTATATTCAATTCCGATGCGATTTCTGTGTTTCATTGTCAATGTGACGGTCCAAGGGATACAGTAAAACTGCACTGGTGCATCGGAATCCAATACTGGTCTCCGAGGAGCCGCTCAAACCACAAACTCTTAGGAGACTCACCCTTCTTGTACTTAGGTCGGCACTGTGTCTTTTATATTCAATTCCGATGCGATTTCTGTGTTTCATTGTCAATGTGAAGGTCCAAGGGATACAGTAAACCTGCACTGGTGCATCGAAATCCAATACTGGTCTCCCAGGATCCGCTCAAAGCACAAACTCTTAGGAGACTCACTCTTCTTGTACTTAAGTCGGCATTGTGCCTTTTATATTCAATTCCGATGCGATTTCTGTGTTTCATCGTCAATTTGAAGGTCCAAGGGATACAGTAAACCTGCACTGGTGCATCGGAATCCAATACTGGTCTCCCACGAGCCGCTCAAACCACAAACTCTTAGGAGACTCACTCTTCTTGTACTTAAGTCGGCATTGTGCCTTTTATATTCAATTCCGATGCAATTTCTGTGTTTCATGGTCAATGTGAAGGACCAAGGGATACAGTAAACCTGCACTGGTGCATCGGAATCCAATACTGGTCTCCCAGGAGCCGCCCAAAGCACAAACTCTGAGAAGATTCACTCTTCTTGTACTTAAGTCGGCACTGTGCCTTTTATATTCAATTCCGATGCGATTTCTGTGTTTCATCGTCAATGTGAAGGTCGAAGGGATACAGTAAACCCGCACTGGTGCATCGGAATCCGTCTCCCAGGAGCCGCTCAAACCACAACCTCTTAGGAGACTCACTCTTCTTGTACTTAAGTCGGCACTGTGTCTTTTATATTCAATTCCGATGCGATTTCTGTGTTTCATTGTCAATGTGAAGGTCCAAGGGATACAGTAAACCTGCACTGGTGCATCGGAATCCAATACTGGTCTCCCAGGAGCCGCCCAAACCACAAACTCTGAGAAAATTCACTCTTCTTGTACTTAAGTCGGCACTGTGTCTTTTATATTCAATTCCGATGCGATTTCTATGTTTCATTGTCAATGTGAAGGTCCAAGGGATACAGTAAACCTGCACTGGTGCATCGGAATGCAATACTGGTCTCCCAGGAGCCCCTCAAACCTCAAACTCTTAGGAGACTCAATCTTCTTGTACTTAAGTCGGCACTGTGTCTTTTATATTCAATTCCGATGCGATTTCTGTGTTTCATTGTCAATGTGAAGGTCCAAGGGATACAGTAAACCTGCACTGGTGCATCGGAATCCAATACTGGTCTCCCAGGAGCCGCCCAAAGCACAAACTCTGAGAAGATTCACTCTTCTTGTACTTAAGTCGGCACTGTGTCTTTTATATTCAATTCCGATGCGATTTCTGTGTTTCATTGTCAATGTGAAGTTCCAAGGGATACAGTAAACCTGCACTGGTGCATCGGAATCCAATACTGGTCTCCCAGGATCCGCTCAAAACACAAACTCTAAGGAGACTCACTCTTCTTGTACTTAAGTCAGCATTGTGCCTTTTATATTCAATTCCGATGCGATTTCTGTCTTTCATCGTCAATGTGAAGGTCCAAGGGATACAGTAAACCTGCACTGGTGCATCGGAATCCAATACTGGTCTCCCAGGAGCCGCTCAAAGCACAAACTCTTAGGAGACTCACTCTTCTTGTACTTAAGTCGGCACTGTGTCTTTTATATTCAAATCCGATGCGTTTTCTGTGTTTCATTGTCAATGTGAAGTTCCAAGGGATACAGTAAACCTGCACTGGTGCATCGGAATCCAATACTGGTCTCCCAGGATCCGCTCAAAGCACAAACTCTAAGGAGACTCACTCTTCTTGTACTTAAGTCAGCATTGTGCCTTTTATATTCAATTCCGATGCGATTTCTGTGTTTCATTGTCAATTTGAAGGTCCAAGGGATACAGTAAACCTGCACTGGTGCATCGGAATCCAATACTGGTCTCCCAGGAGCCGCCCAAAGCACAAACTCTGAGAAGATTCACTCTTCTTGTACTTAAGTCGGCACTGTGCCTTTTATATTCAATTCCGATGCGATTTCTGTGTTTCATCGTCAATGTGAAGGTCCAAGGGATACAGTAAACCTGCACTGGTGCATTGGAATCCAATACTGGTCTCCCAGGAGCCGCCCAAAGCACAAACTCTGAGAAGATTCACTCTTCTTGTACTTAAGTCGGCACTGTGCCTTTTATATTCAATTCCGATGCGATTTCTGTGTTTCATCGTCAATGTGAAGGTCCAAGGGATACAGTAAACCTGCACTGGTGCATCGGAATCCAATACTGGTCTCCCAGGAGCCGCCCAAAGCACAAACTCTGAGAAGATTCACTCTTCTTGTACTTAAGTCGGCACTGTGCCTTTTATATTCAATTCCGATGCGATTTCTGTGTTTCATCGTCAATGTGAAGGTCCAAGGGATACAGTAAACCTGCACTGGTGCATCGGAATCCAATACTGGTCTCCCAGGAGCCGCCCAAAGCACAAACTCTGGGAAGATTCACTCTTCTTGTACTTAAGTCGGCACTGTGTCTTTTATATTCAATTCCGATGCGATTTCTGTGTTTCATTGTCAATGTGAAGGTCCAAGGGATACAGTAAACCTGCACTGGTGCATCGGAATCCAATAGTGGTCTCCCAGGAGCCGCTCAAAGCACGAACTCTTAGGAGACTCACTCTTCTTGTACTTAAGTCGGCACTGTGTCTTTTATATTCAATTCCGATGCGATTTCTGTGTTTCATTGTCAATGTGAAGGTCCAAGGGATACAGTAAACCTGCACTGGTGCATCGGAATCCAATACTGGTCTCCCAGGAGCCGCCCAAAGCACAAACTCTGAGAAGATTCACTCTTCTTGTACTTAAGTCGGCACTGTGTCTTTTATATTCAATTCCGATGCGATTTCTGTGTTTCATTGTCAATGTGAAGGTCCAAGGGATACAGTAAACCTGCACTGGTGCATCGGAATCCAATACTGGTCTCCCAGGAGCCGCTCAAACCACAAACTCTTAGGAGACTCAATCTTCTTGTACTTAAGTCGGCACTGTGTCTTTTATATTCAATTCCGATGCGATTTCTGTGTTTCATTGTCAATGTGAAGGTCCAAGGGATACAGTAAACCTGCACTGGTGCATCGGAATCCAATACTGGTCTCCCAGGAGCCGCCCAAAGCACAAACTCTGAGAAGATTCACTCTTCTTGTACTTAAGTCGGCACTGTGTCTTTTATATTCAATTCCGATGCGATTTCTGTCTTTCATCGTCAATGTGAAGGTCCAAGGGATACAGTAAACCTGCACTGGTGCATCGGAATCCAATACTGGTCTCCCAGGAGCCGCCCAAAGCACAAACTCTGAGAAGATTCACTCTTGTTGTACTTAAGTCGGCACTGTGCCTTTTATATTCAATTCCGATGCGATTTCTGTGTTTCATCGTCAATGTGAAGGTCCAAGGGATACAGTAAACCTGCACTGGTGCATCGGAATCCAATACTGGTCTCCCAGGAGCCGCCCAAAGCACAAACTCTGAGAAGATTCACTCTTCTTGTACTTAAGTCGGCACTGTGCCTTTTATATTCAATTCCGATGCGATTTCTGTGTTTCATCGTCAATGTGAAGGTCCAAGGGATACAGTAAACCTGCACTGGTGCATCGGAATCCAATACTGGTCTCCCAGGAGCCGCTCAAACCACAAACTCTTAGGAGACTCACCCTTCTTGTACTTAAGTCGGCACTGTGTCTTTTATATTCATTTCCGATGCGATTTCTGTGTTTCATTGTCAATGTGAAGGTCCAAGGGATACAGTAAACCTGCACTGGTGCATCGGAATCCAATACTGGTCTCCCAGGATCCGCTCAAAGCACAAACTCTTAGGAGACTCACTCTTCTTGTACTTAAGTCGGCATTGTGCCTTTTATATTCAATTCCGATGCGATTTCTGTGTTTCATCGTCAATTTGAAGGTCCAAGGGATACAGTAAACCTGCACTGGTGCATCGGAATCCAATACTGGTCTCCCACGAGCCGCTCAAACCACAAACTCTTAGGAGACTCACTCTTCTTGTACTTAACTCGGCATTGTGCCTTTTATATTCAATTCCGATGCAATTTCTGTGTTTCATGGTCAATGTGAAGGACCAAGGGATACAGTAAACCTGCACTGGTGCATCGGAATCCAATACTGGTCTCCCAGGAGCCGCCCAAAGCACAAACTCTGAGAAGATTCACTCTTCTTGTACTTAAGTCGGCACTGTGCCTTTTATATTCAATTCCGATGCGATTTCTGTGTTTCATCGTCAATGTGAAGGTCGAAGGGATACAGTAAACCTGCACTGGTGCATCGGAATCCGTCTCCCAGGAGCCGCTCAAACCACAACCTCTTAGGAGACTCACTCTTCTTGTACTTAAGTCGGCACTGTGTCTTTTATATTCAATTCCGATGCGATTTCTGTGTTTCATTGTCAATGTGAAGGTCCAAGGGATACAGTAAACCTGCACTGGTGCATCGGAATCCAATACTGGTCTCCCAGGAGCCGCCCAAAGCACAAACTCAGAGAAGATTCACTCTTCTTGTACTTAAGTCGGCACTGTGTCTTTTATTTTCAATTCCGATGCGATTTCTGTGTTTCATTGTCAATGTGAAGGTCCAAGGGATACAGTAAACCTGCACTGGTGCATCGGAATCCAATACTGGTCTCCCAGGAGCCGCCCAAACCACAAACTCTGAGAAAATTCACTCTTCTTGTACTTAAGTCGGCACTGTGTCTTTTATATTCAATTCCGATGCGATTTCTATGTTTCATTGTCAATGTGAAGGTCCAAGGGATACAGTAAACCTGCACTGGTGCATCGGAATGCAATACTGGTCTCCCAGGAGCCCCTCAAACCTCAAACTCTTAGGAGACTCAATCTTCTTGTACTTAAGTCGGCACTGTGTCTTTTATATTCAATTCCGATGCGATTTCTGTGTTTCATTGTCAATGTGAAGGTCCAAGGGATACAGTAAACCTGCACTGGTGCATCGGAATCCAATACTGGTCTCCCAGGAGCCGCCCAAAGCACAAACTCTGAGAAGATTCACTCTTCTTGTACTTAAGTCGGCACTGTGTCTTTTATATTCAATTCCGATGCGATTTCTGTGTTTCATTGTCAATGTGAAGTTCCAAGGGATACAGTAAACCTGCACTGGTGCATCGGAATCCAATACTGGTCTCCCAGGATCCGCTCAAAACACAAACTCTAAGGAGACTCACTCTTCTTGTACTTAAGTCAGCATTGTGCCTTTTATATTCAATTCCGATGCGATTTCTGTCTTTCATCGTCAATGTGAAGGTCCAAGGGATACAGTAAACCTGCACTGGTGCATCGGAATCCAATACTGGTCTCCCAGGAGCCGCTCAAAGCACAAACTCTTAGGAGACTCACTCTTCTTGTACTTAAGTCGGCACTGTGTCTTTTATATTCAAATCCGATGCGTTTTCTGTGTTTCATTGTCAATGTGAAGTTCCAAGGGATACAGTAAACCTGCACTGGTGCATCGGAATCCAATACTGGTCTCCCAGGATCCGCTCAAAGCACAAACTCTAAGGAGACTCACTCTTCTTGTACTTAAGTCAGCATTGTGCCTTTTATATTCAATTCCGATGCGATTTCTGTGTTTCATTGTCAATTTGAAGGTCCAAGGGATACAGTAAACCTGCACTGGTGCATCGGAATCCAATACTGGTCTCCCAGGAGCCGCCCAAAGCACAAACTCTGAGAAGATTCACTCTTCTTGTACTTAAGTCGGCACTGTGCCTTTTATATTCAATTCCGATGCGATTTCTGTGTTTCATCGTCAATGTGAAGGTCCAAGGGATACAGTAAACCTGCACTGGTGCATTGGAATCCAATACTGGTCTCCCAGGAGCCGCCCAAAGCACAAACTCTGAGAAGATTCACTCTTCTTGTACTTAAGTCGGCACTGTGCCTTTTATATTCAATTCCGATGCGATTTCTGTGTTTCATCGTCAATGTGAAGGTCCAAGGGATACAGTAAACCTGCACTGGTGCATCGGAATCCAATACTGGTCTCCCAGGAGCCGCCCAAAGCACAAACTCTGAGAAGATTCACTCTTCTTGTACTTAAGTCGGCACTGTGCCTTTTATATTCAATTCCGATGCGATTTCTGTGTTTCATCGTCAATGTGAAGGTCCAAGGGATACAGTAAACCTGCACTGGTGCATCGGAATCCAATACTGGTCTCCCAGGAGCCGCCCAAAGCACAAACTCTGGGAAGATTCACTCTTCTTGTACTTAAGTCGGCACTGTGTCTTTTATATTCAATTCCGATGCGATTTCTGTGTTTCATTGTCAATGTGAAGGTCCAAGGGATACAGTAAACCTGCACTGGTGCATCGGAATCCAATAGTGGTCTCCCAGGAGCCGCTCAAAGCACGAACTCTTAGGAGACTCACTCTTCTTGTACTTAAGTCGGCACTGTGTCTTTTATATTCAATTCCGATGCGATTTCTGTGTTTCATTGTCAATGTGAAGGTCCAAGGGATACAGTAAACCTGCACTGGTGCATCGGAATCCAATACTGGTCTCCCAGGAGCCGCCCAAAGCACAAACTCTGAGAAGATTCACTCTTCTTGTACTTAAGTCGGCACTGTGTCTTTTATATTCAATTCCGATGCGATTTCTGTGTTTCATTGTCAATGTGAAGGTCCAAGGGATACAGTAAACCTGCACTGGTGCATCGGAATCCAATACTGGTCTCCCAGGAGCCGCTCAAACCACAAACTCTTAGGAGACTCAATCTTCTTGTACTTAAGTCGGCACTGTGTCTTTTATATTCAATTCCGATGCGATTTCTGTGTTTCATTGTCAATGTGAAGGTCCAAGGGATACAGTAAACCTGCACTGGTGCATCGGAATCCAATACTGGTCTCCCAGGAGCCGCCCAAAGCACAAACTCTGAGAAGATTCACTCTTCTTGTACTTAAGTCGGCACTGTGTCTTTTATATTCAATTCCGATGCGATTTCTGTCTTTCATCGTCAATGTGAAGGTCCAAGGGATACAGTAAACCTGCACTGGTGCATCGGAATCCAATACTGGTCTCCCAGGAGCCGCCCAAAGCACAAACTCTGAGAAGATTCACTCTTGTTGTACTTAAGTCGGCACTGTGCCTTTTATATTCAATTCCGATGCGATTTCTGTGTTTCATCGTCAATGTGAAGGTCCAAGGGATACAGTAAACCTGCACTGGTGCATCGGAATCCAATACTGGTCTCCCAGGAGCCGCCCAAAGCACAAACTCTGAGAAGATTCACTCTTCTTGTACTTAAGTCGGCACTGTGCCTTTTATATTCAATTCCGATGCGATTTCTGTGTTTCATCGTCAATGTGAAGGTCCAAGGGATACAGTAAACCTGCACTGGTGCATCGGAATCCAATACTGGTCTCCCAGGAGCCGCTCAAACCACAAACTCTTAGGAGACTCACCCTTCTTGTACTTAAGTCGGCACTGTGTCTTTTATATTCATTTCCGATGCGATTTCTGTGTTTCATTGTCAATGTGAAGGTCCAAGGGATACAGTAAACCTGCACTGGTGCATCGGGATCCAATACTGGTCTCCCAGGATCCGCTCAAAGCACAAACTCTTAGGAGACTCACTCTTCTTGTACTTAAGTCGGCATTGTGCCTTTTATATTCAATTCCGATGCGATTTCTGTGTTTCATCGTCAATTTGAAGGTCCAAGGGATACAGTAAACCTGCACTGGTGCATCGGAATCCAATACTGGTCTCCCACGAGCCGCTCAAACCACAAACTCTTAGGAGACTCACTCTTCTTGTACTTAACTCGGCATTGTGCCTTTTATATTCAATTCCGATGCAATTTCTGTGTTTCATGGTCAATGTGAAGGACCAAGGGATACAGTAAACCTGCACTGGTGCATCGGAATCCAATACTGGTCTCCCAGGAGCCGCCCAAAGCACAAACTCTGAGAAGATTCACTCTTCTTGTACTTAAGTCGGCACTGTGCCTTTTATATTCAATTCCGATGCGATTTCTGTGTTTCATCGTCAATGTGAAGGTCGAAGGGATACAGTAAACCTGCACTGGTGCATCGGAATCCGTCTCCCAGGAGCCGCTCAAACCACAACCTCTTAGGAGACTCACTCTTCTTGTACTTAAGTCGGCACTGTGTCTTTTATATTCAATTCCGATGCGATTTCTGTGTTTCATTGTCAATGTGAAGGTCCAAGGGATACAGTAAACCTGCACTGGTGCATCGGAATCCAATACTGGTCTCCCAGGAGCCGCCCAAAGCACAAACTCAGAGAAGATTCACTCTTCTTGTACTTAAGTCGGCACTGTGTCTTTTATATTCAATTCCGATGCGATTTCTGTGTTTCATTGTCAATGTGAAGGTCCAAGGGATACAGTAAACCTGCACTGGTGCATCGGAATCCAATAGTGGTCTCCCAGGAGCCGCTCAAAGCACGAACTCTTAGGAGACTCACTCTTCTTGTACTTAAGTCGGCACTGTGTCTTTTATATTCAATTCCGATGCGATTTCTGTGTTTCATTGTCAATGTGAAGGTCCAAGGGATACAGTAAACCTGCACTGGTGCATCGGAATCCAATACTGGTCTCCCAGGAGCCGCCCAAAGCACAAACTCTGAGAAGATTCACTCTTCTTGTACTGAAGTCGGCACTGTGTCTTTTATATTCAATTCCGATGCGATTTCTGTGTTTCATTGTCAATGTGAAGGTCCAAGGGATACAGTAAACCTGCACTGGTGCATCGGAATCCAATACTGGTTTCCCAGGAGCCGCTCCAACCACAAACTCTTAGGAGACTCACTCTTCTTGTACTTAAGTCGGCACTGTGTCTTTTATATTCAATTCCGATGCGATTTCTGTGTTTCATTGTCAATGTGAAGGTCCAAGGGATACAGTAAACCTGCACTGGTGCATCGGAAGCCAATACTGGTCTCCCAGGAGTCGCCCAAAGCACAAACTCTGAGAAGATTCACTCTTCTTGTACTTAAGTCGGCACTGTGTCTTTTATATTCAATTCCGATGCGATTTCTGTGTTTCATTGTCAATGTGAAGTTCCAAGGGATACAGTAAACCTGCACTGGTGCATCGGAATCCAATACTGGTCTCCCAGGAGCCGCTCAAACCACAAACTCTTAGGAGACTCACTCTTCTTGTACTTAAGTCGGCACTGTGTCTTTTATATACAATTCCGATGCGATTTCTGTGTTTCATAGTCAATGTGAAGGTCCAAGGGATACAGTAAACCTGCACTGGTGCATCGGAATCCAATACTGGTCTCCCAGGAGCCGCCCAAAGCACAAACTCTGAGAAGATTCACTCTTCTTGTACTTAAGTCGGCACTGTGCCTTTTACATTCAAATCCGATGCGATTTCTGTGTTTCATCGTCAATGTGAAGCTCCAAGGGATACAGTAAACCTGCACTGGTGCATCGGAATCCAATACTGGTCTCCCTTGGCGCCGCTCAAACCACAAACTCTTAGGAGACTCACTCTTCTTGTACTTAAGTCGGCACTGTGTCTTTTATATTCAAATCCGATGCGATTTCTGTGTTTCATTGTCAATGTGAAGTTCCAAGGGATACAGTAAACCTGCACTGGTGCATCGGAATCCAATACTGGTCTCCCAGGATCCGCTCAAAGCACAAACTCTAAGGAGACTCACTCTTCTTGTACTTAAGTCTGCACTGTGTCTTTTATATTCAATTCCGATGCGATTTCTGTGTTTCATTGTCAATGTGAAGGTCCAAGGGATACAGTAAACCTGCACTGGTGCATCGGAATCCAATACTGGTCTCCCAGGAGCCGCCCAAAGCACAAACTCTCAGAAGATTCACTCTTCTTGTACTTAAGTCGGCACTGTGCCTTTTATATTCAATTCCGATGCGATTTCTGTGTTTCATCGTCAATGTGAAGGTCCAAGGGATACAGTAAACCAGCACTGGTGCATCGGAATCCAATACTGGTCTCCCAGGAGCCACCCAAAGCTCAAACTCTGAGAAGATTCAGTCTTCTTGTACTTAAGTCGGCACTGTGTCTTTTATATTGAATTCCGATGCGATTTCTGTGTTTCATTGTCAATGTGAAGGTCCAAGGGGTACAGTAAACCTGCACTGGTGCATCGGAATCCAATACTGGTCTCCCAGGATCCGCTCAAAGCACAAACTCTTAGGAGACTCACTCTTCTTGTACTTAAGACGGCATTGTGCCTTTTATATTCAATTCCGATACGATTTCTGTGTTTCATTGTCAATGTGAAGGTCCAAGGGATACAGTAAACCTGCACTGGTGCATCGGAATCCCATACTGGTCTCCCAGGAGCCGCCCAAAGCACTAACTCTGATAAGATTCACTCTTCTTGTACTTAAGTCGGCACTGTGCCTTTTATATTCAATTCCGATGCGATTTCTGTGTTTCATTGTCAATGTGAAGGTCCAAGGGATACAGTAAACCTGCACTGGTGCCTCGGAATCCAATACTGGTCTCCCAGGAGCCGCCCAAAGCACAAACACTGAGAAGATTCACTCTTCTTGTACTTAAGTCGGCACTGTGCCTTTTATATTCAATTCCGATGCGATTTCTGTGTTTCATCGTCAATTTGAAGGTCCAAGGGATACAGTAAACCTGCACTGGTGCATCGGAAACCAATACTGGTCTCCCACGAGCCGCTCAAACCACAAACTCTTAGGAGACTCACTCTTCTTGTACTTAAGTCGGCATTGTGCCTTTTATATTCAATTCCGATGCAATTTCTGTGTTTCATGGTCAATGTGAAGGACCAAGGGATACAGTAAACCTGCACTGGTGCATCGGAATCCAATACTGGTCTCCCAGGAGCCGCCCAAAGTACAAACTCTGAGAAGATTCACTCTTCTTGTACTTAAGTCGGCACTGTGCCTTTTATATTCAATTCCGATGCGATTTCTGTGTTTCATCGTCAATGTGAAGGTCGAAGGGATACAGTAAACCCGCACTGGTGCATCGGAATCCGTCTCCCAGGAGCCGCTCAAACCACAACCTCTTAGGAGACTCACTCTTCTTGTACTTAAGTCGGCACTGTGTCTTTTATATTCAAATCCGATGCGATTTCTGTGTTTCATTGTCAATGTGAAGGTCCAAGGGATACAGTAAACCTGCACTGGTGCATCGGAATCCAACACTGGTCTCCCAGGAGCCGCCCAAAGCACAAACTCTGAGAAGATTCACTCTTCTTGTACTTAAGTCGGCACTGTGTCTTTTATATTCAATTCCGATGCGATTTCTATGTTTCATTGTCAATGTGAAGGTCCAAGGGATACAGTAAACCTGCACTGGTGCATCGGAATGCAATACTGGTCCCCCAGGAGCCGCTCAAACCTCAAACTCTTAGGAGACTCAATCTTCTTGTACTTAAGTCGGCACTGTGTCTTTTATATTCAATTCCGATGCGATTTCTGTGTTTCATTGTCAATGTGAAGGTCCAAGGGATACAGTAAACCTGCACTGGTGCATCGGAATCCAATACTGGTCTCCCAGGAGCCGCCCAAAGCACAAACTCTGAGAAGATTCACTCTTCTTGTATTTAAGTCGGCACTGTGTCTTTTATATTCAATTCCGATGCGATTTCTGTGTTTCATTGTCAATGTGAAGTTCCAAGGGATACAGTAAACCTGCACTGGTGCATCGGAATCCAATACTGGTCTCCCAGGATCCGCTCAGAACACAAACTCTAAGGAGACTCACTCTTCTTGTACTTAAGTCAGCATTGTGCTTTTATATTCAATTCCGATGCGATTTCTGTGTTTCATCGTCAATGTGAAGGTCCAAGGGATACAGTAAACCTGCACTGGTGCATCGGAATCCAATACTGGTCTCCCAGGAGCCGCTCAAAGCACAAACTCTTAGGAGACTCACTCTTCTTGTACTTAAGTCGGCACTGTGTCTTTTATATTCAAATCCGATGCGTTTTCTGTGTTTCATTGTCAATGTGAAGTTCCAAGGGATACAGTAAACCTGCACTGGTGCATCGGAATCCAATACTGGTCTCCCAGGATCCGCTCAAAGCACAAACTCTAAGGAGACTCACTCTTCTTGTACTTAAGTCAGCATTGTGCCTTTTATATTCAATTCCGATGCGATTTCTGTGTTTCATTGTCAATTTGAAGGTCCAAGGGATACAGTAAACCTGCACTGGTGCATCGGAATCCAATACTGGTCTCCCAGGAGCCGCCCAAAGCACAAACTCTGAGAAGATTCACTCTTCTTCTCCTTAAGTCGGCACTGTGCCTTTTATATTCAATTCCGATGCGATTTCTGTGTTTCATCGTCAATGTGAAGGTCCGAGGGATACAGTAAACCTGCACTGGTGCATCGGAATCCAATACTGGTCTCCCAGGAGCCGCCCAAAGCACAAACTCTGAGAAGATTCACTCTTCTTGTACTTAAGTCGGCACTGTGCCTTTTATATTCAATTCCGATGCGATTTCTGTGTTTCATTGTCAATGTGAAGGTCCAAGGGATACAGTAAACCTGCGCTGGTGCATCGGAATCCGTCTCCCAGGAGCCGCTCAAACCACAACCTCTTAGGAGACTCACTCTTCTTGTACTTAAGTCGGCACTGTGTCTTTTATATTCAATTCCGATGCGATTTCTGTGTTTCATTGTCAATGTGAAGGTCCAAGGGATACAGTAAACCTGCACTGGTGCATCGGAATCCAATACTGGTCTCCCAGGAGCCGCCCAAAGCACAAACTCTGAGAAGATTCACTCTTCTTGTACTTAAGTCGGCACTGTGTCTTTTATATTCAATTCCGATGCGATTTCTGTGTTTCATTGTCAATGTGAAGGTCCAAGGGATACAGTAATCCTGCACTGGTGCATAGGAATCCAATACTGGTCTCCCAGGAGCCGCTCAAACCACAAACTCTTAGGAGACTCACTCTTCTTGTACTTAAGTCGGCACTGTGTCTTTTATATTCAATTCCGATGCGATTTCTGTGTTTCATTGTCAATGTGAAGGTACAAGGGATACAGTAAACCTGCACTGGTGCATCGGAATCCAATACTGGTCTCCCAGGAGCCGCCCAAAGCACAAACTCTGAGAAGATTCACTCTTCTTGTACTTAAGTCGGCACTGTGTCTTTTATATTCAACTCCGATGCGATTTCTGTGTTTCATTGTCAATGTGAAGGTCCAAGGGATACAGAAAACCTGCACTGGTGCATCGGAATCCAATAGTGGTCTCCCAGGAGCCGCTCAAAGCACAAACTCTTAGGAGACTCACTCTTCTTGTACTTAAGTCGGCACTGTGTCTTTTATATTCAATTCCGATGCGATTTCTGTGTTTCATTGTCAATGTGAAGGTCCAAGGGATACAGTAAACCTGCACTGGTGCATCGGAATCCAATACTGGTCTCCCAGGAGCCGCCCAAAGCACAAACTCTCAGAAGATTCACTCTTCTTGTACTGAAGTCGGCACTGTGTCTTTTATATTCAATTCCGATGCGATTTCTGTGTTTTATTGTCAATGTGAAGGTCCAAGGGATACAGTAAACCTGCACTGGTGCATCGGAATCCAATACTGGTCTCCCAGGAGCCGCTCAAACCACAAACTCTTAGGAGACTCAATCTTCTTGTACTTAAGTCGGCACTGTGTCTTTTATATTCAATTCCGATGCGATTTCTGTGTTTCATTGTCAATGTGAAGGTCCAAGGGATACAGTAAACCTGCACTGGTGCATCGGAAACCAATACTGGTCTCCCAGGAGCCGCCCAAAGCACAAACTCTGAGAAGATTCACTCTTCTTGTACTTAAGTCGGCACTGTGCATTTTATATTCAATTCCGATGCGATTTCTGTCTTTCATCGTCAATGTGAAGGTCCAAGGGATATAGTAAACCTGCACTGGTGCATCAGAATCCAATACTGGTCTCCCAGGAGCCGCTCTAAGCACAAACTCTTAGGAGACTCACTCTTCTTGTACTTAAGTCGGCACTGTGTCTTTTATATTCAATTCCGATGCGATTTCTGTGTTTCATTGTCAATGTGAAGGTCCAAGGGATACAGTAAACCTGCACTGGTGCATCGGAATCCAATACTGGTCTCCCAGGAGTCGCCCAAAGCACAAACACTGAGAAGATTCACTCTTCTTGTACTTAAGTCGGCACTGTGTCTTTTATATTCAATTCCGAAGCGATTTCTGTGTTTCATTGTCAATGTGAAGGTCCAAGGGATACAGTAAACCTGCACTGGTGCATCGGAAGTCAATACTGGTCTCCCAGGAGCCGCTCAAACCACAAACTCTTATGAGACTCACTCTTCTTGTACTTAAGTCGGCACTGTGTCTTTTATATTCAATTCCGATGCGATTTCTGTGTTTCATCGTCAATGTGAAGGTCCAAGGGATACAGTAAACCAGCACTGGTGCATCGGAATCCAATACTGGTCTCCCAGGAGCCGCTCAAACCACAAACTCTTAGGAGACTCACTCTTCTTGTACTTAAGTCGGCACTGTGTCTTTTATATTCAAATCCGATGCGATTTCTGTGTTTCATTGTCAATGTGAAGTTCCAAGGGATACAGTAAACCTGCACTGGTGCATCGGAATCCAATACTGGTCTCCCAGGATCCGCTCAAAGCACAAACTCTAAGGAGACTCACTCTTCTTGTACTTAAGTCGGCACTGTGTCTTTTATATTCAATTCCGATGCGATTTCTGTGTTTGATCGTCAATTTGAAGGTACAAGGGATACAGTAAACCTGCACTGGTGCATCGGAATCCAATACTGGTCTCCCAGGAGCCGCCCAAAGCACAAACTCTGAGAAGATTCACTCTTCTTGTACTTAAGTCGGCACTGTGCCTTTTATATTCAATTCCAATGCGATTTCTGTGTTTCATCGTCAATGTGAAGGTCGAAGGGATACAGTAAACCTGCACTGGTGCATCGGAATCCGTCTCCCACGAGCCGCTCAAACCACAAACTCTTAGGAGACTCACTCTTCTTGTACTTAAGTCGGCACTGTGTCTTTTATATTCAATTCCGATGCGATTTCTGTGTTTCATTGTCATTGTGAAGGTCCAAGGGATACAGTAAACCTGAACTGGTGCATCGGAATCCAATACTGGTCTCCCAGGAGCCGACCAAAGCACAAACTCTGAGAAGATTCACTCTTCTTGTACTTAAGTCGGCACTGTGTCTTTTATATTCAATTCCGATGCGATTTCTGTGTTTCATTGTCAATGTGAAGGTCCAAGGGATACAGTAAACCTGCACTGGTGCATCGGAATCCAATACTGGTCTCCCAGGAGCCGCTCAAACCACAAACTCTTAGGAGACTCACTCTTCTTGTACTTAAGTCGGCACTGTGTCTTTTATATTCAATTCCGATGCGATTTCTGTGTTTCATTGTCAATGTGAAGGTCCAAGGGATACAGTAAACCTGCACTGGTGCATCGGAATCCAATACTGGTCTCCCAGGAGACGCCCAAATCACAAACTCTGAGAAGATTCACTCTTCTTGTACTAAGTCGGCACTGTGTCTTTTATATTCAATTCCGATGCGATTTCTGTGTTTCATTGTCAATGTGAAGGTCCAAGGGATACAGTAAACCTGCACTGGTGCATCGGAATCCAATAGTGGTCTCCCAGGAGCCGCTCAAAGCACAAACTCTTAGGAGACTCACTCTTCCTGTACTTAAGTCGGCACTGTGTCTTTTATATTCAATTCCGATGTGATTTCTGTGTTTCATTGTCAATGTGATGGTCCAAGGGATACAGTAAACCTGCACTGGTTCATCGGAATCCAATACTGGTCTCCCAGGAGCCGCCCAAAGCACAAACTCTGAGAAGATTCACTCTTCTTGTACTTAAGTCGGCACTGTGCCTTTTATATTCAATTCCGATGCGATTTCTGTGTTTCATCGTCAATGTGAAGGTCCAAGGGATACAGTAAACCTGCACTGGTGCATCGGAATCCAATACTGGTCTCCCAGGAGCCGCTCAAAGCACAAACTCTTAGGAGACTCAATCTTCTTGTACTTAAGTCGGCACTGTGTCTTTTATATTCAATTCCGATGCGATTTCTGTGTTTCATTGTCAATGTGAAGGTCCAAGGGAT
Source organism: Schistocerca nitens (assembly GCF_023898315.1). NCBI lineage: Eukaryota > Metazoa > Arthropoda > Insecta > Orthoptera > Acrididae > Schistocerca > Schistocerca nitens. The sequence continues at coordinate 8,719,340 of NW_026045908.1, read as the reverse complement.
ACAGTAAACCTGCACTGGTGCATCGGAATCCAATACTTGTCTCCCAGGAGCCGCCCAAAGCACAAACTCTGAGAAGATTCACTCTTCTTGTACTTAAGTCGGCACTGTGTCTTTTATATTCAATTCCGATGCGATTTCTGTGTTTCATTGTCAATGTGAAGGTCCAAGGGATACAGCAAACCTGCACTGGTGCATCGGAATCCAATACTGGTTTCCCAGGAGCCGCTCCAACAACAAACTCTTAGGAGACTCACTCTTCTTGTACTTAAGTCGGCACTGTGTCTTTTATATTCAATTCCGATGCGATTTCTGTGTTTCATTGTCAATGTGAAGGTCCAAGGGATACAGTAAACCTGCACTGGTGCATCGGAATCCAATACTGGTCTCTCAGGAGTCGCCCAAAGCACAAACTCTGAGAAGATTCACTCTTCTTGTACTTAAGTCGGCACTGTGTCTTTTATATTCAATTCCGAAGCGATTTCTGTGTTTCATTGTCAATGTGAAGGTCCAAGGGATACAGTAAACCTGCACTGGTGCATCGGAATCCAATACTGGTCTCCCAGGAGCCGCACAAACCAGAAACCCTTATGAGACTCACTCTTCTTGTACTTAAGTCGGCACTGTGTCTTTTATATTCAATTCCGATGCGATTTCTGTGTTTCATAGTCAATGTGAAGGTCCAAGAGATACAGTAAACCTGCACTGGTGCATCGGAATCTAATACTGGTCTCCCAGGAGCCGCCCAAAGCACAAACTCTGAGAAGATTCACTCTTCTTGTACTTAAGTCGGCACTGTGCCTTTTATATTCAATTCCGATGCGATTTCTGTGTTTCATCGTCAATGTGAAGCTCCAAGGGATACAGTAAACCTGAACTGGTGCATCGGAATCCAATACTGGTCTCCCAGGAGCCGCTCAAACCACAAACTCTTAGGAGACTCACTTTTCTTGTACGTAAGTCGGCACTGTGTCTTTTATATTCAAATCCGATGCGATTTCTGTGTTTCATTGTCAATGTGAAATTCCAAGGGATAGAGTAAACCTGCACTGGTGCATCGGAATCCAATACTGGTCTCCCAGGATCCGCTCAAAGCACAAACTCTAAGGAGACTCACTCTTCTTGTACTTAAGTCGGCACTGTGTCTTTTATATTCAATTCCGATGCGATTTCTGTGTTTCATTGTCAATGTGAAGGTCCAAGGGATACAGTAAACCTGCACTGGTGCATCAGAAACCAATACTGATCTCCCAGGATCCGCTCAAAGCACAAACTCTGAGAAGATTCACTCTTCTTGTACTTAAGTCGGCGTTGTGCCTTTTATATTCAATTCCGATGCGATTTCTGTGTTTCATCGTCAATGTGAAGGTCCAAGGGATACAGTAAACCTGCACTGGTGCATCGGAATCCAATACTGGTCTCCCAGGAGCCGCCCAAAGCACAAACTCTGAGAAGATTCACTCTTCTTGTACTTAAGTCGGCACTGTGTCTTTTATATTCAATTCCGATGCGATTTCTGTGTCTCATTTCAATGTGAAGGACCAAGGGATACACTAAACCTGCACTGGTGCATCGGAATCCAATACTGGTCTCCCAGGAGCCGCTCAAGGCACAAACTCTTAGGAGACTCACTCTTCTTGTACTTAAGTCGGCACTGTGCCTTTTATATTCAATTCCGATGCGATTTCTGTGTTTGATCGTCAATTTGAAGGTACAAGGGATACAGTAAACCTGCACTGGTGCATCGGAATCCAATACTGGTCTCCCAGGAGCCGCCCAAAGCACAAACTCTGAGAAGATTCACTCTTCTTGTACTTAAGTCGGCACTGTGCCTTTTATATTCAATTCCAATGCGATTTCTATGTTTCATCGTCAATGTGAAGGTCGAAGGGATACAGTAAACCTGCACTGGTGCATCGGAATCCGTCTCCCAGGATCCGCTCAAACCACAAACTCTTAGGAGACTCACTCTTCTTGTACTTAAGTCGGCATTGTGTCTTTTATATTCAATTCCGATGCGATTTCTGTGTTTCATTGTCATTGTGAAGGTCCAAGGGATACAGTAAACCTGCACTGGTGCATCGGAATCCAATACTGGTCTCCCAGGAGCCGCCCAAAGCACAAACTCTGAGAAGATTCACTCTTCTTGTACTTAAGTCGGCACTGTGTCTTTTATATTCAATTCCGATGCGATTTCTGTGTTTCATTGTCAATGTGAAGGTCCAAGGGATACAGTAAACCTGCACAGGTGCATCGGAATCCAATACTGGTCTCCCAGGAGCCGCTCAAACCACAAACTCTTAGGAGACTCACTCTTCTTGTACTTAAGTCGGCACTGTGTCTTTTATATTCAATTCCGATGCGATTTCTGTGTTTCATTGTCAATGTGAAGGTCAAAGGGATACAGTAAACCTGCACTGGTGCATCGGAATCCAATACTGGTCTCCCAGGAGCCGCCCAAATCACAAACTCTGAGAAGATTCACTCCTCTTGTACTAAGTCGGCACTGTGTCTTTTATATTCAATTCCGATGCGATTTCTCTGTTTCATTGTCAATGTGAAGGTCCAAGGGATACAGTAAACCTGCACTGGTGCATCGGAATCCAATAGTGGTCTCCCAGGAGCCGCTCAAAGCACAAACTCTTAGGAGACTCACTCTTCTTGTACTTAAGTCGGCACTGTGTCTCTTATCTTCAATTCCGATGCGATTTCTGTGTTTCATTGTCAATGTGATGGTCCAAGGGATACAGTAAACCTGCACTGGTTCATCGGAATCCAATACTGGTCTCCCAGGAGCCGCCCAAAGCACAAACTCTGAGAAGATTCACTCTTCTTGTACTTAAGTCGGCACTGTGTCTTTTATATTCAATTCCGATGCGATATCTGTCTTTCATCGTCAATGTGAAGGTCCAAGGGATACAGTAAACCTGCACTGGTGCATCGGAATCCAATACTGGTCTCCCAGGAGCCGCTCAAAGCACAAACTCTTAGGAGACTCACTCTTCTTGTACTTAAGTCGGCACTTTGCCTTTTATATTCAATTCCGATGCAATTTCTGTGTTTCATTGTCAATGTGAAGGTCCAAGGGATACAGTAAACCTGCACTGATGCATCGGAATCCAATACTGGTCTCCCAGGAGCCGCCCAAAGCACAAACTCTGAGAAGATTCACTCTTCTTGTACTGAAGTCGGCACTGTGTCTTTTATATTCAATTCCGATGCGATTTCTGTGTTTCATTGTCAATGTGAAGGTCCAAGGGATACAGCAAACCTGCACTGGTGCATCGGAATCCAATACTGGTTTCCCAGGAGCCGCTCCAACCACAAACTCTTAGGAGACTCACTCTTCTTGTACTTAAGTCGGCACTGTGTCTTTTATATTCAATTCCGATGCGATTTCTGTGTTTCATTGTCAATGCGAAGGTCCAAGGGATACAGTAAACCTGCACTGGTGCATCGGAATCCAATACTGGTCTCTCAGGAGTCGCCCAAAGCACAAACTCTGAGAATATTCACTCTTCTTGTACTTAAGTCGGCACTGTGTCTTTTATATTTAATTCCGAAGCGATTTCTGTGTTTCTTTGTCAATGTGAAGGTCCAAGGGATACAGTAAACCTGCACTGGTGCATCGGAATCCAATAGTGGTCTCCCAGGAGCCGCTCAAACCACAAACTCTTATGAGACTCACTGTTCTTGTACTTAAGTCGGCACTGTGTCTTTTATATTCAATTCCGATGCGATTTCTGTGTTTCATAGTCAATGTGAAGGTCCAAGGGGTACAGTAAACCTGCACTGGTGCATCGGAATCTAATACTGGTCTCCCAGGAGCCGCCCAAAGCACAAACTCTGAGAAGATTCACTCTTCTTGTACTTAAGTCGGCACTGTGCCTTTTATATTCAATTCCGATGCGATTTCTGTGTTTCATCGTCAATGTGAAGCTCCAAGGGATACAGTAAACCTGAACTGGTGCATCGGAATCCAATACTGGTCTCCCAGGAGCCGCTCAAACCACAAACTCTTAGGAGACTCACTCTTCTTGTACTTAAGTCGGCACTGTGTCTTTTATATTCAATTCCGATGCGATTTCTGTGTTTCATTGTCAATGTGAAGGTCCAAGGGATACAGTAAACCTGCACTGGTGCATCAGAAACCAATACTGATCTCCCAGGATCCGCTCAAAGCACAAACTCTGAGAAGATTCACTCTTCTTGTACTTAAGTCCGCATTGTGCCTTTTATATTCAATTCCGATGCGATTTCTGTGTTTCATCGTCAATGTGAATGTCCAAGGGATACAGTAAACCTGCACTGGTGCATCGGAATCCAATACTGGTCTCCCAGGAGCCGCCCAAAGCACAAACTCTGAGAAGATTCACTCTTCTTGTACTTAAGTCGGCACTGTGTCTTTTATATTCAATTCCGATGCGATTTCTGTGTCTCATTTCAATGTGAAGGTCCAAGGGATACACTAAACCTGCACTGGTGCATCGGAATCCAATACTGGTCTCCCAGGAGCCGCTCAAAGCACAAACTCTTAGGAGACTCACTCTTCTTGTACTTAAGTCGGCACTGTGCCTTTTATATTCAATTCCGATGCGATTTCTGTGTTTGATCGTCAATTTGAAGGTACAAGGGATACAGTAAACCTGCACTGGTGCATCGGAATCCAATACTGGTCTCCCAGGAGCCGCCCAAAGCACAAACTCTGAGAAGATTCACTCTTCTTGTACTTAAGTCGGCACTGTGCCTTTTATATTCAATTCCAATGCGATTTCTGTGTTTCATCGTCAATGTGAAGGTCGAAGGGATACAGTAAACCTGCACTGGTGCATCGGAATCCGTCTCCCAGGATCCGCTCAAACCACAAACTCTTAGGAGACTCACTCTTCTTGTACTTAGGTCGGCACTGTGTCTTTTATATTCAATTCCGATGCGATTTCTGTGTTTCATTGTCATTGTGAAGGTCCAAGGGATACAGTAAACCTGCACTGGTGCATCGGAATCCAATACTGGTCTCCCAGGAGCCGCCCAAAGCACAAACTCTGAGAAGATTCACTCTTCTTGTACTTAAGTCGGCACTGTGTCTTTTATATTCAATTCCGATGCGATTTCTGTGTTTCATTGTCAATGTGAAGGTCCAAGGGATACAGTAAACCTGCACTGGTGCATCGGAATCCAATACTGGTCTCCCAGGAGCCGCTCAAAGCACAAACTCTTAGGAGACTCAATCTTCTTGTACTTAAGTCGGCACTGTGTCTTTTATATTCAATTCCGATGCGATTTCTGTGTTTCATTGTCAATGTGATGGTCCAAGGGATACAGTAAACCTGCACTGGTTCATCGGAATCCAATACTGGTCTCCCAGGAGCCGCCCAAAGCACAAACTCTGAGAAGATTCACTCTTCTTGTACTTAAGTCGGCACTGTGTCTTTTATATTCAATTCCGATGCGATATCTGTCTTTCATCGTCAATGTGAAGGTCCAAGGGATACAGTAAACCTGCACTGGTGCATCGGAATCCAAAACTGGTCTCCCAGGAGCCGCTCAAAGCACAAACTCTTAGGAGACTCACTCTTCTTGTACTTAAGTCGGCACTTTGTCTTTTATATCCAATTCCGATGCCATTTCTGTGTTTCATTGTCAATGTGAAGGTCCAAGGGATACAGTAAACCTGCACTGGTGCATCGGAATCCAATACTGGTCTCCCAGGAGCCGCCCAAAACACAAACTCTGAGAAGATTCACTCTTCTTGTACTGAAGTCGGCACTGTGTCTTTTATATTCAATTCCGATGCGATTTCTGTGTTTCATTGTCAATGTGAAGGTCCAAGGGATACAGCAAACCTGCACTGGTGCATCGGAATCCAATACTGGTTTCCCAGGAGCCGCTCCAACCACAAACTCTTAGGAGACTCACTCTTCTTGTACTTAAGTCGGCACTGTGTCTTTTATATTCAATTCCGATGCGATTTCTGTGTTTCATTGTCAATGTGAAGGTCCAAGGGATACAGTAAACCTGCACTGGTGCATCGGAATCCAATACTGGTCTCCCAGGAGTCGCCCAAAGCACAAACTCTGAGAAGATTCACTCTGCTTGTACTTAAGTCGGCACTGTGTCTTTTATATTCAATTCCGAAGCGATTTCTGTGTTTCATTGTCAATGTGAAGGTCCAAGTGATACAGTAAACCTGCACTGGTGCATCGGAATCCAATACTGGTCTCCCAGGAGCCGCTCAAACCACAAACTCTTATGAGACTCACTCTTCTTGTACTTAAGTCGGCACTGTGTCTTTTATATTCAATTCCGATGCGATTTCTGTGTTTCATAGTCAATGTGAAGGTCTAAGGGATACAGTAAACCTGCACTGGTGCATCGGAATCTAATACTGATCTCCCAGGAGCCGCCCAAAGCACAAACTCTGAGAAGATTCACTCTTCTTGTACTTAAGTCGGCACTGTGCCTTTTATATTCAATTCCGATGCGATTTCTGTGTTTCATCGTCAATGTGAAGCTCCAAGGGATACAGTAAACCTGAACTGGTGCATCGGAATCCAATACTGGTCTCCCAGGAGCCGCTCAAACCACAAACTCTTAGGAGACTCACTCTTCTTGTACTTAAGTCGGCACTGTGTCTTTTATATTCAAATCCGATGCGATTTCTGTGTTTCATTGTCAATGTGAAGTTCCAAGGGATACAGTAAACCTGCACTGGTGCATCGGAATCCAATACTGGTCTCCCAGGATCCGCTCAATGCACAAACTCTAAGGAGACTCACTCTTCTTGTACTTAAGTCGGCACTGTGTCTTTTATATTCAATTCCGATGCGATTTCTGTGTTTCATTGTCAATGTGAAGGTCCAAGGGATACAGTAAACCTGCACTGGTGCATCAGAAACCAATACTGGTCTCCCAGGATCCGCTCAAAGCACAAACTCTGAGAAGATTCACTCTTCTTGTACTTAAGTCGGCATTGTGCCTTTTATATTCAATTCCGATGCGATTTCTGTGTTTCATCGTCAATGTGAAGGTCCAAGGGATACAGTAAACCTGCACTGGTGCATCGGAATCCAATACTGGTCTCCCAGGAGCCGCCCAAAGCACAAACTCTGAGAAGATTCACTCTTCTTGTACTTAAGTCGGCACTGTGTCTTTTATATTCAATTCCGATGCGATTTCTGTGTCTCATTGTCAATGTGAAGGTCCAAGGGATACACTAAACCTGCACTGGTGCATCGGAATCCAATACTGGTCTCCCAGGAGCCGCTCAAAGCACAAACTCTTAGGAGACTCACTCTTCTTGTACTTAAGTCGGCACTGTGCCTTTTATATTCAATTCCGATGCGATTTCTGTGTTTGATCGTCAATTTGAAGGTACAAGGGATACAGTAAACCTGCACTGGTGCATCGGAATCCAATACTGGTCTCCCAGGAGCCGCCCAAAGCACAAACTCTGAGAAGATTCACTCTTCTTGTACTAAGTCGGCACTGTGTCTTTTATATTCAATTCCGATGCGATTTCTGTGTTTCATTGTCAATGTGAAGGTCCAAGGGATACAGTAAACCTGCACTGGTGCATCGGAATCCAATAGTGGTCTCCCAGGAGCCGCTCAAAGCACAAACTCTTAGGAGACTCACTCTTCCTGTACTTAAGTCGGCACTGTGTCTTTTATATTCAATTCCGATGCGATTTCTGTGTTTCATTGTCAATGTGATGGTCCAAGGGATACAGTAAACCTGCACTGGTTCATCGGAATCCAATACTGGTCTCCCAGGAGCCGCCCAAAGCACAAACTCTGAGAAGATTCACTCTTCTTGTACTTAAGTCGGCACTGTGTCTTTTATATTCAATTCTGATGCGATTTCTGTGTTTCATTGTCAATGTGAAGGTCCAAGGGATACAGTAAACCTGCACTGGTGCATCGGAATCCAATACTGGTCTCCCAGGAGCCGCTCAAACCACAAACTCTTAGGAGACTCAATCTTCTTGTACTTAAGTCGGCACTGTGTCTTTTATATTCAATTCCGATGCGATTTCTGTGTTTCATTGTCAATGTGAAGGTCCAAGGAATACAGTAAACCTGCACTGGTGCATCGGAATCCAATACTGGTCTCCCAGGAGCTGCCCAAAGCACAAACTCTGAGAAGATTCACTCTTCTTGTACTTAAGTCGGCACTGTGTCTTTTATATTCAATTCCGATGCGATTTCTGTGTTTCATTGTCAATGTGAAGGTCCAAGGGATACAGCAAACCTGCACTGGTGCATCGGAATCCAATACTGGTTTCCCAGGAGCCGCTCCAACCACAAACTCTTAGGAGACTCACTCTTCTTGTACTTAAGTCGGCACTGTGTCTTTTATATTCAATTCCGATGCGATTTCTGTGTTTCATTGTCAATGTGAAGGTCCAAGGGATACAGTAAACCTGCACTGGAGCATCGGAATCCAATACTGGTCTCTCAGGAGTCGCCCAAAGCACAAACTCTGAGAAGATTCACTCTTCTTGTACTTAAGTCGGCACTGTGTCTTTTATATTCAATTCCGAAGCGATTTCTGTGTTTCATTGTCAATGTGAAGGTCCAAGGGATACAGTAAACCTGCACTGGTGCATCGGAATCCAATACTGGTCTCCCAGGAGCCGCTCAAACCACAAACTCTTATGAGACTCACTCTTCTTGTACTTAAGTCGGCACTGTGTCTTTTATATTCAATTCCGATGCGATTTCTGTGTTTCATAGTCAATGTGAAGGTCCAAGGGATACAGTAAACCTGCACTGGTGCATCGGAATCTAATACTGGTCTCCCAGGAGCCGCCCAAAGCACAAACTCTGAGAAGATTCACTCTTCTTGTACTTAAGTCGGCACTGTGCCTTTTATATTCAATTCCGATGCGATTTCTGTGTTTCATCGTCAATGTGAAGCTCCAAGGGATACAGTAAACCTGAACTGGTGCATCGGAATCCAATACTGGTCTCCCAGGAGCCGCTCAAACCACAAACTCTTAGGAGACTCACTCTTCTTGTACTTAAGTCGGCACTGTGTCTTTTATATTCAAATCCGATGCGATTTCTGTGTTTCATTGTCAATGTGAAGTTCCAAGGAATACAGTAAACCTGCACTGGTGCATCGGAATCCAATACTGGTCTCCCAGGATCCGCTCAAAGCACAAACTCTAAGGAGACTCACTCTTCTTGTACTTAAGTCGGCACTGTGCCTTTTATATTCAATTCCGATGCGATTTCTGTGTTTGATCGTCAATTTGAAGGTACAAGGGATACAGTAAACCTGCACTGGTGCATCGGAATCCAATACTGGTCGCCCAGGATCCGCTCAAAGCACAAACTCTGAGAAGATTCACTCTTCTTGTACTTAAGTCGGCATTGTGCCTTTTATATTCAATTCCGATGCAATTTCTGTGTTTCATCGTCAATGTGAAGGTCCAAGGGATACAGTAAACCTGCACTGGTGCATCGGAATCCAATACTGGTCTCCCAGGAGCCGCTCAAACCACAAACTCTTAGGAGACTCACTCTTCTTGTACTTAAGTCGGCACTGTGTCTTTTATATTCAATTCCGAAGCGATTTCTGTGTTTCATTGTCAATGTGAAGGTCCAAGTGATACAGTAAACCTGCACTGGTGCATCGGAATCCAATACTGGTCTCCCAGGAGCCGCTCAAACCACAAACTCTTATGAGACTCACTCTTCTTGTACTTAAGTCGGCACTGTGTCTTTTATATTCAATTCCGATGCGATTTCTGTGTTTCATAGTCAATGTGAAGGTCTAAGGGATACAGTAAACCTGCACTGGTGCATCGGAATCTAATACTGATCTCCCAGGAGCCGCCCAAAGCACAAACTCTGAGAAGATTCACTCTTCTTGTACTTAAGTCGGCACTGTGCCTTTTATATTCAATTCCGATGCGATTTCTGTGTTTCATCGTCAATGTGAAGCTCCAAGGGATACAGTAAACCTGAACTGGTGCATCGGAATCCAATACTGGTCTCCCAGGAGCCGCTCAAACCACAAACTCTTAGGAGACTCACTCTTCTTGTACTTAAGTCGGCACTGTGTCTTTTATATTCAAATCCGATGCGATTTCTGTGTTTCATTGTCAATGTGAAGTTCCAAGGGATACAGTAAACCTGCACTGGTGCATCGGAATCCAATACTGGTCTCCCAGGATCCGCTCAATGCACAAACTCTAAGGAGACTCACTCTTCTTGTACTTAAGTCGGCACTGTGTCTTTTATATTCAATTCCGATGCGATTTCTGTGTTTCATTGTCAATGTGAAGGTCCAAGGGATACAGTAAACCTGCACTGGTGCATCAGAAACCAATACTGGTCTCCCAGGATCCGCTCAAAGCACAAACTCTGAGAAGATTCACTCTTCTTGTACTTAAGTCGGCATTGTGCCTTTTATATTCAATTCCGATGCGATTTCTGTGTTTCATCGTCAATGTGAAGGTCCAAGGGATACAGTAAACCTGCACTGGTGCATCGGAATCCAATACTGGTCTCCCAGGAGCCGCCCAAAGCACAAACTCTGAGAAGATTCACTCTTCTTGTACTTAAGTCGGCACTGTGTCTTTTATATTCAATTCCGATGCGATTTCTGTGTCTCATTGTCAATGTGAAGGTCCAAGGGATACACTAAACCTGCACTGGTGCATCGGAATCCAATACTGGTCTCCCAGGAGCCGCTCAAAGCACAAACTCTTAGGAGACTCACTCTTCTTGTACTTAAGTCGGCACTGTGCCTTTTATATTCAATTCCGATGCGATTTCTGTGTTTGATCGTCAATGTGAAGGTCCAAGGGATACAGTAAACCTGCACTGGTGCATCGGAATCCAATACTGGTCTCCCAGGAGCCGCCCAAAGCACTAACTCTGAGAAGATTCACTCTTCTTGTACTTAAGTCGGCACTGTGCCTTTTATATTCAATTCCGATGCGATTTCTGTGTTTAATTGTCAATGTGAAGGTCCAAGGGATACAGTAAACCTGCACTGGTGCATCGGAATCCCATACTGGTCTCCCAGGAGCCGCCCAAAGCACTAACTCTGAGAAGATTCACTCTTCTTGTACTTAAGTCGGCACTGTGCCTTTTATATTCAATTCCGATGCGATTTCTGTGTTTCATTGTCATTGTGAAGGTCCAAGGGATACAGTAAACCTGCACTGGTGCATCGGAGTCCAATACTGGTCTCCCAGGAGCCGCCCAAAGCACAAACTCTGAGAAGATTCACTCTTCTTGTACTTAAGTCGGCACTGTGTCTTTTATATTCAATTCCGATGCGATTTCTGTGTTTCATTGTCAATGTGAAGGTCCAAAGGGTACAGTAAACCTGCACTGGTGCATCGGAATCCAATACTGGTCTCCCAGGAGCCGCTCAAACCACAAACTCTTAGGAGACTCACTCTTCTTGTACTTAAGTCGGCACTGTGTCTTTTATATTCAATTCCGATGCGATTTCTGTGTTTCATTGTCAATGTGAAGGTCCAAGGGATACAGTAAACCTGCACTGGTGCATCGGAATCCAATACTAGTCTCCCAGGAGACGCCCAAATCACAAACTCTGAGAAGATTCACTCTTCTTGTACTAAGTCGGCACTGTGTCTTTTATATTCAATTCCGATGCGATTTCTGTGTTTCATTGTCAATGTGAAGGTCCAAGGGATACAGTAAACCTGCACTGGTGCATCGGAATCCAATAGTGGTCTCCCAGGAGCCGCTCAAAGCACAAACTCTTAGGAGACTCACTCTTCCTGTACTTAAGTCGGCACTGTGTCTTTTATATTCAATTCCGATGCGATTTCTGTGTTTCATTGTCAATGTGATGGTCCAAGGGATACAGTAAACCTGCACTGGTTCATCGGAATCCATTACTGGTCTCCCAGGAGCCGCCCAAAGCACAAACTCTGAGAAGATTCACTCTTCTTGTACTTAAGTCGGCACTGTGTCTTTTATATTCAATTCTGATGCGATTTCTGTGTTTCATTGTCAATGTGAAGGTCCAAGGGATACAGTAAACCTGCACTGGTGCATCGGAATCCAATACTGGTCTCCCAGGAGCCGCTCAAACCACAAACTCTTAGGAGACTCAATCTTCTTGTACTTAAGTCGGCACTGTGTCTTTTATATTCAATTCCGATGCGATTTCTGTGTTTCATTGTCAATGTGAATTTCCAAGGAATACAGTAAACCTGCACTGGTGCATCGGAATCCAATACTGGTCTCCCAGGAGCTGCCCAAAGCACAAACTCTGAGAAGATTCACTCTTCTTGTACTTAAGTCGGCACTGTGTCTTTTATATTCAATTCCGATGCGATTTCTGTGTTTCATTGTCAATGTGAAGGTCCAAGGGATACAGCAAACCTGCACTGGTGCATCGGAATCCAATACTGGTTTCCCAGGAGCCGCTCCAACCACAAACTCTTAGGAGACTCACTCTTCTTGTACTTAAGTCAGCACTGTGTCTTTTATATTCAATTCCGATGCGATTTCTGTGTTTCATTGTCAATGTGAAGGTCCAAGGGATACAGTAAACCTGCACTGGTGCATCGGAATCCAATACTGGTCTCTCAGGAGTCGCCCAAAGCACAAACTCTGAGAAGATTCACTCTTCTTGTACTTAAGTCGGCACTGTGTCTTTTATATTCAATTCCGAAGCGATTTCTGTGTTTCATTGTCAATGTGAAGGTCCAAGGGATACAGTAAACCTGCACTGGTGCATCGGAATCCAATACTGGTCTCCCAGGAGCCGCTCAAACCACAAACTCTTATGAGACTCACTCTTCTTGTACTTAAGTCGGCACTGTGTCTTTTATATTCAATTCCGATGCGATTTCTGTGTTTCATAGTCAATGTGAAGGTCCAAGGGATACAGTAAACCTGCACTGGTGCATCGGAATCTAATACTGGTCTCCCAGGAGCCGCCCAAAGCACAAACTCTGAGAAGATTCACTCTTCTTGTACTTAAGTCGGCACTGTGCCTTTTATATTCAATTCCGATGCGATTTCTGTGTTTCATCGTCAATGTGAAGCTCCAAGGGATACAGTAAACCTGAACTGGTGCATCGGAATCCAATACTGGTCTCCCAGGAGCCGCTCAAACCACAAACTCTTAGGAGACTCACTCTTCTTGTACTTAAGTCGGCACTGTGTCTTTTATATTCAAATCCGATGCGATTTCTGTGTTTCATTGTCAATGTGAAGTTCCAAGGAATACAGTAAACCTGCACTGGTGCATCGGAATCCAATACTGGTCTCCCAGGATCCGCTCAAAGCACAAACTCTAAGGAGACTCACTCTTCTTGTACTTAAGTCGGCACTGTGCCTTTTATATTCAATTCCGATGCGATTTCTGTGTTTGATCGTCAATTTGAAGGTACAAGGGATACAGTAAACCTGCACTGGTGCATCGGAATCCAATACTGGTCTCCCAGGATCCGCTCAAAGCACAAACTCTGAGAAGATTCACTCTTCTTGTACTTAAGTCGGCATTGTGCCTTTTATATTCAATTCCGATGCAATTTCTGTGTTTCATCGTCAATGTGAAGGTCCAAGGGATACAGTAAACCTGCACTGGTGCATCGGAATCCAATACTGGTCTCCCAGGAGCCGCCCAAAGCACAAACTCTGAGAAGATTCACTCTTCTTGTACTTAAGTCGGCACTGTGTCTTTTATATTTAATTCCGATGCGATTTCTGTGTCTCATTGTCAATGTGAAGGTCCAAGGGATACACTAAACCTGCACTGGTGCATCGGAATCCAATACTGGTCTCCCAGGAGCCGCTCAAAGCACAAACTCTTAGGAGACTCACTCTTCTTGTACTTAAGTCGGCACTGTGCCTTTTATATTCAATTCCGATGCGATTTCTGTGTTTGATCGTCAATTTGAAGGTACAAGGGATACAGTAAACCTGCACTGGTGCATCGGAATCCAATACTGGTCTCCCAGGAGCCGCCCAAAGCACAAACTCTGAGAAGATTCACTCTTCTTGTACTTAAGTCGGCACTGTGCCTTTTATATTCAATCCCAATGCGATTTCTGTGTTTCATCGTCAATGTGAAGGTCGAAGGGATACAGTAAACCTGCACTGGTGCATCGGAATCCGTCTCCCAGGAGCCGCTCAAACCACAAACTCTTAGGAGACTCACGCTTCTTGTACTTAAGTCGGCACTGTGTCTTTTATATTCAATTCCGATGCGATTTCTGTGTTTCATTGTCATTGTGAAGGTCCAAGGGATACAGTAAACCTGCACTGGTGCATCGGAATCCAATACTGGTCTCCCAGGAGCCGCCCAAAGCACAAACTCTGAGAAGATTCACTCTTCTTGTACTTAAGTCGGCACTGTGTCTTTTATATTCAATTCCGATGCGATTTCTGTGTTTCATTGTCAATGTGAAGGTCCAAGGGATACAGTAAACCTGCACTGGTGCATCGGAATCCAATACTGGTCTCCCAGGAGCCGCTCAAACCACAAACTCTTAGGAGACTCACTCTTCTTGTACTTAAGTCGGCACTGTGTCTTTTATATTCAATTCCGATGCGATTTCTGTGTTTCATTGTCAATGAGAAGGTCCAAGGGATACAGTAAACCTGCACTGGTGCATCGGAATCCAATAGTGGTCTCCCAGGAGCCGCTCAAAGCACAAACTCTTAGGAGACTCACTCTTCCTGTACTTAAGTCGGCACTGTGTCTTTTATATTCAATTCCGATGCGATTTCTGTGTTTCATTGTCAATGTGATGGTCCAAGGGATACAGTAAACCTGCACTGGTTCATCGGAATCCAATACTGGTCTCCCAGGAGCCGCCCAAAGCACAAACTCTGAGAAGATTCACTCTTCTTGTACTTAAGTCGGCACTGTGTCTTTTATATTCAATTCTGATGCGATTTCTGTGTTTCATTGTCAATGTGAAGGTCCAAGGGATACAGTAAACCTACACTGGTGCATCGGAATCCAATACTTTTCTCCCAGGAGCCGCTGAAACCACAAACTCTTAGGAGACTCACTCTTCTTGTACTTAAGTCGGCACTGTGTCTTTTATATTCAATTCCGATGCGATTTCTGTGTTTCATTGTCAATGTGAAGGTCCAAGGGATACAGTAAACCTGCACTGGTGCATCGGAATCCAATACTGGTCTCCCAGGAGCCGCCCAAAGCACAAACTCTGAGAAGATTCACTCTTCTTGTACTTAAGTCGGCACTGTGTCTTTTATATTCAATTCCGATGCGATTTCTGTGTTTCATTGTCAATGTGAAGGTCCAAGGGATACAGCAAACCTGCACTGGTGCATCGGAATCCAATACTGGTTTCCCAGGAGCCGCTCCAACCACAAACTCTTAGGAGACTCACTCTTCTTGTACTTAAGTCGGCACTGTGTCTTTTATATTCAATTCCGATGCGATTTCTGTGTTTCATTGTCAATGTGAAGGTCCAAGGGATACAGTAAACCTGCACTGGTGCATCGGAATCCAATACTGGTCTCTCAGGAGTCGCCCAAAGCACAAACTCTGAGAAGATTCACTCTTCTTGTACTTAAGTCGGCACTGTGTCTTTTATATTCAATTCCGAAGCGATTTCTGTGTTTCATTGTCAATGTGAAGGTCCAAGGGATACAGTAAACCTGCACTGGTGCATCGGAATCCAATACTGGTCTCCCAGGAGCCGCTCAAACCACAAACTCTTATGAGACTCACTCTTCTTGTACTTAAGTCGGTACTGTGTCTTTTATATTCAATTCCGATGCGATTTCTGTGTTTCACAGTCAATGTGAAGGTCCAAGGGATACAGTAAACCTGCACTGGTGCATCGGAATCTAATACTGGTCTCCCAGGAGTCGCCCAAAGCACAAACTCTGAGAAGATTCACTCTTCTTGTACTTAAGTCGGCACTGTGCCTTTTATATTCAATTCCGATGCGATTTCTGTGTTTCATCGTCAATGTGAAGCTCCAAGGGATACAGTAAACCTGAACTGGTGCATCGGAATCCAATACTGGTCTCCCAGGAGCCGCTCAAACCACAAACTCTTAGGAGACTCACTCTTCTTGTACTTAAGTCGGCACTGTGTCTTTTATATTCAAATCCGATGCGATTTCTGTGTTTCATTGTCAATGTGAAGTTCCAAGGGATACAGTAAACCTGCACTGGTGCATCGGAATCCAATACTGGTCTCCCAGGATCCGCTCAAAGCACAAACTCTAAGGAGACTCACTCTTCTTGTACTTAAGTCGGCACTGTGTCTTTTATATTCAATTCCGATGCGATTTCTGTGTTTCATTGTCAATGTGAAGGTCCAAGGGATACAGTAAACCTGCACTGGTGCATCAGAAACCAATACTGATCTCCCAGGATCCGCTCAAAGCACAAACTCTGAGAAGATTCACTCTTCTTGTACTTAAGTCGGCATTGTGCCTTTTATATTCAATTCCGATGCGATTTCTGTGTTTCATCGTCAATGTGAAGGTCCAAGGGATACAGTAAACCTGCACTGGTGCATCGGAATCCAATACTGGTCTCCCAGGAGCCGCCCAAAGCACAAACTCTGAGAAGATTCACTCTTCTTGTACTTAAGTCGGCACTGTGTCTTTTATATTCAATTCCGATGCGATTTCTGTGTCTCATTGTCAATGTGAAGGTCCAAGGGATACACTAAACCTGCACTGGTGCATCGGAATCCAATACTGGTCTCCCAGGAGCCGCTCAAAGCACAAACTCTTAGGAGACTCACTCTTCTTGTACTTAAGTCGGCACTGTGCCTTTTATATTCAATTCCGATGCGATTTCTGTGTTTGATCGTCAATTTGAAGGTACAAGGGATACAGTAAACCTGCACTGGTGCATCGGAATCCAATACTGGTCTCCCAGGAGCCGCCCAAAGCACAAACTCTGAGAAGATTCACTCTTCTTGTACTTAAGTCGGTACTGTGCCTTTTATATTCAATTCCAATGCGATTTCTGTGTTTCATCGTCAATGTGAAGGTCGAAGGGATACAGTAAACCTGCACTGGTGCATCGGAATCCGTCTCCCAGGATCCGCTCAAACCACAAACTCTTAGGAGACTCACTCTTCTTGTACTTAAGTCGGCACTGTGTCTTTTATATTCAATTCCGATGCGATTTCTGTGTTTCATTGTCATTGTGAAGGTCCAAGGGATACAGTAAACCTGCACTGGTGCATCGGAATCCAATACTGGTCTCCCAGGAGCCGCCCAAAGCACAAACTCTGAGAAGATTCACTCTTCTTGTACTTAAGTCGGCACTGTGTCTTTTATATTCAATTCCGATGCGATTTCTCTGTTTCATCGTCAATGTGAAGGTCCAAGGGATACAGTAAACCTGCACTGGTGCATCGGAATCCAATACTGGTCTCCCAGGAGCCGCTCAAAGCACAAACTCTTAGGAGACTCACTCTTCTTGTACTTAAGTCGGCACTTTGTCTTTTATATTCAATTCCGATGCCATTTCTGTGTTTCATTGTCAATGTGAAGGTCCAAGGGATACAGTAAAGCTGCACTGGTGCATTGGAATCCAATACTGGTCTCCCAGGAGCCGCCCAAAGCACAAACTCTGAGAAGATTCACTCTTCTTGTACTTAAGTCGGCACTGTGTCTTTTATATTCAATTCCGATGCGATTTCTGTGTTTCATTGTCAATGTGAAGGTCCAAGGGATACAGTAAACCTGCACTGGTGCATCGGAATCCAATACTGGTCTCCCAGGAGCCGCCCAAAGCACAAACTCTGAGAAGATTTACTCTTCTTGTACTTAAGTCGGCACTGTGTCTTTTATATTCAATTCCGATGCGATATCTGTCTTTCATCGTCAATTTGAAGGTCCAAGGGATACAGTAAACCTGCACTGGTGCATCGGAATCCAATACTGGTCTCCCAGGAGCCGCTCAAAGCACAAACTCTTAGGAGACTCACTCTTCTTGTACTTAAGTCGGCACTTTGACTTTTATATTCAATTCCGATGCCATTTCTGTGTTTCATTGTCAATGTGAAGGTCCAAGGGATACAGTAAACCTGCACTGGTGCATCGGAATCCAATACTGGTCTCCCAGGAGCCGCCCAAAGCACAAACTCTGAGAAGATTCACTCTTCTTGTACTTAAGTCGGCACTGTGTCTTTTATATTCAATTCCGATGCGATTTCTGTGTTTCATTGTCAATGTGAAGGTCCAAGGGATACAGTAAACCTGCACTGGTGCATCGGAATCCAATACTGGTCTCCCAGGAGCCGCTCAAACCACAAACTCTTAGGAGACTCACTCTTCTTGTACTTAAGTCGGCACTGTGTCTTTTATATTCAATTCCGATGCGATTTCTGTGTTTCATTGTCAATGTGATGGTCCAAGGGATACAGTAAACCTGCACTGGTTCATCGGAATCCAATACTGGTCTCCCAGGAGCCGCCCAAAGCACAAACTCTGAGAAGATTCACTCTTCTTGTACTTAAGTCGGCACTGTGTTTTTTATATTCAATTCTGATGCGATTTCTGTGTTTCATTGTCAATGTGAAGGTCCAAGGGATACAGTAAACCTGCACTGGTGCATCGGAATCCAATACTGGTCTCCCACGAGCCGCTCAAACCACAAACTCTTAGGAGACTCAATCTTCTTGTACTTAAGTCGGCACTGTGTCTTTTATATTCAATTCCGATGCGATTTCTGTGTTTCATTGTCAATGTGAAGGTCCAAGGGATACAGTAAACCTGCACTGGTGCATCGGAATCCAATACTGGTCTCCCAGGAGCCGCCCAAAGCACAAACTCTGAGAAGATTCACTCTTCTTGTACTTAAGTCGGCACTGTGTCTTTTATATTCAATTCCGATGCGATATCTGTCTTTCATCGTCAATGTGAAGGTCCAAGGGATACAGTAAACCTGCACTGGTGCATCGGAATCCAATACTGGTCTCCCAGGAGCCGCTCAAAGCACAAACTCTTAGGAGACTCACTCTTCTTGTACTTAAGTCGGCACTTTGTCTTTTATATTCAATTCCGATGCCATTTCTGTGTTTCATTGTCAATGTGAAGGTCCAAGGGATACAGTAAAGCTGCACTGGTGCATTGGAATCCAATACTGGTCTCCCAGGAGCCGCCCAAAGCACAAACTCTGAGAAGATTCACTCTTCTTGTACTTAAGTCGGCACTGTGTCTTTTATATTCAATTCCGAAGCGATTTCTGTGTTTCATTGTCAATGTGAAGGTCCAAGGGATACAGTAAACCTGCACTGGTGCATCGGTATCCAATACTGGTCTCCCAGGAGCCGCTCAAACCACAAACTCTTAGGAGACTCAATCTTCTTGTACTTAAGTCGGCACTGTGTCTTTTATATTCAATTCCGATGCGATTTCTGTGTTTCATTGTCAATGTGAAGGTCCAAGGGATACAGTAAACCTGCACTGGTGCATCGGAATTCAATACTGGTCTCCCAGGAGCCGCCCAAAGCACAAACTCTGAGAAGATTTACTCTTCTTGTACTTAAGTTGGCACTGTGTCTTTTATATTCAATTCCGATGCGATATCTGTCTTTCATCGTCAATTTGAAGGTCCAAGGGATACAGTAAACATGCACTGGTGCATCGGAATCCAATACTGGTCTCCCAGGAGCCGCTCAAAGCACAAACTCTTAGGAGACTCACTCTTCTTGTACTTAAGTCGGCACTTTGACTTTTATATTCAATTCCGATGCCATTTCTGTGTTTCATTGTCAATGTGAAGGTCCAAGGGATACAGTAAACCTGCACTGGTGCATCGGAATCCAATACTGGTCTCCCAGGAGCCGCCCAAAGCACAAACTCTGAGAAGATTCACTCTTCTTGTACTTAAGTCGGCACTGTGTCTTATATATTCAATTCCGATGCGATTTCTGTGTTTCATTGTCAATGTGAAGGTCCAAGGGATACAGTAAACCTGCTTTGGTGCATCGGAATCCAATACTGGTCTCCCAGGAGCCGCTCAAACCACAAACTCTTAGGAGACTCACTCTTCTTGTACTTAAGTCGGCACTGTGTCTTTTATATTCAATTCCGATGCGATTTCTGTGTTTCATTGTCAATGTGAAGGTCCAAGGGATACAGTAATCCTGCACTGGTGCATCGGAATCCAATACTGGTCTCCCAGGAGCCGCTCAAACCACAAACTCTTAGGAGACTCACTCTTCTTGTACTTAAGTCGGCACTGTGTCTTTTATATTCAATTCCGATGCGATTTCTATGTTTCATTGTCAATTTGAAGGTCCAAGGGATACAGTAAACCTGCACTGGTGCATCGGAATCCAATACTGGTCTCCCAGGAGCCGCTCAAACCACAAACTCTTAGGAGACTCACTCTTCTTGTACTTAAGTCGGCACTGTGTCTTTTATATTCAATTCCGATGCGATTTCTGTGTTTCATTGTCAATGTGAAGGTCCAAGGGATACAGTAAACCTGCACTGGTGCATCGGAGTCCAATACTGGTCTCCCAGGAGCCGCTCAAACCACAAACTCTTAGGAGACTCACTCTTCTTGTACTTAAGTCGGCACTGTGTCTTTTATATTCAATTCCGATGTGATTTCTGTGTATCATTGTCAATGTGAAGGTCCAAGGGATACAGTAAACCTGCACTGGTGCATCGGAGTCCAATACTGGTCTCCCAGGAGCCGCTCAAACCACAAACTCTTAGGAGACTCACTCTTCTTGTACTTAAGTCGGCACTGTGCCTTTTATATTCAATTCCGATGCGATTTCTGTGTTTCATCGTCAATTTGAAGGTCCAAGGGATACAGTAAACCTGCACTGGTGCATCGGAATCCAATACTGGTCTCCCAGGAGCCGCTCAAACCACAAACTCTTAGGAGACTCACTCTTCTTGTACTTAAGTCGGCACTGTGTCTTTTATATTCAATTCCGATGCGATTTCTGTGTTTCATTGTCAATGTGAAGGTCCAAGGGATACAGTAAACCTGCACTGGTGCATCGGAATCCAATACTGGTCTCCCAGGAGCCGCTCAAACCACAAACTCTTAGGAGACTCACTCTTCTTGTACTTAAGTCGGCACTGTGTCTTTTATATTCAATTCCGATGCGATTTCTGTGTTTCATTGTCAATGTGAAGGTCCAAGGGATACAGTAAACCTGCACTGGTGCATCGGAATCCAATACTGGTCTCCCAGGAGCCGCTCAAACCACAAACTCTTAGGAGACTCACTCTTCTTGTACTTAAGTCGGCACTGTGTCTTTTATATTCAATTCCGATGCGATTTCTGTGTTTCATTGTCAATGTGAAGGTCCAAGGGATACAGTAAACCTGCACTGGTGCATCGGAATCCAATACTGGTCTCCCAGGAGCCGCTCAAAGCACAAATTCTTAGGAGACTCACTCTTCTTGTACTTAAGTCGGCACTGTGCCTTTTATATTCAATTCCGATGCGATTTCTGTGTTTCATTGTCCATGTGAATGTCCAAGGGATAAGGTAAACCTGCACTGGTGCATCGGAATCCAATACTGGTCTCCCAGGACCCGTTCAAAGCACAAACTCTTATGAGACTCATTCTTCTTGTACTTAAGTCGGCACTGTGCCTTTTATATTCAATTCCGATGCGATTTCTGTGTTTCATAGTCAATGTGAAGGTCCAAGGGATACAGTAAACCTCCACTGGTGCATCGGAATCCAATACTGGTCTCCCAGGAGCCGCTCAAACCACAAACTCTTAGGAGACTCACTCTTCTTGTACTTAAGTCGGCACTGTGTCTTTTATATTCAATTCCGATGCGATTTCTGTGTTTCATTGTCAATGTGAAGGTCCAAGGGATACAGTAAACCTGCACTGGTGCATCGGAATCCAATACTGGTCTCCCAGGGGCCGCTCAAAGCACAAACTCTGAGAAGATTCACTCTTCTTGTACTTAAGTCGGCACTGTGTCTTTTATATTCAATTACGATGCGATTTCTGTGTTTCATTGTCAATGTGAAGGTCCAAGGGATACAGTAAATCTGCACTGGTGCATCGGAATCCAATACTGGTCTCCCAGGAGCCGCTCAAAGCACAAACTCTTAAGAGACTTACTCTTCTTGTACTTAAGTCGGCACTGTGTCTTTTATATTCAATTCCGATGCGATTTCTGTGTTTCATTGTCAATGTGAAGGTCCAAGGGATACAGTAAACCTGCACTGGTGCATCGGAATCCAATACTGGTCTCCCAGGAGCCGCTCAAACCACAAACTCTTACGAGACTCACTCTTCTTGTACTTAAGTCGGCACTGTGTCTTTTATATTCAATTTCGATGCGATTTCTGTGTTTCATTGTCAATGTGAAGGTCCAAGGGGTACAGTAAACCTGCACTGGTGCATCGGAATCCAATACTGGTCTCCCAGGAGCCGCTCAAACCACAAACTCTTACGAGACTCACTCTTCTTGTACTTAAGTCGGCACTGTGCCTTTTATATTCAATTCCGATGCGATTTCTGTGTTTCATTGTCCATGTGAATGTCCAAGGGATAAGGTAAACCTGCACTGGTGCATCGGAATCCAATACTGGTCTCCCAGGAGCCGCTCAAAGGACAAACTCTTATGAGACTCATTCTTCTTGTACTTAAGTCGGCACTGTGCCTTTTATATTCAATTCCGATGCGATTTCTGTGTTTCATAGTCAATGTGAAGGTCCAAGGGATACAGTAAACCTCCACTGGTGCATCGGAATCCAATACTGGTCTCCCAGGATCCGCTCAAATCACAAACTCTTAGGAGACTCACTCTTCTTGTACGTAAGTCGGAACTGTGCCTTTTATATTCAATTCCGATGCGATTTCTGTGTTTCATCGTCAATTTGAAGGTCCAAGGGATACAGTAAACCTGCACTGGTGCATCGGAATCCAATACTGGTCTCCCAGGAGCCGCTCAAAGCACAAACTCATAGAAGATTCACTCTTCTTGTACTTAAGTTGGCATTGTGCCTTTTATATTCAATTCCGATGCGATTTCTGTGTTTCATTGTCAATGTGAAGGTCCAAGGGATACAGTAAACCTGCACTGGTGCATCGGAATCCAATACTGGTCTCCCAGGAGCCGCCCAAAGCACTAACTCTGAGAAGATTCACTCTTCTTGTACTTAAGTCGGCACTGTGCCTTTTATATTCAATTCCGATGCGATTTCTGTGTTTCATTGTCAATGTGAAGGTCCAAGGGATACAGTAAACCTGCACTGGTGCATCGGAATCCAATACTGGTCTCCCAGGAGCCGCTCAAAGCACAAACTCTTACGAGACTCACTCTTCTTGTACTTAAGTCGGCACTGTGTCTTTTATATTCAATTCCGATGCGATTTCTGTGTTTCATTGTCAATGTGAAGGTCCAAGGGGTACAGTAAACCTGCACTGGTGCATCGGAATCCATTACTGGCCTCCCAGGAGCCGCTCAAACCACAAACTCTTAGGAGACTCACTCTTCTTGTACTTAAGTCGGCACTGTGTATTTTATATTCAATTCCGATGCGATTTCTGTGTTTCATTGTCCATGTGAATGTCCAAGGGATACAGTAAACCTGCACTGGTGCATCGGAATCCAATACTGGTCTCCCAGGAGCCGCTCAAAGCACAAACTCTTAGGAGACTCACTCTTCTTGTACTTAAGTCGGCACTGTGCCTTTTATATTCAATTCCGATGCGATTTCTGTGTTTCGTCGTCAATGTGAAGGTCCAAGGGATACAGTAAACCTGCACTGGTGCATCGGAATCTAATACTGGTCTTCCAGGAGACGCTCAAAGCACAAACTCTTAGGAGACTCACTCTTCTTGACTTAAGTCGGCACTGTGCCTTTTATATTCAATTCCGATGCGATTTCTGTGTTTCATCGTCAATTTGAAGGTCCAAGGGATACAGTAAACCTGCACTGGTGCATCGGAATCCAATACTGGTCTCCCAGGAGCCGCTCAAACCACAAACTCTTATTCGACTCACTCTTCTTGTACTAAAGTCGGCACTGTGTCTTTTATATTCAATTCCGATGCGATTTTTGTGTTTCATTGTCAATGTGAAGGTCCAAGGGATACAGTAAACCTACACTGGTGCATCGGAATCCAATACTGGTCTCCCAGGAGCCGCTCAAAGCACAAACTCTTAGGAGACTCACTCTTCTTGTACTTAAGTCGGCACTGTGCCTTTTATATTCAATTCCGATGCGATTTCTGTGTTTCATTGTCAATGTGAAGGTCCAAGGGATACAGTAAACCTGCACTGGTGCATCGGAATCCAATACTGGTCTCCCAGGAGCCGCTCAAACCACAAACTCTTAGGAGACTCACTCTTATTGTACTTAAGTCGGCACTGTGTCTTTTTTATTCAATTCAGATGCGATTTCTGTGTTTCATTGTCAATGTGAAGGTCCAAGGGATACAGTAAACCTGCACTGGTGCATCGGAATCCAATACTGGTCTCCCAGGAGCCGCTCAAAGCACAAACTCTTAGGAGACTCACTCTTCTTGTACTTAAGTCGGCACTGTGTCTTTTATATTCAATTCCGATGCGATTTCTGTGTTTCATTGTAAATGTGAAGGTCCAAGGGATACAGTAAACCAGCACTGGTGCATCGGGATCCAATACTGGTCTCCCAGGAGCCGCTCAAAGCACAAACTCTTATGAGACTCATTCTTCTTGTACTTAAGTCGGCACTGTGCCTTTTATATTCAATTCCGATGCGATTTCTGTGTTTCATAGTCAATGTGAAGGTCCAAGGGATACAGTAAACCAGCACTGGTGCATCGGGATCCAATACTGGTCTCCCAGGAGCCGCTCAAAGCACAAACTCTTATGAGACTCATTCTTCTTGTACTTAAGTCGGCACTGTGCCTTATATATTCAATTCCGATGCGATTTCTGTGTTTCATAGTCAATGTGAAGGTCCAAGGGATACAGTAAACCTCCACTGGTGCATCGGAATCCAATACTGGTCTCCCAGGATCCGCTCAAAGCACAAACTCTTCGGAGACTCACTCTTCTTCTACGTAAGTCGGAACTGTGCCTTTTATATTCAATTCCGATGCGATTTCTGTGTTTCATCGTCAATTTGAAGGTCCAAGGGATACAGTAAACCTGCACTGGTGCATCGGAAACCAATACTGGTCTCCCAGGAGCCGCTCAACGCACAAACTCTGAGAAGATTCACTCTTCTTGTACTTAAGTCGGCACTGTGCCTTTTATATTCAATTACGATGCGATTTCTGTGTTTCATTGTCAATGTGAAGGTCCAAGGGATCCAGTAAATCTGCACTGGTGCATCGGAATCCAATACTGGTCTCCCAGGAGCCGCTCAAACCACAAACTCTTAAGAGACTTACTCTTCTTGTACTTAAGTCGGCACTGTGTCTTTTATATTCAATTCCGATGCGATTTCTGTGTTTCATTGTCAATGTGAAGGTCCAAGGGATACAGTAAACCTGCACTGGTGCATCGGAATCCAATACTGGTCTCCCAGGAGCCGCTCAAAGCACAAAATCTTAGGAGACTCACTCTTCTTGTACTTAAGTCGGCTCTGTGCCTTTTATATTCAATTCCGATGCGATTTCTGTGTTTCATCGTCAATGTGAAGGTCCAAGGGATACAGTAAACCTGCACTGGTGCATCGGATTCCAATACTGGTCTCCCAGGAGACGCTCAAAGCACAAACTCTTAGGAGACTCACTCTTCTTGACTTAAGTCGGCACTGTGCCTTTTATATTCAATTCCGATGCGATTTCTGTGTTTCATCGTCAATTTGAAGGTCCAAGGGATACAGTAAACCTGCACTGGTTCATCGGAATCCAATACTGGTCTCCCAGGAGCCGCTCAAACCACAAACTCTTAGGAGACTCACTCTTCTTGTACTTAAGTCGGCACTGTGCCTTTTATATTCAATTCCGATGCGATTTCTGTGTTTCATTGTCAATGTGAGGGTCCAAGGGATACAGTAAACCTGCACTGGTGCATCGGAATCCAACACTGGTCTCCCAGGAGCCGCCCAAAGCACAAACTCTGAGAAGATTAACTCTTCTTGTACTTAAGTCGGCACTGTGCCTTTTATATTCAATTCCGATGCGATTTCTGTGTTTCATCGTCAATGTGAAGATCCAAGGGATACAGTAAACCTGCACTGGTGCATCGGAATCCAATACTGGTCTCCCAGGAGCCGCCCAAAGCACAAACTCTGAGAAGATTCACTCTTCTTGTACTTAAGTCGGCACTGTGCCTTTTATATTCAATTCCGATGCCATTTCTGTGTTTCATCGTCAATGTGAAGGTCCAAGGGATACAGTAATCGTGCACTGGTGCATCGGAATCCAATACTGGTCTCCCAGGAGCCGCTCAAACCACAAACCCTTAGGAGACTCACTCTTCTTGTACTTAAGTCGGCACTGTGTCTTTTATATTCAATTCCGATGCGATTACTGTGTTTCATTGTCAATGTGAAGTTCCAAGGGATACAGTAAACCTGCACTGGTGCATCGGAATCCAATACTGGTCTCCCAGGAGCCGCTCAAAGCACAAACTCTTAGGAGACTCACTCTTCTTGTACTTAAGTCGGCACTGTGCCTTTTATATTCAATTCCGATGCGATTTCTGTGTTTCATTGTCAATGTGAAGGTCCAAGGGATACAGTAAACCTGCACTGGTGCATCGTAATCCAATACTGGTCTCCCAGGAGCCGCTCAAAGCACAAACTCTTAGGAGACTCACTCTTCTTGTACTTAAGTCGGCACTGTGTCTTTTATATTCAATTCCGATGCGATTTCTGTGTTTCATTGTAAATGTGAAGGTCCAAGGGATACAGTAAACCTGCACTGGTGCATCGGAATCCAATACTTGTCTCCCAGGAGCCGCTCAAACCACAAACTCTTAGGAGACTCACTCTTCTTGTACTTAAGTCGGCACTGTGTCTTTTACATTCAATTCCGATGCGATTTCTGTGTTTCATTGTCAATGTGAAGGTCCAAGGGATACAGTAATCCTGCACTGGTGCATCGGAATCCAATACTGGTCTCCCAGGAGCCGCTCAAACCACAAACTCTTAGGAGACTCACTCTTCTTGTACTTAAGTCGGCATGTGTCTTATATATTCAATTCCGATGCGATTTCTGTGTTTCATTGTCCATGTGAAGGTCCAAGGGATACAGTAAACCTGCACTGGTGCATCGGAATCCAATACTGGTCTCCCAGGAACCGCTCAAAGCACAAACTCTTAGGAGACTCACTCTTCTTGTACTTAAGTCGGCACTGTGCCTTTTATATTCAATTCCGATGCGATTTCTGTGTTTCATCGTCAATGTGAAGGTCCAAGGGATACAGTAAACCTGCACTGGTGCATCGGAATCCAATACTGGTCTCCCAGGATCCGCTCAAAGCACAAACTCTTAGGAGACTCACTCTTCTTGTACTTAAGTCGGCTCTGTGCTTTTTATATTCAATTCCGATGCGATTTCTGTGTTTCATTGTCAATGTGAAGGTCCAAGGGATACAGTAAATCTGCACTGGTGCATCGGAATCTAATACTGGTCTCCCAGGAGCCGCTCAAAGCACAAACACTTAAGAGACTTACTCTTCTTGTACTTAAGTCGGCACTGTGTCTTTTATATTCAATTCCGATGCGATTTCTGTGTTTCATTGTCAATGTGAAGGTCCAAGGGATACAGTAAACCTGCACTGGTGCATCAGAATCCAATACTGGTCTCCCAGGAGCCGCTCAAACCACAAACTCTTAGGAGACTCACTCTTCTTGTACTTAAGTCGGCACTGTGTATTTTATATTCAATTCCGATGCGATTTCTGTGTTTCATTGTCCATGTGAATGTCCAAGGGATACAGTAAACCTGCACTGGTGCATCGGAATCCAATACTGGTCTCCCAGGAGCCGCTCAAAGCACAAACTCTTAGGAGACTCACTCTTCTTGTACTTAAGTCGGCACTGTGCCTTTTATATTCAATTCCGATGCGATTTCTGTGTTTCGTCGCCAATGTGAAGGTCCAAGGGATACAGTAAATCTGCACTGGTGCATCGGAATCCAATACTGGTCTCCCAGGAGACGCTCAAAGCACAAACTCTTAGGAGACTCACTCTTTTTGACTTAAGTCGGCACTGTGCCTTTTATATTCAATTCCGATGCGATTTCTGTGTTTCATCGTCAATTTGAAGGTCCAAGGGATACAGTAAACCTGCACTGGTGCATCGGAATCCAATACTGGTCTCACAGGAGCCGCTCAAACCACAAACTCTTAGGAGACTCACTCTTCTTGTACTTAAGTCGGCACTGTGCCTTTTATATTCAATTCCGATGCGATTTCTGTGTTTCATCGTCAATGTGAAGGTCCAAGGGATACAGTATACCTGCACTGGTGCATCGGAATCCAATACTGGTCTCCCAGGAGCCGCCCAAAGCACAAACTCTGAGAAGATTCACTCTTCTTGTACTTAAGTCGGCACTGTGTCTTTTATATTCAATTCCGATACGATTTCTGTGTTTCATTGTCAATGTGAAGGTCCAAGGGATACAGTAAACCTGCATTGGTGCATCGGAATCCAATACTGGTCTCCCAGAAGCCGCTCAAAGCACAAACTCTGAGAAGATTCACTCTTCTTGTACTTAAGTCGGCACTGTGCCTTTTATATTCAATTCCGATGCGATTTCTGTGTTTCATCGTTAATTTGAAGGTCCAAGGGATACAGTAAACCAGCACTGGTGCATCGGAATCCAATACTGGTCTCCCAGGAGCCGCTCAAACCACAAACTCTTAGGAGACTCACTCATCTTGTACTTAAGTCGGCACTGTGCCTTTTATATTCAATTCCGATGCGATTTCTGTGTTTCATTGTCAATGTGAAGGTCCAAGGGATACAGTAAATCTGCACTGGTGCATCGGAATCCAATACTGGTCTCCCAGGAGACGCTCAAAGCACAAACTCTTAGGAGACTCACTCTTCTTGACTTAAGTCGGCACTGTGCCTTTTATATTCAATTCCGATGCGATTTCTGTGTTTCATCGTTAATTTGAAGGTCCGAGGGATACAGTAAACCAGCACTGGTGCATCGGAATCCAATACTGGTCTCCCAGGAGCCGCTCAAAGCACAAACTCTTAGGAGACTCACTCATCTTGTACTTAAGTCGGCACTGTGTCTTTTATATTCAATTCCGATGCGATTTCTGTGTTTCATTTTCAATGTGAAGTTCCAAGGGATACAGTAAACCTGCACTGGTGCAGCGGAATCCAATACTGGTCTCCCAGGAGCCGCTCAAAGCACAAACTCTTGTACTTAAGTCGGCACTGTGCCTTTTATATTAAATTCCGATGCGATTTCTGTGTTTCATTGTAAATGTGAAGGTCCAAGGGATACAGTAAACCTGCACTGGTGCATCGGAATCCAATACTGGTCTCCCAGGAGTTGCTCAAACCACAAACTCTTAGGAGACTCACTCTTCTTGTACTTAAGTCGGCACTGTGTCTTTTACATTCAATTCCGATGCGATTTCTGTGTTTCATTGTCAATGTGAAGGTCCAAGGGATACAGTAATCCTGCACTGGTGCATCGGAATCCAATACTGGTCTCCCAGGAGCCGCTCAAACCACAAACTCTTAGGAGACTCACTCTTCTTGTACTTAAGTCGGCATGTGTCTTTTATATTCAATTCCGATGCGATTTCTGTGTTTCATTGTCCATGTGAAGGTCCAAGGGATACAGTAAACCTGCACTGGTGCATCGGAATCCAATACTGGTCTCCCAGGAGCCGCTCAAACCACAAACTCTTAGGAGACTCACTCTTCTTGTACTTAAGTCGGCACTGTGTATTTTATATTCAATTCCGATGCGATTTCTGTGTTTCATTGTCCATGTGAATGTCCAAGGGATACAGTAAACCTGCACTGGTGCATCGGAATCCAATACTGGTCTCCCAGGAGCCGCTCAAAGCACAAACTCTTAGGAGACTCACTCTTCTTGTACTTAAGTCGGCACTGTGCCTTTTATATTCAATTCCGATGCGATTTCTGTGTTTCATCGTCAATGTGAAGGTCCAAGGGATACAGTAAACCTGCACTGGTGCATCAGAATCCAATACTGGTCTCCCAGGAGACGCTCAAAGCACAAACTCTTAGGAGACTCACTCTTCTTGACTTAAGTCGGCACTGTGCCTTTTATATTCAATTCCGATGCAATTTCTGTGTTTCATCGTCAATTTGAAGGTCCAAGGGATACAGTAAACCTGCACTGGTGCATCGGAATCCAATACTGGTCTCCCAGGAGCCGCTCAAACCACAAACTCTTAGGAGACTCACTCTTCTTGTACTTAAGTCGGCACTGTGCCTTTTATATTCAATTCCGATGCGATTTCTGTGTTTCATTGTCAATGTGAAGGTCCAAGGGATACAGTAAACCTGCACTGGTGCATCGGAATCCAATACTGGTCTCCCAGGAGCCGCCCAAAGCACAAACTCTGAGAAGATTCACTCTTCTTGTACTTAAGTCGGCACTGTGTCTTTTATATTCAATTCCGATACGATTTCTGTGTTTCATTGTCAATGTGAAGGTCCAAGGGATACAGTAAACCTGCATTGGTGCATCGGAATCCAATACTGGTCTCCCAGGAGCCGCTCAAAGCACAAACTCTGAGAAGATTCACTCTTCTTGTACATAAGTCGGCATTGTGCCTTTTATATTCAATTCCGATGCGATTTCTGTGTTTCATTGTCAATGTGAAGGTCCAAGGGATACAGTAAACCTGCACTGGTGCATCGGAATCCAATACTGGTCTCCCAGGAGACGCTCAAAGCACAAACTCTTAGGAGACTCACTCTTCTTGTACTTAAGTCGGCACTGTGTCTTTTATATTCAATTCTGATGCGATTTCTGTGTTTCATTGTAAATGTGAAGGTCCAAGGGATACAGTAGACCTGCACTGGTGCATCGTAATCCAATACTGGTCTCCCAGGAGCCGCTCAAAGCACAAACTCTTAGGAGACTCACTCTTCTTGTACTTAAGTCGGCACTGTGTCTTTTATATTCAATTCCGATGCGATTTCTGTGTTTCATTGTCCATGTGAATGTCCAAGGGATACAGTAAACCTGCACTGGTGCATCGGAATCCAATACTGGTCTCCCAGGAGCCGCTCAAAGCACAAACTCTTAGGAGACTCACTCTTCTTGTACTTAAGTCGGCACTGTGCCTTTTATATTCAATTCCGATGCGATTTCTGTGTTTCGTCGCCAATGTGAAGGTCCAAGGGATACAGTAAACCTGCACTGGTGCATCGGAATCCAATACTGGTCTCCCAGGAGACGCTCAAAGCACTAACTCTTAGGAGACTCACTCTTCTTGTACTTAAGTCGGCACTGTGCCTTTTATATTCAATTCCGATGTGATTTCTGTGTTTCATCGTCAATGTGAAGGTCCAAGGGATACAGTAAACCTGCACTGGTGCATCGGAATCCAATACTGGTCTCCCAGGAGCCGCCCAAAGCACAAACTCTGAGAAGATTCACTCTTCTTGTACTTAAGTCGGCACTGTGTCTTTTATATTCAATTCCGATACGATTTCTGTGTTTCATTGTCAATGTGAAGGTCCAAGGGATACAGTAAACCTGCATTGGTGCATCGGAATCCAATACTGGTCTCCCAGAAGCCGCTCAAAGCACAAACTCTGAGAAGATTCACTCTTCTTGTACTTAAGTCGGCATTGTGCCTTTTATATTCAATTCCGATGCGATTTCTGTGTTTCATCGTTAATTTGAAGGTCCAAGGGATACAGTAAACCAGCACTGGTGCATCGGAATCCAATACTGGTCTCCCAGGAGCCGCTCAAACCACAAACTCTTAGGAGACTCACTCATCTTGTACTTAAGTCGGCACTGTGTCTTTTATATTCAATTCCGATGCGATTTCTGTGTTTCATTGTCAATGTGAAGTTCCAAGGGATACAGAAAACCTGCACTGGTGCATCGGAATCCAATACTGGTCTCCCAGGAGCCGCTCAAAGCACAAACTCTTGTACTTAAGTCGGCACTGTGCCTTTTATATTCAATTCCGATGCGATTTCTGTGTTTCATTGTAAATGTGAAGGTCCAAGGGATACAGTAAACCTGCACTGGTGCATCGGAATCCAATACTGGTCTCCCAGGAGTTGCTCAAACCACAAACTCTCAGGAGACTCACTCTTCTTGTACTTAAGTCGGCACTGTGTCTTTTACATTCAATTCCGATGCGATTTCAGTGTTTCATTGTCAATGTGAAGGTCCAAGGGATACAGTAAACCTGCACTGGTGCATCGGAATCCAATACTGGTCTCCCAGGAGCCGCTCAAACCACAAACTCTTAGGAGACTCACTCTTCTTGTACTTAAGTCGGCATGTGTCTTTTATATTCAATTCCGATGCGATTTCTGTGTTTCATTGTCCATGTGAAGGTCCAAGGGATACAGTAAACCTGCACTGGTGCATCGGAATCCAATACTGGTCTCCCAGGAGCCGCTCAAACCACAAACTCTTAGGAGACTCACTCTTCTTGTACTTAAGTCGGCATGTGTCTTTTATATTCAATTCCGATGCGATTTCTGTGTTTCATTGTCCATGTGAAGGTCCAAGGGATACAGTAAACCTGCACTGGTGCATCGGAATCCAATACTGGTCTCCCAGGAGCCGCTCAAACCACAAACTCTTAGGAGACTCACTCTTCTTGACTTAAGTCGGCACTGTGCCTTTTATATTCAATTCCGATGCAATTTCTGTGTTTCATCGTCAATTTGAAGGTCCAAGGGATACAGTAAACCTGCACTGGTGCATCGGAATCCAATACTGGTCTCCCAGGAGCCGCTCAAACCACAAACTCTTAGGAGACTCACTCTTCTTGTACTTAAGTCGGCACTGTGCCTTTTATATTCAATTCCGATGCGATTTCTGTGTTTCATCGTTAATTTGAAGGTCCAAGGGATACAGTAAACCTGCACTGGTGCATCGGAATCCAATACTGGTCTCCCAGGAGCCGCTCAAACCACAAACTCTTAGGAGACTCACTCTTCTTGTACTTAAGTCGGCACTGTGTCTTTTATATTCAATTCCTATGCGATTTCTGTGTTTCATTGTCAGTGTGAAGTTCCAAGGGATACAGTAAACCTGCACTGGTGCATCGGATTCCAATACTGGTCTCCCAGGAGCCGCTCAAGCACAAACTCTTAGGAGACTCACTCTTCTTGTACTTAAGTCGGCACTGTGCCTTTTATATTCAATTCCGATGCGATTTCTGTGTTTCATTGTCAATGTGAAGGTCCAAGGGATACAGTAAACCTGCACTGGTGCATCGTAATCCAATACTGGTCTCCCAGGAGCCGCTCAAAGCACAAACTCTTAGGAGACTCACTCTTCTTGTACTTAAGTCGGCACTGTGTCTTTTATATTCAATTCCGATGCGATTTCTGTGTTTCATTGTAAATGTGAAGGTCCAAGGGATACAGTAGACCTGCACTGGTGCATCGGAATCCAATACTGGTCTCCCAGGAGCCGCTCAAACCACAAACTCTTAGGAGACTCACTCTTCTTGTACTTAAGTCGGCACTGTGTCTTTTACATTCAATTCCGATGCGATTTCTGTGTTTCATTGTCAATGTGAAGGTCCAAGGGATACAGTAATCCTGCACTGGTGCATCGGAATCCAATACTGGTCTCCCAGGAGCCGCTCAAAGCACAAACTCTTAGGAGACTCACTCTTCTTGTACTTAAGTCGGCACTGTGTCTTTTATATTCAATTCCGATGCGATTTCTGTGTTTCTTTGTAAATGTGAAGGTCCAAGGGATACAGTAAACCTGCACTGGTGCATCGGAATCCAATACTTGTCTCCCAGGAGCCGCTCAAACCACAAACTCTTAGGAGACTCACTCTTCTTGTACTTAAGTCGGCACTGTGTCTTTTACATTCAATTCCGATGCGATTTCTGTGTTTCATTGTCAATGTGAAGGTCCAAGGGATACAGTAATCCTGCACTGGTGCATCGGAATCCAATACTGGTCTCCCAGGAGCCGCTCAAACCACAAACTCTTAGGAGACTCACTCTTCTTGTACTTAAGTCGGCATGTGTCTTATATATTCAATTCCGATGCGATTTCTGTGTTTCATTGTCCATGTGAAGGTCCAAGGGATACAGCAAACCTGCACTGGTGCATCGGAATCCAATACTGGTCTCCCAGGAACCGCTCAAAGCACAAACTCTTAGGAGACTCACTCTTCTTGTACTTAAGTCGGCACTGTGCCTTTTATATTCAATTCCGATGCGATTTCTGTGTTTCATCGTCAATGTGAAGGTCCAAGGGATACAGTAAACCTGCACTGGTGCATCGGAATCCAATACTGGTCTCCCAGGATCCGCTCAAAGCACAAACTCTTAGGAGACTCACTCTTCTTGTACTTAAGTCGGCTCTGTGCTTTTTATATTCAATTCCGATGCGATTTCTGTGTTTCATTGTCAATGTGAAGGTCCAAGGGATACAGTAAATCTGCACTGGTGCATCGGAATCTAATACTGGTCTCCCAGGAGCCGCTCAAAGCACAAACACTTAAGAGACTTACTCTTCTTGTACTTAAGTCGGCACTGTGTCTTTTATATTCAATTCCGATGCGATTTCTGTGTTTCATTGTCAATGTGAAGGTCCAAGGGATACAGTAAACCTGCACTGGTGCATCGGAATCCAATACTGGTCTCCCAGGAGCCGCTCAAACCACAAACTCTTAGGAGACTCACTCTTCTTGTACTTAAGTCGGCACTGTGTATTTTATATTTAATTCCGATGCGATTTCTGTGTTTCATTGTCCATGTGAATGTCCAAGGGATACAGTAAACCTGCACTGGTGCATCGGAATCCACTACTGGTCTCCCAGGAGCCGCTCAAAGCACAAACTCTTAGGAGACTCACTCTTCTTGTACTTAAGTCGGCACTGTGCCTTTTATATTCAATTCCGATGCGATTTCTGTGTTTCGTCGCCAATGTGAAGGTCCAAGGGATACAGTAAACCTGCACTGGTGCATCGGAATCCAATACTGGTCTCCCAGGAGACGCTAAAAGCACAAACTCTTAGGAGACTCACTCTTCTTGACTTAAGTCGGCACTGTGCCTTTTATATTCAATTCCGATGCGATTTCTGTGTTTCATCGTCAATTTGAAGGTCCAAGGGATACAGTAAACCTGCACTGGTGCATCGGAATCCAATACTGGTCTCACAGGAGCCGCTCAAACCACAAACTCTTAGGAGACTCACTCTTCTTGTACTTAAGTCGGCACTGTGCCTTTTATATTCAATTCCGATGCGATTTCTGTGTTTCATCGTCAATGTGAAGGTCCAAGGGATACAGTAAACCTGCACTGGTGCATCGGAATCCAATACTGGTCTCCCAGGAGCCGCCCAAAGCACAAACTCTGAGAAGATTCACTCTTCTTGTACTTAAGTCGGCACTGTGTCTTTTATATTCAATTCCGATACGATTTCTGTGTTTCATTGTCAATGTGACGGTCCAAGGGATACAGTAAACCTGCATTGGTGCATCGGAATCCAATACTGGTCTCCCAGAAGCCGCTCAAAGCACAAACTCTGAGAAGATTCACTCTTCTTGTACTTAAGTCGGCATTGTGCCTTTTATATTCAATTCCGATGCGATTTCTGTGTTTCATCGTTAATTTGAAGGTCCAAGGGATACAGTAAACCAGCACTGGTGCATCGGAATCCAATACTGGTGTCCCAGGAGCCGCTCAAACCACAAACTCTTAGGAGACTCACTCATCTTGTACTTAAGTCGGCACTGTGTCTTTTATATTCAATTCCGATGCGATTTCTGTGTTTCATTGTCAATGTGAAGTTCCAAGGGATACAGTAAACCTGCACTGGTGCATCGGAATCCAATACTGGTCTCCCAGGAGCCGCTCAAAGCACAAACTCTTGTACTTAAGTCGGCACTGTGCCTTTTATATTCAATTCCGATGTGATTTCTGTGTTTCATCGTCAATGTGAAGGTCCACGGGATACAGTAAACCTGCACTGGTGCATCGGAATCCAATACTGGTCTCCCAGGAGTTGCTCAAACCACAAACTCTTAGGAGACTCACTCTTCTTGTACTTAAGTCGGCACTGTGTCTTTTACATTCAATTCCGATGCGATTTCTGTGTTTCATTGTCAATGTGAAGGTCCAAGGGATACAGTAATCCTGCACTGGTGCATCGGAATCCAATACTGGTCTCCCAGGAGCCGCTCAAAGCACAAACTCTTAGGAGACTCACTCTTCTTGTACTTAAGTCGGCATGTGTCTTTTATATTCAATTCCGATGCGATTTCTGTGTTTCATTGTCCATGTGAAGGTCCAAGGGATACAGTAAACCTGCACTGGTGCATCGGAATCCAATACTGGTCTCCCAGGAGCCGCTCAAACCACAAACTCTTAGGAGACTCACTCTTCTTTTACTTAAGTCGGCACTGTGTATTTTATATTCAATTCCGATGCGATTTCTGTGTTTCATTGTCCATGTGAATGTCCAAGGGATACAGTAAACCTGCACTGGTGCATCGGAATCCAATACTGGTCTCCCAGGAGCCGCTCAAAGCACAAACTCTTAGGAGACTCACTCTTCTTGTACTTAAGTCGGCACTGTGCCTTTTATATTCAATTCCGATGCGATTTCTGTGTTTCATTGTCAATGTGAAGGTCCAAGGGATACAGTAAACCTGCACTGGTGCATCGGAATCCAATACTGGTCTCCCAGGAGCCGCCCAAAGCACAAACTCTGAGAAGATTCACTCTTCTTGTACTTAAGTCGGCACTGTGTCTTTTATATTCAATTCCGATACGATTTCTGTGTTTCATTGTCAATGTGAAGGTCCAAGGGATACAGTAAACCTGCATTGGTGCATCGGAATCCAATACTGGTCTCCCAGGAGCCGCTCAAAGCACAAACTCTGAGAAGATTCACTCTTCTTGTACATAAGTCGGCATTGTGCCTTTTATATTCAATTCCAATGCGATTTCTGTGTTTCATCGTTAATTTGAAGGTCCAAGGGATACAGTAAACCTGCACTGGTGCATCGGAATCCAATACTGGTCTCCCAGGAGCCGCTCAAACCACAAACTCTTAGGAGACTCACTCTTCTTGTACTTAAGTCGGCACTGTGTCTTTTATATTCAATTCCGATGCGATTTCTGTGTTTCATTGTCAATGTGAAGTTCCAAGGGATACAGTAAACCTGCACTGGTGCATCGGAATCCAATACTGGTCTCCCAGGAGCCGCTCAAAGCACAAACTCTTAGGAGACTCACTCTTCTTGTACTTAAGTCGGCACTGTGTCTTTTATATTCAATTCCGATGCGATTTCTGTGTTTCATTGTCAATGTGAAGGTCCAAGGGATACAGTAATCCTGCACTGGTGCATCGGAATCCAATACTGGTCTCCCAGGAGCCGCTCAAAGCACAAACTCTGAGAAGATTCACTCTTCTTGTACATAAGTCTGCATTGTGCCTTTTATATTCAATTCCGATGCGATTTCTGTGTTTCATCGTTAATTTGAAGGTCCAAGGGATACAGTAAACCTGCACTGGTGCATCGGAATCCAATACTGGTCTCCCAGGAGCCGCTCAAACCACAAACTCTTAGGAGACTCACTCTTTTTGTACTTAAGTCGGCACTGTGTCTTTTATATTCAATTCCGATGCGATTTCTGTGTTTCATTGTCAATGTGAAGTTCCAAGGGATACAGTAAACCTGCACTGGTGCATCGGAATCCAATACTGGTCTCCCAGGAGCCGCTCAAACCACAAACTCTTAGGAGACTCACTCTTCTTGTACTTAAGTCGGCACTGTGCCTTTTATATTCAATTCCGATGCGATTTCTGTGTTTCATTGTCAATGTGAAGGTCCAAGGGATACAGTAAACCTGCACTGGTGCATCGTAATCCAATACTGGTCTCCCAGGAGCCGCTCAAACCACAAACTCTTAGGAGACTCACTCTTCTTGTACTTAAGTCGGCACTGTGTCTTTTATATTCAATTCCGATGCGATTTCTGTGTTTCATTGTAAATGTGAAGGTCCAAGGGATACAGTAGACCTGCACTGGTGCATCGGAATCCAATACTGGTCTCCCAGGAGCCGCTCAAACCACAAACTCTTAGGAACTCACTCTTCTTGTACTTAAGTCGGCACTGTGTCTTTTACATTCAATTCCGATGCGATTTCTGTGTTTCATTGTCAATGTGAAGGTCCAAGGGTTACAGTAATCCTGCACTGGTGCATCGGAATCCAATACTGGTCTCCCAGGAGCCGCTCAAAGCACAAACTCTTAGGAGACTCACTCTTCTTGTACTTAAGTCGGCACTGTGCCTTTTATATTCAATTCCGATGCGATTTCTGTGTTTCATTGTCAATGTGAAGGTCCAAGGGATACAGTAAACCTGCACTGGTGCATCGGAATCCAATACTGGTCTCCCAGGAGCCGCCCAAAACACAAATTCTGAGAAGATTCACTCTTCTTGTACTTAAGTCGGCACTGTGTCTTTTATATTCAATTCCGATACGATTTCTGCGTTTCATTGTCAATGTGAAGGTCCAAGGGATACAGTAAACCTGCATTGGTGCATCGGAATCCAATACTGGTCTCCCAGGAGCCGCTCAAAGCACAAACTCTGAGAAGATTCACTCTTCTTGTACATAAGTCTGCATTGTGCCTTTTATATTCAATTCCGATGCGATTTCTGTGTTTCATCGTTAATTTGAAGGTCCAAGGGATACAGTAAACCTGCACTGGTGCATCGGAATCCAATACTGGTCTCCCAGGAGCCGCTCAAACCACAAACTCTTAGGAGACTCACTCTTTTTGTACTTAAGTCGGCACTGTGTCTTTTATATTCAATTCCGAAGCGATTTCTGTGTTTCATTGTCAATGTGAAGTTCCAAGGGATACAGTAAACCTGCACTGGTGCATCGGAATCCAATACTGGTCTCCCAGGAGCCGCTCAAAGCACAAACTCTTAGGAGACTCACTCTTCTTGTACTTAAGTCGGCACTGTGCCTTTTATATTCAATTCCGATGCGATTTCTGTGTTTCATTGTCAATGTGAAGGTCCAAGGGATACAGTAAACCTGCACTGGTGCATCGTAATCCAATACTGGTCTCCCAGGAGCCGCTCAAACCACAAACTCTTAGGAGACTCACTCTTCTTGTACTTAAGTCGGCACTGTGTCTTTTATATTCAATTCCGATGCGATTTCTGTGTTTCATTGTAAATGTGAAGGTCCAAGGGATACAGTAGACCTGCACTGGTGCATCGGAATCCAATACTGGTCTCCCAGGAGCCGCTCAAAGCACAAACTCTTAGGAGACTCACTCTTCTTGTACTTAAGTCGGCACTGTGCCTTTTATATTCAATTCCGATGCGATTTCTGTGTTTCATTGTCAATGTGAAGGTCCAAGGGATACAGTAAACCTGCACTGGTGCATCGGAATCCAATACTGGTCTCCCAGGAGCCGCTCAAAGCACAAACTCTTAGGAGACTCACTCTTCTTGTACTTAAGTCGGCACTGTGCCTTTTATATTCAATTCCGATGCGATTTCTGTGTTTCATTGTCAATGTGAAGGTCCAAGGGATACAGTAAACCTGCACTGGTGCATCGGAATCCAATACTGGTCTCCCAGGAGCCGCTCAAACCACAAACTCTTAGGAGACTCACTCTTCTTTTACTTAAGTCGGCACTGTGTATTTTATATTCAATTCCGATGCGATTTCTGTGTTTCATTGTCCATGTGAATGTCCAAGGGATACAGTAAACCTGCACTGGTGCATCGGAATCCAATACTGGTCTCCCAGGAGCCGCTCAAAGCACAAACTCTTAGGAGACTCACTCTTCTTGTACTTAAGTCGGCACTGTGCCTTTTATATTCAATTCCGATGCGATTTCTGTGTTTCATTGTCAATGTGAAGGTCCAAGGGATACAGTAAACCTGCACTGGTGCATCGGAATCCAATACTGGTCTCCCAGGAGCCGCCCAAAGCACAAACTCTGAGAAGATTCACTCTTCTTGTACTTAAGTCGGCACTGTGTCTTTTATATTCAATTCCGATACGATTTCTGTGTTTCATTGTCAATGTGAAGGTCCAAGGGATACAGTAAACCTGCATTGGTGCATCGGAATCCAATACTGGTCTCCCAGGAGCCGCTCAAAGCACAAACTCTGAGAAGATTCACTCTTCTTGTACATAAGTCGGCATTGTGCCTTTTATATTCAATTCCAATGCGATTTCTGTGTTTCATCGTTAATTTGAAGGTCCAAGGGATACAGTAAACCTGCACTGGTGCATCGGAATCCAATACTGGTCTCCCAGGAGCCGCTCAAACCACAAACTCTTAGGAGACTCACTCTTTTTGTACATAAGTCGGCACTGTGTCTTTTATATTCAATTCCGATGCGATTTCTGTGTTTCATTGTCAATGTGAAGTTCCAAGGGATACAGTAAACCTGCACTGGTGCATCGGAATCCAATACTGGTCTCCCAGGAGCCGCTCAAAGCACAAACTCTTAGGAGACTCACTCTTCTTGTACTTAAGTCGGCACTGTGCCTTTTATATTCAATTCCGATGCGATTTCTGTGTTTCATTGTCAATGTGAAGGTCCAAGGGATACAGTAAACCTGCACTGGTGCATCGTAATCCAATACTGGTCTCCCAGGAGCCGCTCAAACCACAAACTCTTAGGAGACTCACTCTTCTTGTACTTAAGTCGGCACTGTGTCTTTTATATTCAATTCCGATGCGATTTCTGTGTTTCATTGTAAATGTGAAGGTCCAAGGGATACAGTAGACCTGCACTGGTGCATCGGAATCCAATACTGGTCTCCCAGGAGCCGCTCAAAGCACAAACTCTTAGGAGACTCACTCTTCTTGTACTTAAGTCGGCACTGTGCCTTTTATATTCAATTCCGATGCGATTTCTGTGTTTCATTGTCAATGTGAAGGTCCAAGGGATACAGTAAACCTGCACTGGTGCATCGGAATCCAATACTGGTCTCCCAGGAGCCGCTCAAAGCACAAACTCTTAGGAGACTCACTCTTCTTGTACTTAAGTCGGCACTGTGCCTTTTATATTCAATTCCGATGCGATTTCTGTGTTTCATTGTCAATGTGAAGGTCCAAGGGATACAGTAAACCTGCACTGGTGCATCGGAATCCAATACTGGTCTCCCAGGAGCCGCTCAAACCACAAACTCTTAGGAGACTCACTCTTCTTTTACTTAAGTCGGCACTGTGTATTTTATATTCAATTCCGATGCGATTTCTGTGTTTCATTGTCCATGTGAATGTCCAAGGGATACAGTAAACCTGCACTGGTGCATCGGAATCCAATACTGGTCTCCCAGGAGCCGCTCAAAGCACAAACTCTTAGGAGACTCACTCTTCTTGTACTTAAGTCGGCACTGTGCCTTTTATATTCAATTCCGATGCGATTTCTGTGTTTCATTGTCAATGTGAAGGTCCAAGGGATACAGTAAACCTGCACTGGTGCATCGGAATCCAATACTGGTCTCCCAGGAGCCGCCCAAAGCACAAACTCTGAGAAGATTCACTCTTCTTGTACTTAAGTCGGCACTGTGTCTTTTATATTCAATTCCGATACGATTTCTGTGTTTCATTGTCAATGTGAAGGTCCAGGGGGTACAGTAAACCTGCATTGGTGCATCGGAATCCAATACTGGTCTCCCAGGAGCCGCTCAAAGCACAAACTCTGAGAAGATTCACTCTTCTTGTACATAAGTCGGCATTGTGCCTTTTATATTCAATTCCAATGCGATTTCTGTGTTTCATCGTTAATTTGAAGGTCCAAGGGATACAGTAAACCTGCACTGGTGCATCGGAATCCAATACTGGTCTCCCAGGAGCCGCTCAAACCACAAACTCTTAGGAGACTCACTCTTCTTGTACTTAAGTCGGCACTGTGTCTTTTATATTCAATTCCGATGCGATTTCTGTGTTTCATTGTCAATGTGAAGTTCCAAGGGATACAGTAAACCTGCACTGGTGCATCGGAATCCAATACTGGTCTCCCAGGAGCCGCTCAAAGCACAAACTCTTAGGAGACTCACTCTTCTTGTACTTAAGTCGGCACTGTGCCTTTTATACTCAATTCCGATGCGATTTCTGTGTTTCATTGTCAATGTGAAGGTCCAAGGGATACAGTAATCCTGCACTGGTGCATCGGAATCCAATACTGGTCTCCCAGGAGCCGCTCAAAGCACAAACTCTTAGGAGACTCACTCTTCTTGTACTTAAGTCGGCATGTGTCTTTTATATTCAATTCCGATGCGATTTCTGTGTTTCATTGTCCATGTGAAGGTCCAAGGGATACAGTAAACCTGCACTGGTGCATCGGAATCCAATACTGGTCTCCCAGGAGCCGCTCAAACCACAAACTCTTAGGAGACTCACTCTTCTTGTACTTAAGTCGGCACTGTGTATTTTATATTCAATTCCGATGCGATTTCTGTGTTTCATTGTCCATGTGAATGTCCAAGGGATACAGTAAACCTGCACTGGTGCATCGGAATCCAATACTGGTCTCCCAGGAGCCGCTCAAAGCACAAACTCTTAGGAGACTCACTCTTCTTGTACTTAAGTCGGCACTGTGCCTTTTATATTCAATTCCGATGCGATTTCTGTGTTTCATTGTCAATGTGAAGGTCCAAGGGATACAGTAAACCTGCACTGGTGCATCGGAATCCAATACTGGTCTCCCAGGAGCCGCCCAAAGCACAAACTCTGAGAAGATTCACTCTTCTTGTACTTAAGTCGGCACTGTGTCTTTTATATTCAATTCCGATACGATTTCTGTGTTTCATTGTCAATGTGAAGGTCCAAGGGATACAGTAAACCTGCATTGGTGCATCGGAATCCAATACTGGTCTCCCAGGAGCCGCTCAAAGCACAAACTCTGAGAAGATTCACTCTTCTTGTACATAAGTCTGCATTGTGCCTTTTATATTCAATTCCGATGCGATTTCTGTGTTTCATCGTTAATTTGAAGGTCCAAGGGATACAGTAAACCTGCACTGGTGCATCGGAATCCAATACTGGTCTCCCAGGAGCCGCTCAAACCACAAACTCTTAGGAGACATACTCTTTTTGTACTTAAGTCGGCACTGTGTCTTTTATATTCAATTCCGATGCGATTTCTGTGTTTCATTGTCAATGTGAAGTTCCAAGGGATACAGTAAACCTGCACTGGTGCATCGGAATCCAATACTGGTCTCCCAGGAGCCGCTCAAAGCACAAACTCTTAGGAGACTCACTCTTCTTGTACTTAAGTCGGCACTGTGCCGTTTATATACAATTCCGATGCGATTTCTGTGTTTCATTGTCAATGTGAAGGTCCAAGGGATACAGTAAACCTGCACTGGTGCATCGTAATCCAATACTGGTCTCCCAGGAGCCGCTCAAACCACAAACTCTTAGGAGACTCACTCTTCTTGTACTTAAGTCGGCACTGTGTCTTTTATATTCAATTCCGATGCGATTTCTGTGTTTCATTGTAAATGTGAAGGTCCAAGGGATACAGTAGACCTGCACTGGTGCATCGGAATCCAATACTGGTCTCCCAGGAGCCGCTCAAACCACAAACTCTTAGGAACTCACTCTTCTTGTACTTAAGTCGGCACTGTGTCTTTTACATTCAATTCCGATGCGATTTCTGTGTTTCATTGTCAATGTGAAGGTCCAAGGGTTACAGTAATCCTGCACTGGTGCATCGGAATCCAATACTGGTCTCCCAGGAGCCGCTCAAAGCACAAACTCTTAGGAGACTCACTCTTCTTGTACTTAAGTCGGCACTGTGCCTTTTATATTCAATTCCGATGCGATTTCTGTGTTTCATTGTCAATGTGAAGGTCCAAGGGATACAGTAAACCTGCACTGGTGCATCGGAATCCAATACTGGTCTCCCAGGAGCCGCCCAAGACACAAATTCTGAGAAGATTCACTCTTCTTGTACTTAAGTCGGCACTGTGTCTTTTATATTCAATTCCGATACGATTTCTGTGTTTCATTGTCAATGTGAAGGTCCAAGGGATACAGTAAACCTGCATTGGTGCATCGGAATCCAATACTGGTCTCCCAGGAGCCGCTCAAAGCACAAACTCTGAGAAGATTCACTCTTCTTGTACATAAGTCGGCACTGTGTCTTTTATATTTAATTCCGATGCGATTTCTGTGTTTCATTGTAAATGTGAAGGTCCAAGGGATACAGTAGACCTGCACTGGTGCATCGGAATCCAATACTGGTCTCCCAGGAGCCGCTCAAACCACAAACTCTTAGGAGACTCACTCTTCTTGTACTTAAGTCGGCACTGTGTCTTTTACATTCAATTCCGATGCGATTTCTGTGTTTCATTGTCAATGTGAAGGTCCAAGGGATACAGTAATCCTGCACTGGTGCATCGGAATCCAATACTGGTCTCCCAGGAGCCGCTCAAACCACAAACTCTTAGGAGACTCACTCTTCTTGTACTTAAGTCGGCATGTGTCTTTTATATTCAATTCCGATGCGATTTCTGTGTTTCATTGTCCATGTGAAGGTCCAAGGGATACAGTAAACCTGCACTGGTGCATGGGAATCCAATACTGGTCTTCCAGGATCCGCTCAAAGCACAAACTCTTAGGAGACACACTCTTCTTGTACTTAAGTCGGCACTGTGCCTTTTATATTCAATTCCGATGCGATTTCTGTGTTTCAACGTCAATGTGAAGGTCCAAGGGATACAGTAAACCTGCACTGGTGCATCGGAATCCAATACTGGTCTCTCAGGATCCGCTCAAAGCACAAACTCTTAG
This sequence comes from Schistocerca nitens, assembly GCF_023898315.1. Taxonomy (NCBI): domain Eukaryota; kingdom Metazoa; phylum Arthropoda; class Insecta; order Orthoptera; family Acrididae; genus Schistocerca; species Schistocerca nitens. The sequence continues at coordinate 8,674,480 of NW_026045908.1, read as the reverse complement.
GAGACTCACTCTTCTTGTACTTAAGTCGGCACTGTGTATTTTATATTCAATTCCGATGCGATTTCTGTGTTTCATTGTCCATGTGAATGTCCAAGGGATACAGTAAACCTGCACTGGTGCATCGGAATCCAATACTGGTCTCCCAGGAGCCGCTCAAAGCACAAACTCTTAGGAGACTCACTCTTCTTGTACTTAAGTCGGCACTGTGTCTTTTATATTCAATTCCGATGCGATTTCTGTGTTTCATCGTCAATGTAAAGGTCCAAGGGATACAGTAAACTTGCACTGGTGCATCGGAATCCAATACTGGTCTCCCAGGAGACGCTCAAAGCACAAACTCTTAGGAGACTCACTCTTCTTGACTTATGTCGGCACTGTGCCTTTTATATTCAATTCCGATGCGATTTCTGTGTTTCATTGTCAATGTGAAGGTCCAAGGGATACAGTAAACCTGCACTGGTGCATCGGAATCCAATACTGGTCTCCCAGGAGCCGCCCAAAGCACAAACTCTGAGAAGATTCACTCTTCTTGTACTTAAGTCGGCACTGTGTCTTTTATATTCAATTCCGATACGATTTCTGTGTTTCATTGTCAATGTGAAGGTCCAAGGGATACAGTAAACCTGCATTGGTGCATCGGAATCCAATACTGGTCTCCCAGGAGCCGCTCAAAGCACAAACTCTGAGAAGATTCACTCTTCTTGTACATAAGTCTGCATTGTGCCTTTTATATTCAATTCCGATGCGATTTCTGTGTTTCATCGTTAATTTGAAGGTCCAAGGGATACAGTAAACCTGCACTGGTGCATCGGAATCCAATACTGGTCTCCCAGGAGCCGCTCAAACCACAAACTCTTAGGAGACTCACTCTTCTTGTACTTAAGTCGGCACTGTGTCTTTTATATTCAATTCCGATGCGATTTCTGTGTTTCATTGTCAATGTGAAGTTCCAAGGGATACAGTAAACCTGCACTGGTGCATCGGAATCCAATACTGGTCTCCCAGGAGCCGCTCAAAGCACAAACTCTTAGGAGACTCACTCTTCTTGTACCTAAGTCGGCACTGTGCCTTTTATATTCAATTCCGATGCGATTTCTGTGTTTCATTGTCAATGTGAAGGTCCAAGGGATACAGTAGACCTGCACTGGTGCATCGGAATCCAATACTGGTCTCCCAGGAGCCGCTCAAACCACAAACTCTTAGGAGACTCACTCTTCTTGTACTTAAGTCGGCACTGTGTCTTTTATATTCAATTCCGATGCGATTTCTGTGTTTCATTGTAAATGTGAAGGTCCAAGGGATACAGTAGACCTGCACTGGTGCATCGGAATCCAATACTGGTCTCCCAGGAGCCGCTCAAACCACAAACTCTTAGGAACTCACTCTTCTTGTACTTAAGTCGGCACTGTGTCTTTTACATTCAATTCCGATGCGATTTCTGTGTTTCATTGTCAATGTGAAGGTCCAAGGGATACAGTAATCCTGCACTGGTGCATCGGAATCCAATACTGGTCTCCCAGGAGCCGCTCAAAGCACAAACTCTTAGGAGACTCACTCTTCTTGTACTTCAGTCGGCACTGTGCCTTTTATATTCAATTCCGATGCGATTTCTGTGTTTCATTGTCAATGTGAAGGTCCAAGGGATACAGTAAACCTGCACTGGTGCATCGGAATCCAATACTGGTCTCCCAGGAGCCGCCCAAAACACAAATTCTGAGAAGATTCACTCTTCTTGTACTTAAGTCGGCACTGTGTCTTTTATATTCAATTCCGATACGATTTCTGTGTTTCATTGTCAATGTGAAGGTCCAAGGGATACAGTAAACCTGCATTGGTGCATCGGAATCCAATACTGGTCTCCCAGGAGCCGCTCAAAGCACAAACTCTGAGAAGATTCACTCTTCTTGTACATAAGTCGGCACTGTGTCTTTTATATTTAATTCCGATGCGATTTCTGTGTTTCATTGTAAATGTGAAGGTCCAAGGGATACAGTAGACCTGCACTGGTGCATCGGAATCCAATACTGGTCTCCCAGGAGCCGCTCAAACCACAAACTCTTAGGAGACTCACTCTTCTTGTACTTAGGTCGGCACTGTGTCTTTTACATTCAATTCCGATGCGATTTCTGTGTTTCATTGTCAATGTGAAGGTCCAAGGGATACAGTAATCCTGCACTGGTGCATCGGAATCCAATACTGGTCTCCCAGGAGCCGCTCAAACCACAAACTCTTAGGAGACTCACTCTTCTTGTACTTAAGTCGGCATGTGTCTTTTATATTCAATTCCGATGCGATTTCTGTGTTTCATTGTCCATGTGAAGGTCCAAGGGATACAGTAAACCTGCTCTGGTGCATGGGAATCCAATACTGGTCTTCCAGGATCCGCTCAAAGCACAAACTCTTAGGAGACACACTCTTCTTGTACTTAAGTCGGCACTGTGCCTTTTATATTCAATTCCGATGCGATTTCTGTGTTTCAACGTCAATGTGAAGGTCCAAGGGATACAGTAATCCTGCACTGGTGCATCGGAATCCAATACTGGTCTCCCAGGAGCCGCTCAAACCACAAACTCTTAGGAGACTCACTCTTCTTGTACTTAAGTCGGCATGTGTCTTTTATATTCAATTCCGATGCGATTTCTGTGTTTCATTGTCCATGTGAAGGTCCAAGGGATACAGTAAACCTGCACTGGTGCATGGGAATCCAATACTGGTCTTCCAGGATCCGCTCAAAGCACAAACTCTTAGGAGACACACTCTTCTTGTACTTAAGTCGGCACTGTGCCTTTTATATTCAATTCCGATGCGATTTCTGTGTTTCAACGTCAATGTGAAGGTCCAAGGGATACAGTAAACCTGCACTGGTGCATCGGAATCCAATACTGGTCTCCCAGGATCCGCTCAAAGCACAAACTCTTAGGAGACTCACTCTTCTTGTACTTAAGTCGGCACTGTGTATTTTATATTCAATTCCGATGCGATTTCTGTGTTTCATTGTCGATGTGAATGTCCAAGGGATACAGTAAACCTGCACTGGTGCATCGGAATCCAATACTGGTCTCCCAGTAGCCGCTCAAAGCACAAACTCTTGGGAGACTCACTCTTCTTGTACTTAAGTCGGCATTGTGCCTTTTATATTCAATTCCGATGCGATTTCTGTGTTTCATCGTCAATTTGAAGGTCCAAGGGATACAGTAAACCTGCACTGGTGCATCGGAATCAAATACTGGTCTCCCAGGAGCCGCTCAAACCACAAACTCTTAGGAGACTCACTCTTCTTGTACTTAAGTCGGCACTGTGTCTTTTATATTCAATTCCGATGCGATTTCTGTGTTTCATTGTCAATGTGAAGGTCCAAGGGATACAGTAAACCTGCACTGGTGCATCGGAATCCAATACTGGTCTCCCAGGAGCCGCTCAAACCACAAACTCTTAGGAGACTCACTCTTCTTGTACTTAAGTCGGCACTGTGCCTTTTATATTCAATTCCGATGCGATTTCTGTGTTTCATTGTCAATGTGAAGGTCCAAGGGATACAGTAAACCTGCACTGGTGCATCGGAATCCAATACTGGTCTCCCAGGAGCCGCCCAAAGCACAAACTCTGAGAAGATTCATTCTTCTTGTACTTAAGTCGGCACTGTTCCTTTTATATTCAATTCCGATGCTATTTCTGTGTTTCATCGTCAATGTGAAGGTCCAAGGGATACAGTAAACCTGCACTGGTGCATCGGAATCCAATACTGGTCTCCCAGGAGCCGCTCAAACCACAAACTCTTAGGAGACTCACTCTTCTTGTACTTAAGTCGGCACTGTGTCTTTTATATTCAATTCCGATGCGATTTCTGTGTTTCATTGTCAATGTGAAGGTCCAAGGGATACAGTAAACCTGCACTGGTGCATCGGAATCCAATACTGGTCTCCCAGGAGCCGCCCAAAGCACAAACTCTGAGAAGATTCACTCTTCTTGTACTTAGGTCGGCACTGTGCCTTTTATATTCAATTCCGATGCGATTTCTGTGTGTCATTGTCAATGTGAAGGTCTAAGGGATACAGTAAACCTGCACTGGTGCATCGGAATCCCATACTGGTCTCCCAGGAGCCGCCCAAAGCACTAACTCTGAGAAGATTCACTCTTCTTGTACTTAAGTCGGCACTGTGCCTTTTATATTCAATTCCGATGCGATTTCTGTGTTTCATTGACAATGTGAAGGTCCAAGGGATACAGTAAACCTGCACTGGTGCATCGGAATCCAATACTGGTCTCCCAGGAGCCGCCCAAAGCACTAACTCTGAGAAGATTCACTCTTCTTGTACTTAAGTCGGCACTGTGCCTTTTATATTCAATTCCGATGCGATTTCTGTGTTTCATTGTCAATGTGAAGGTCCAAGGGATACAGTAAACCTGCACTGGTGCATCGGAATCCAATACTGGTCTCCCAGGAGCCGCCCAAAGCACTAACTCTGAGAAGATTCACTTTTCTTGTACTTAAGTCGGCACTGTGCCTTTTATATTCAATTCCGATGCGATTTCTGTGTTTCATTGTCAATGTGAAGGTCCAAGGGATACAGTAAACCTGCACTGGTGCATCGGAATCCAATACTGGTCTCCCAGGAGCCGCCCAAAGCACTAACTCTGAGAAGATTCACTCTTCTTGTACTTAAGTCAGCACTGTGCCTTTTATATTCAATTCCGATGCGATTTCTGTGTTTCATTGTCAATGTGAAGGTCCAAGGGATACAGTAAACCTGCACTGGTGCATCGGAATCCAATACTGGTCTCCCAGGAGCCGCCCAAAGCACAAACTCTGAGAAGATTCACTCTTCTTGTACTTAAGTCGGCACTGTGCCTTTTATATTCAATTCCGATGCGATTTCTGTGTTTCATTGTCAATGTGAAGGTCCAAGGGATACAGTAAACCTGCACTGGTGCATCGGAATCCAATACTGGTCTCCCAGGAGCCGCCCAAAGCACTAACTCTGAGAAGATTCACTCTTCTTGTACTTAAGTCGGCACTGTGCCTTTTATATTCAATTCCGATGCGATTTCTGTGTTTCATTGTCAATGTGAAGGTCCAACGGATACAGTAAACCTGCACTGGTGCATCGGAATCCAATACTGGTCTCCCAGGAGCCGCCCAAAGCACTAACTCTGAGAAGATTCACTCTTCTTGTACTTAAGTCGGCACTGTGCCTTTTCTATTCAATTCCGATGCGATTTCTGTGTTTCATTGTCAATGTGAAGGTCCAAGGGATACAGTAAACCTGCACTGGTGCATCGGAATCCAATACTGGTCTCCCAGGAGCCGCCCAAAGCACAAACTCTGAGAAGATTCACTCTTCTTGTACTTAAGTCGGCACTGTGCCTTTTATATTCAATTCCGATGCGATTTCTGTGTTTCATTGTCAATGTGAAGGTCCAAGGGATACAGTAAACCTGCACTGGTGCATCGGAATCCAATACTGGTCTCCCAGGAGCCGCCCAAAGCACTAACTCTGAGAAGATTCACTCTTCTTGTACTTAAGTCGGCACTGTGCCTTTTATATTCAATTCCGATGCGATTTCTGTGTTTCATTGTCAATGTGAAGGTCCAAGGGATACAGTAAACCTGCACTGGTGCATCGGAATCCAATACTGGTCTCCCAGGAGCCGCCCAAAGCACTAACTCTGAGAAGATTCACTCTTCTTGTACTTAAGTCGGCACTGTGCCTTTTATATTCTATTCCGATGCGATTTCTGTGTTTCATTGTCAATGTGAAGGTCCAAGGGATACAGTAAACCTGCACTGGTGCATCGGAATCCAATACTGGTCTCCCAGGAGCCGCCCAAAGCACTAACTCTGAGAAGATTCACTCTTCTTGTACTTAAGTCGGCACTGTGCCTTTTATATTCAATTCCGATGCGATTTCTGTGTTTAATTGTCAATGTGAAGGTCCAAGGGATACAGTAAACCTGCACTGGTGCATCGGAATCCCATACTGGTCTCCCAGGGGCCGCCCAAAGCACTAACTCTGAGAAGATTCACTCTTCTTGTACTTAAGTCGGCACTGTGCCTTTTATATTCAATTCCGATGCGATTTCTGTGTTTCATTGTCAATGTGAAGGTCCAAGGGATACAGTAAACCTGCACTGGTGCATCGGAATCCAATACTGGTCTCCCAGGAGCCGCCCAAAGCACTAACTCTGAGAAGATTCACTCTTCTTGTACTTAAGTCGGCACTGTGCCTTTTATATTCAATTCCGATGCGATTTCTGTGTTTCATTGTCAATGTGAAGGTCCAAGGGATACAGTAAACCTGCACTGGTGCATCGGAATCCAATACTGGTCTCCCAGGAGCCGCCCAAAGCACTAACTCTGAGAAGATTCACTCTTCTTGTACTTAAGTCGGCACTGTGCCTTTTATATTCAATTCCGATGCGATTTCTGTGTTTAATTGTCAATGTGAAGGTCCAAGGGATACAGTAAACCTGCACTGGTGCATCGGAATCCCATACTGGTCTCCCAGGAGCCGCCCAAAGCACTAACTCTGAGAAGATTCACTCTTCTTGTACTTAAGTCGGCACTGTGCCTTTTATATTCAATTCCGATGCGATTTCTGTGTTTCATTGTCAATGTGAAGGTCCAAGGGATACAGTAAACCTGCACTGGTGCATCGGAATCCAATACTGGTCTCCCAGGAGCCGCCCAAAGCACTAACTCTGGGAAGATTCACTCTTCTTGTACTTAAGTCGGCACTGTGCCTTTTATATTCAATTCCGATGCGATTTCTGTGTTTCATTGTCAATGTGAAGGTCCAAGGGATACAGTAAACCTGCACTGGTGCATCGGAATCCAATACTGGTCTCCCAGGAGCCGCCCAAAGCACTAACTCTGGGAAGATTCACTCTTCTTGTACTTAAGTCGGCACTGTGCCTTTTATATTCAATTCCGATGCGATTTCTGTGTTTCATTGTCAATGTGAAGGTCCAAGGGATACAGTAAACCTGCACTGGTGCATCGGAATCCAATACTGGTCTCCCAGGAGCCGCCCAAAGCACTAACTCTGAGAAGATTCACTCTTCTTGTACTTAAGTCGGCACTGTGCCTTTTATATTCAATTCCGATGCGATTTCTGTGTTTCATTGTCAATGTGAAGGTCCAAGGGATACAGTAAACCTGCACTGGTGCATCGGAATCCAATACTGGTCTCCCAGGAGCCGCCCAAAGCACAAACTCTGAGAAGATTCACTCTTCTTGTACTTAAGTCGGCACTGTGCCTTTTATATTCAATTCCGATGCGATTTCTGTGTTTCATTGTCAATGTGAAGGTCCAAGGGATACACTAAACCTGCACTGGTGCATCGGAATCCAATACTGGTCTCCCAGGAGCCGCCCAAAGCACTAACTCTGAGAAGATTCACTCTTCTTGTACTTAAGTCGGCACTGTGCCTTTTATATTCAATTCCGATGCTATTTCTGTGTTTCATCGTCAATGTGAAGGTCCAAGGGATACAGTAAACCTGCACTGGTGCATCGGAAGCCAATACTGGTCTCCCAGGAGCCGCTCAAACCACAAACTCTTAGGAGACTCACTCTTCTTGTACTTAAGTCGGCACTGTGTCTTTTATATTCAATTCCGATGCGATTTCTGTGTTTCATTGTCAATGTGAAGGTCCAAGGGATACAGTAAACCTGCACTGGTGCATCGGAATCCAATACTGGTCTCCCAGGAGCCGCCCAAAGCACAAACTCTGAAAAGATTCACTCTTCTTGTACTTAAGTCGGCATTGTGCCTTTTATATTCAATTCCGATGCGATTTCTGTGTTTCATTGTCAATGTGAAGGTGTAAGGGATACAGTAAACCTGCACCGGTGCATCGGAATCCAATACTGGTCACCCAGGAGCCGCCCGAAGCACAAACTCTGTGAAGATTCACCCTTCTTGTACTTAAGTCGGCACTGTGCCTTGTATATTCAATTCCGATGCGATTTCTGTGTTTCATTGTCAATGTGAAGGTCCAAGGGATACAGTAAACCTGCACTGGTGCATCGGAATCCAATACTGGTCTCCCAGGAGCCGCCCAAAGCACTAACTCTGAGAAGATTCACTCTTCTTGTACTTAAGTCGGCACTGTGCCTTTTATATTCAATTCCGATGCGATTTCTGTGTTTCATTGTCAATGTGAAGGTCCAAGGGATACAGTAAACCTGCACTGGTGCCTCGGAATCCAATACTGGTCTCCCAGGAGCCGCCCAAAGCACAAACTCTGAGAAGATTCACTCTTCTTGTACTTAAGTCGGCACTGTGCCTTTTATATTCAATTCCGATGAGATTTCTGTGTTTCATCGTCAATGTGAAGGTCCAAGGGATACAGTAAACATGCACTGGTGCATCGGAATCCAATACTAGTCTCCCAGGAGCCGCTCAAACCACAAACTCTTAGGAGACTCACTCTTCTTGTACTTAAGTCGGCACTGTGTCTTTTATATTCAATTCCGATGCGATTTCTGTGTTTCATTGTCAATGTGAAGGTCCAAGGGATACAGTAAACCTGCACTGGTGCATCGGAATCCAATACTGGTCTCCCAGGAGCCGCCCAAAGCACAAACTCTGAGAAGATTCACTCTTCTTGTACTTAAGTCGGCATTGTGCCTTTTATATTCAATTCCGATTCGATTTCTGTGTTTCATTGTCAATGTGAAGGTCCAAGGGATACAGTAAACCTGCACTGGTGCATCGGAATCCAATACTGGTCTCCCAGGAGCCGCCCAAAGCACAAACTCTGAGAAGATTCACTCTTCTTGTACTTAAGTCGGCACTGTGCCTTTTATATTCAATTCCGATGCGATTTCTGTGTCTCATTGTCAATGTGAAGGTCCAAGGGATACAGTAAACCTGCACTGGTGCATCGGAATCCAATACTGGTCTCCCAGGAGCCGCCCAAAGCACAAACTCTGAGAAGATTCACTCTTCTTGTACTTAAGTCGGCATTGTGCCTTTTATATTCAATTCCGATGCGATTTCTGTGTTTCATTTTCAATGTGAAGGTCTAAGGGATACAGTAAACCTGCACCAGTGCATCGGAATCCCATACTGGTCTCCCAGGAGCCGCCCAAAGCACAAACTCTGAGAAGATTCACTCTTCTTGTACTTAAGTCGGCACTGTGCTTTTATATTCAATTCCGATGCGATTTCTGTGTTTCATTGTCAATGTGAAGGTCCATGGGATACAGTAGACCTGCACTGGTGCATCGGAATCCAATACTGGTCTCCCAGGAGCCGCCCAAAGCACAAACTCTGAGAAGATTCACTCTTCTTGTACTTAAGTCGGCATTGTGCCTTTTATATTCAATTCCGATGCGATTTCTGTGTTTCATTGTCAATGTGAAGGTCCAAGGGATACAGTAAACCTGCACTGGTGCATCGGAATACAATACTGGTCTCCCAGGAGCCGCCCAAATCACAAACTCTGAGAAGATTCACTCTTCTTGTACTTAAGTCGGCACTGTGTCTTTTATATTCAATTCCGATGCGATTTCTGTGTCTCATTGTCAATGTGAAGGTCCAAGGGATACAGTAAACCTGCACTGGTGCATCGGAATCCAATACTGGTCTCCCAGGAGCCGCTCAAAGCACAAACTCTTAGGAGACTCACTCTTCTTGTACTTAAGTCGGCACTGTGCCTTTTATATTCAATTCCGATGCGATTTCTGTGTTTCATCGTCAATTTGAAGGTCCAAGGGATACAGTAAACCTGCACTGGTGCATCGGAATCCAATAATGGTCTCCCAGGATCCGCTCAAAGCACAAACTCTTAGGAGACTCACTCTTCTTGTACTTAAGTCGGCACTGTGCCTTTTATATTCAATTCCGATGCGATTTCTGTGTTTCATCGTCAATGTGAAGGTCCAAGGGATACAGTAAACCTGCACTGGTGCATCGGAATCCAATACTGGTCTCCCAGGAGCCGCTCAAACCACAAACTCTTAGGAGACTCACTCTTCTTGTACTTAAGTCGGCACTGTGCCTTTTATATTCAATTCCGATGCTATTTCTGTGTTTCATCGTCAATGTGAAGGTCCAAGGGATACAGTAAACCTGCACTGGTGCATCGGAATCCAATACTGGTCTCCCAGGAGCCGCTCAAACCACAAACTCCTAGGAGACTCACTCTTCTTGTACTTAAGTCGGCACTGTGTCTTTTATATTCAATTCCGATGCGATTTCTGTGTTTCATTGTCAATGTGAAGGTCCAACGGATACAGTAAACCTGCACTGGTGCATCGGAATCCAATACTGGTCTCCCAGGAGCCGCCCAAAGCACAAACTCTGAGAAGATTCACTCTTCTTGTACTGAAGTCGGCATTGTGCCTTTTATATTCAATTCCGATGCGATTTCTGTGTTTCATTGTCAATGTGAAGGTCCAAGGGATACAGTAAACCTGCACTGGTGCATCGGAATCCAATACTGGTCTCCCAGGAGCCGCCCAAAGCACAAACTCTGAGAAGATTCACTCTTCTTGTACTTAAGTCGGCACTGTGCCTTTTATATTCAATTCCGATGCGATTTCTGTGTCTCATTGTCAATGTGAAGGTCCAAGGGATACAGTAAACCTGCACTGGTGCATCGGAATCCAATACTGGTCTCCCAGGAGCCGCCCAAAGCACAAACTCTGAGAAGATTCACTCTTCTTGTACTTAAGTCGGCATTGTGCCTTTTATATTCAATTCCGATGCGATTTCTGTGCTTCATTGTCAATGTGAAGGTCTAAGGGATACAGTAAACCTGCACCGGTGCATCGGAATCCCATACTGGTCTCCCAGGAGCCGCCCAAAGCACAAACTCTGAGAAGATTCACTCTTCTTGTACTTAAGTCGGCACTGTGCTTTTATATTCAATTCCGATGCGATTTCTGTGTTTCATTGTCAATGTGAAGGTCCAAGGGATACAGTAAACCTGCACTGGTGCATCGGAATCCAATACTGGTCTCCCAGGAGCCGCCCAAAGCACAAACTCTGAGAAGATTCACTCTTCTTGTACTTAAGTCGGCATTGTGCCTTTTATATTCAATTCCGATGCGATTTCTGTGTTTCATTGTCAATGTGAAGGTCCAAGGGATACAGTTAACCTGCACTGGTGCATCGGAATACAATACTGGTCTCCCAGGAGCCGCCCAAATCACAAACTCTGAGAAGATTCACTCTTCTTGTACTTAAGTCGGCACTGTGTCTTTTATATTCAATTCCGATGCGATTTCTCTGTCTCATTGTCAATGTGAAGGTCCAAGGGATACAGTAAACCTGCACTGGTGCATCGGAATCCAATACTGGTCTCCCAGGAGCCGCTCAAAGCACAAACTCTTAGGAGACTCACTCTTCTTGTACTTAAGTCGGCACTGTGCCTTTTATATTCAATTCCGATGCGATTTCTGTGTTTCATCGTCAATTTGAAGGTCCAAGGGATACAGTAAACCTGCACTGGTGCATCGGAATCCAATACTAGTCTCCCAGGATCCGCTCAAAGCACAAACTCTTAGGAGACTCACTCTTCTTGTACTTAAGTCGGCACTGTGCCTTTTATATTCAATTCCGATGCGATTTCTGTGTTTCATCGTCAATGTGAAGGTCCAAGGGATACAGTAAACCTGCACTGGTGCATCAGAATCCAATACTGGTCTCCCAGGAGCCGCTCAAACCACAAACTCTTAGGAGACTCTCTCTTCTTGTACTTAAGTCGGCACTGTGTCTTTTATATTCAATTCCGATGCGATTTCTGTGTCTCATTGTCAATGTGAAGGTCCAAGGGATACAGTAAACCTGCACTGGTGCATCGGAATCCAATACTGGTCTCCCAGGAGCCGCTCAAAGCACAAACTCTTAGGAGACTCACTCTTCTTGTACTTAAGTCGGCACTGTGCCTTTTATATTCAATTCCGATGCGATTTCTGTGTTTCATCGTCAATTTGAAGGTCCAAGGGATGCAGTAAACCTGCACTGGTGCATCGGAATCCAATACTGGTCTGCCAGGATCCGCTCAAAGCACAAACTGTTAGGAGACTCACTCTTCTTGTACTTAAGTCGGCACTGTGCCTTTTATATTCAATTCCGATGCGATTTCTGTGTTTCATCGTCAATGTGAAGGTCCAACGGATACAGTAAACCTGCACTGGTGCATCGGAATCCAATACTGGTCTCCCAGGAGCCGCCCAAAGCACGAACTCTGAGAAGATCACTCTTCTTGTACTTAAGTCGGCATTGTGCCTTTTATATTCAATTCCGATGCGATTTCTGTGTTTCATTGTCAATGTGAAGGTCCAAGGGATACAGTAAACCTGCACTGGTGCATCGGAATCCAATAATGGTCTCCCAGGATCCGCTCAAAGCACAAACTCTTAGGAGACTCACTCTTCTTGTACTTAAGTCGGCACTGTGCCTTTTATATTCAATTCCGATGCGATTTCTGTGTTTCATCGTCAATGTGAAGGTCCAAGGGATACAGTAAACCTGCACTGGTGCATCGGAATCCAATACTGGTCTCCCAGGAGCCGCTCAAACCACAAACTCTTAGGAGACTCACTCTTCTTGTACTTAAGTCGGCACTGTGCCTTTTATATTCAATTCCGATGCTATTTCTGTGTTTCATCGTCAATGTGAAGGTCCAAGGGATACAGTAAACCTGCACTGGTGCATCGGAATCCAATACTGGTCTCCCAGGAGCCGCTCAAACCACAAACTCCTAGGAGACTCACTCTTCTTGTACTTAAGTCGGCACTGTGTCTTTTATATTCAATTCCGATGCGATTTCTGTGTTTCATTGTCAATGTGAAGGTCCAACGGATACAGTAAACCTGCACTGGTGCATCGGAATCCAATACTGGTCTCCCAGGAGCCGCCCAAAGCACAAACTCTGAGAAGATTCACTCTTCTTGTACTGAAGTCGGCATTGTGCCTTTTATATTCAATTCCGATGCGATTTCTGTGTTTCATTGTCAATGTGAAGGTCCAAGGGATACAGTAAACCTGCACTGGTGCATCGGAATCCAATACTGGTCTCCCAGGAGCCGCCCAAAGCACAAACTCTGAGAAGATTCACTCTTCTTGTACTTAAGTCGGCACTGTGCCTTTTATATTCAATTCCGATGCGATTTCTGTGTCTCATTGTCAATGTGAAGGTCCAAGGGATACAGTAAACCTGCACTGGTGCATCGGAATCCAATACTGGTCTCCCAGGAGCCGCCCAAAGCACAAACTCTGAGAAGATGCACTCTTCTTGTACTTAAGTCGGCATTGTGCCTTTTATATTCAATTCCGATGCGATTTCTGTGTTTCATTGTCAATGTGAAGGTCCAAGGGATACAGTGAACCAGCACTGGTGCATCGGAATGCAATACTGGTCTCCCAGGAGCCGCCCAAATCACAAACTCTGAGAAGATTCACTCTTCTTGTACTTACGTCGGCACTGTGTCTTTTATATTCAATTCCGATGCGATTTCTGTGTCTCATTGTCAATGTGAAGGTCCAAGGGATACAGTAAACCTGCACTGGTGCATCGGAATCCAATACTGGTCTCCCAGGAGCCGCTCAAAGCACAAACTCTTAGGAGACTCACTCTTCTTGTACTTAAGTCGGCACTGTGCCTTTTATATTCAATTCCGATGCGATTTCTGTGTTTCATCGTCAATTTGAAGGTCCAAGGGATACAGTAAACCTGCACTGGTGCATCGGAATCCAATACTGGTCTCCCAGGAGACGCTCAAAGCACAAACTCTTAGGAGACTCACTCTTCTTGACTTATGTCGGCACTGTGCCTTTTATATTCAATTCCGATGCGATTTCTGTGTTTCATTGTCAATTTGAAGGTCCAAGGGATACAGTAAACCTGCACTGGTGCATCGGAATCCAATACTGGTCTCCCAGGAGCCGCTCAAACCACAAACTCTTAGGAGACTCACTCTTCTTGTACTTAAGTCGGCACTGTGCATTTTATATTCAATTCCGATGCGATTTCTGTGTTTCATTGTCAATGTGAACGTCCAAGGGATACAGTAAACCTGCACTGGTGCATCGGAATCCAATACTGGTCTCCCAGGAGCCGCCCAAAGCACAAACTCTGAGAAGATTCACTCTTCTTGTACTTAAGTCGGCACTGTGTCTTTTATACTCAATTCCGATGCGATTTCTGTGTTTCATTGTCAATGTGAAGGTCCAAGGGATACAGTAAACCTGCACTGGTGCATCGTAATCCAATACTGGTCTCCCAGGAGCCGCTCGAAGCACAAACTCTTAGGAGACTCACTCTTCTTGTACTTAAGTCGGCACTGTGTCTTTTATATTCAATTCCGATGCGATTTCTGTGTTTCATTGTAAATGTGAAGGTCCAAGGGATACAGTAAACCTGCACTGGTGCATCGGATTCCAATACTGGTCTCCCAGGAGCCGCTCGAACCACAAACTCTTAGGAGACTCACTCTTCTTGTACTTAAGTCGGCACTGTGTCTTTTACATTCAATTCCGATGCGATTTCTGTGTTTCATTGTCAATGTGAAGGTCCAAGGGATACAGTAAACCTGCACTGGTGCATCGGAATCCAATACTGGTCTCCCAGGAGCCGCTCAAACCACAAATTCTTAGGAGACTCACTCTTCTTGTACTTAAGTCGGCATATGTCTTTTATATTCAATTCCGATGCGATTTCTGTGTTTCATCGTCAATGTGAAGGTCCAAGGGATACAGTAAACCTGCACTGGTGCATCGGAATCCAATACTGGTCTCCCAGGAGCCGCCCAAAGCACAAACTCTGAGAAGATTCACTCTTCTTGTACTTAAGTCGGCACTGTGCCTTTTATATTCAATTCCGATGCGATTTCTGTAACTCATTGTCAAAGTGAAGGTCCAAGGGATACAGTAAACCTGCACTGGTGCATCGGAATCCAATACTGGTCTCCCAGGAGCCGCCCAAAGCACAAACTCTGAGAAGATTCACTCTTCTTGTACTTAAGTCGGCATTGTGCTTTTTATATTCAATTCCGATGCGATTTCTGTGTCTCATTGTCAATGTGAAGGTCTAAGGGATACAGTAAACCTGCACCGGTGCATCGGAATCCCATACTGGTCTCCCAGGAGCCGCCCAAAGCACAAACTCTGAGCAGATTCACTCTACTTGTACTTAAGTCGGCACTGTGCTTTTATATTCAATTCCGATGCGATTTCTGTGTTTCATTGTCAATGTGAAGATCCAAGGGATACAGTAGACCTGCACTGGTGCATCGGAATCCAATACTGGTCTCCCAGGAGCCGCCCAAAGCACAAACTCTGAGAAGATTCACTCTTCTTGTACTTAAGTCGGCATTGTGCCTTTTATATTCAATTCCGATGCGATTTCTGTGTTTCATTGTCAATGTGAAGGTCCAAGGGATACAGTAAACCTGCACTGGTGCATCGGAATACAATACTGGTCTCCCAGGAGCCGCCCAAATCACAAACTCTGAGAAGATTCACTCTTCTTGTACTTAAGTCGGCACTGTGTCTTTTATATTCAATTCCGATGCGATTTCTGTGTCTCATTGTCAATGTGAAGGTCCAAGGGATACAGTAAACCTGCACTGGTGCATCGGAATCCAATACTGGTCTCCCAGGAGCCGCTCAAAGCACAAACTCTTAGGAGACTCACTCTTCTTGTACTTAAGTCGGCACTGTGCCTTTTATATTCAATTCCGATGCGATTTCTGTGTTTCATCGTCAATTTGAAGGTCCAAGGGATACAGTAAACCTGCACTGGTGCATCGGAATCCAATAATGGTCTCCCAGGATCCGCTCAAAGCACAAACTCTTAGGAGACTCACTCTTCTTGTACTTAAGTCGGCACTGTGCCTTTTATATTCAATTCCGATGCGATTTCTGTGTTTCATCGTCAATGTGAAGGTCCAAGGGATACAGTAAACCTGCACTGGTGCATCGGAATCCAATACTGGTCTCCCAGGAGCCGCTCAAACCACAAACTCTTAGGAGACTCACTCTTCTTGTACTTAAGTCGGCACTGTGCCTTTTATATTCAATTCCGATGCTATTTCTGTGTTTCATCGTCAATGTGAAGGTCCAAGGGATACAGTAAACCTGCACTGGTGCATCGGAATCCAATACTGGTCTCCCAGGAGCCGCTCAAACCACAAACTCCTAGGAGACTCACTCTTCTTGTACTTCAGTCGGCACTGTGTCTTTTATATTCAATTCCGATGCGATTTCTGTGTTTCATTGTCAATGTGAAGGTCCAACGGATACAGTAAACCTGCACTGGTGCATCGGAATCCAATACTGGTCTCCCAGGAGCCGCCCAAAGCACAAACTCTGAGAAGATTCACTCTTCTTGTACTGAAGTCGGCATTGTGCCTTTTATATTCAATTCCGATGCTTTTTCTGTGTTTCATTGTCAATGTGAAGGTCCAAGGGATACAGTAAACCTGCACTGGTGCATCGGAATCCAATACTGGTCTCCCAGGAGCCGCCCAAAGCACAAACTCTGAGAAGATTCACTCTTCTTGTACTTAAGTCGGCACTGTGCCTTTTATATTCAATTCCGATGCGATTTCTGTGTCTCATTGTCAATGTGAAGGTCCAACGGATACAGTAAACCTGCACTGGTGCATCGGAATCCAATACTGGTCTCCCAGGAGCCGCCCAAAGCACAAACTCTGAGAAGATTCACTCTTCTTGTACTTAAGTCGGCATTGTGCCTTTTATATTCAATTCCGATGCGATTTCTGTTCTTCATTGTCAATGTGAAGGTCTAAGGGATACAGTAAACCTGCACCGGTGCATCGGAATCCCATACTGGTCTCCCAGGAGCCGCCCAAAGCACAAACTCTGAGAAGATTCACTCTTCTTGTACTTAAGTCGGCACTGTGCTTTTATATTCAATTCCGATGCGATTTCTGTGTTTCATTGTCAATGTGAAGGTCCAAGGGATACAGTAAACCTGCACTGGTGCATCGGAATCCAATACTGGTCTCCCAGGAGCCGCCCAAAGCACAAACTCTGAGAAGATTCACTCTTCTTGTACTTAAGTCGGCATTGTGCCTTTTATATTCAATTCCGATGCGATTTCTGTGTTTCATTGTCAATGTGAAGGTCCAAGGGATACAGTAAACCTGCACTGGTGCATCGGAATACAATACTGGTCTCCCAGGAGCCGCCCAAATCACAAACTCTGAGAAGATTCACTCTTCTTGTACTTAAGTCGGCACTGTGTCTTTTATATTCAATTCCGATGCGATTTCTCTGTCTCATTGTCAATGTGAAGGTCCAAGGGATACAGTAAACCTGCACTGGTGCATCGGAATCCAATACTGGTCTCCCAGGAGCCGCTCAAAGCACAAACTCTTAGGAGACTCACTCTTCTTGTACTTAAGTCGGCACTGTGCCTTTTATATTCAATTCCGATGCGATTTCTGTGTTTCATCGTCAATTTGAAGGTCCAAGGGATACAGTAAACCTGCACTGGTGCATCGGAATCCAATACTAGTCTCCCAGGATCCGCTCAAAGCACAAACTCTTAGGAGACTCACTCTTCTTGTACTTAAGTCGGCACTGTGCCTTTTATATTCAATTCCGATGCGATTTCTGTGTTTCATTGTCAATGTGAAGGTCCAAGGGGTGCAGTAAACCTGCACTGGTGCATCGGAATCCAATACTGGTCTCCCAGGAGCCGCTCAAACGACAAACTCTTATGAGACTCACTCTTCTTGTACTTAAGTCGGCACTGTGTATTTTATATTCAATTCCGATGCGATTTCTGTGTTTCATTGTCCATGTGAATGTCCAAGGGATACAGTAAACCTGCACTGGTGCATCGGTTCCAATACTGGTCTCCCAGGAGCCGCTCAAAGCACAAACTCTTAGGAGACTCACTCTTCTTGTACTTAAGTCGGCACTGTGCCTTTTATATTCAATTCCGATGCGATTTCTGTGTTTCATCGTCAATGTAAAGGTCCAAGGGATACAGTAAACCTGCACTGGTGCATCGGAATCCAATACTGGTCTCCCAGGAGACGCTCAAAGCACAAACTCTTAGGAGACTCACTCTTCTTGACTTATGTCGGCACTGTGCCTTTTATATTCAATTCCGATGCGATTTCTGTGTTTCATTGTCAATTTGAAGGTCCAAGGGATACAGTAAACCTGCACTGGTGCATCGGAATCCAATACTGGTCTCCCAGGAGCCGCTCAAACCACAAACTCTTAGGAGACTCACTCTTCTTGTACTTAAGTCGGCACTGTGCATTTTATATTCAATTCCGATGCGATTTCTGTGTTTCATTGTCAATGTGAAGGTCCAAGGGATACAGTAAACCTGCACTGGTGCATCGGAATCCAATACTGGTCTCCCAGCAGCCGCTCAAACCACAAATTCTTAGGAGACTCACTCTTCTTGTACTTAAGTCGGCATATGTGTTTTATATTCAATTCTGATGCGATTTCTGTGTTTCATCGTCAATGTGAAGGTCCAAGGGATACAGTAAACCTGCACTGGTGCATCGGAATCCAATACTGGTCTCCCAGGAGCCGCTCAAACCACAAACTCTTAGGAGACTCACTCTTCTTGTACTTAAGTCGGCACTGTGCCTTTTATATTCAATTCCGATGCTATTTCTGTGTTTCATCGTCAATGTGAAGGTCCAAGGGATACAGTAAACCTGCACTGGTGCATCGGAATCCAATACTGGTCTCCCAGGAGCCGCCCAAAGCACAAACTCTGAGAAGATTCACTCTTCTTGTACTTAAGTCGGCACTGTGCCTTTTATATTCAATTCCGATGCTATTTCTGTGTTTCATCGTCAATGTGAAGGTCCAAGGGATACAGTAAACCTGCACTGGTGCATCGGAATCCAATACTGGTCTCCCAGGAGCCGCCCAAAGCACAAACTCTGAGAAGATTCACTCTTCTTGTACTTAAGTCGGCACTGTGTCTTTTATATTCAATTCCGATGCGATTTCTGTGTCTCATTGTCAATGTGAAGGTCCAAGGGATACAGTAAACCTGCACTGGTGCATCGGAATCCAATACTGGTCTCCCAGGAGCCGCTCAAACCACAAACTCTTAGGAGACTCACTCTTCTTGTACTTAAGTCGGCACTGTGCCTTTTATATTCAATTCCGATGCGATTTCTGTGTTTCATCGTCAATTTGAAGGTCCAAGGGATACAGTAAACCTGCACTGGTGCATCGGAATCCAATAATGGTCTCCCAGGATCAGCTCAAAGCACAAACTCTTAGGAGACTCACTCTTCTTGTACTTAAGTCGGCACTGTGCCTTTTATATTCAATTCCGATGCGATTTCTGTGTTTCATCGTCAATGTGAAGGTCCAAGGGATACAGTAAACCTGCACTGGTGCATCGGAATCCAATACTGGTCTCCCAGGAGCTGCTCAAACCACAAACTCTTAGGAGACTCACTCTTCTTGTACTTAAGTCGGCACTGTGCCTTTTATATTCAATTCCGATGCTATTTCTGTGTTTCATCGTCAATGTGAAGGTCCAAGGGATACAGTAAACCTGCACTGGTGCATCGGAATCCAATACTGGTCTCCCAGGAGCCGCTCAAACCACAAACTCCTAGGAGACTCACTCTTCTTGTACTTCAGTCGGCACTGTGTCTTTTATATTCAATTCCGATGCGATTTCTGTGTTTCATTGTCAATGTGAAGGTCCAACGGATACAGTAAACCTGCACTGGTGCATCGGAATCCAATACTGGTCTCCCAGGAGCCGCCCAAAGCACAAACTCTGAGAAGATTCACTCTTCTTGTACTGAAGTCGGCATTGTGCCTTTTATATTCAATTCCGATGCGATTTCTGTGTTTCATTGTCAATGTGAAGGTCCAAGGGATACAGTAAACCTGCACTGGTGCATCGGAATCCAATACTGGTCTCCCAGGAGCCGCCCAAAGCACAAACTCTGAGAAGATTCACTCTTCTTGTACTTAAGTCGGCACTGTGCCTTTTATATTCAATTCCGATGCGATTTCTGTGTCTCATTGTCAATGTGAAGGTCCAACGGATACAGTAAACCTGCACTGGTGCATCGGAATCCAATACTGGTCTCCCAGGAGCCGCCCAAAGCACAATCTCTGAGAAGATTCACTCTTCTTGTACTTAAGTCGGCATTGTGCCTTTTATATTCAATTCCGATGCGATTTCTGTGCTTCATTGTCAATGTGAAGGTCTAAGGGATACAGTAAACCTGCACCGGTGCATCGGAATCCCATACTGGTCTCCCAGGAGCCGCCCAAAGCACAAACTCTGAGAAGATTCACTCTTCTTGTACTTAAGTCGGCACTGTGCTTTTATATTCAATTCCGATGCGATTTCTGTGTTTCATTGTCAATGTGAAGGTCCAAGGGATACAGTAAACCTGCACTGGTGCATCGGAATCCAATACTGGTCTCCCAGGAGCCGCCCCAAGCACAAACTCTGAGAAGATTCACTCTTCTTGTACTTAAGTCGGCATTGTGCCTTTTATATTCAATTCCGATGCGATTTCTGTGTTTCATTGTCAATGTGAAGGTCCAAGGGATACAGTAAACCTGCACTGGTGCATCGGAATACAATACTGGTCTCCCAGGAGCCGCCCAAATCACAAACTCTGAGAAGATTCACTCTTCTTGTACTTAAGTCGGCACTGTGTCTTTTATATTCAATTCCGATGCGATTTCTCTGTCTCATTGTCAATGTGAAGGTCCAAGGGATACAGTAAACCTGCACTGGTGCATCGGAATCCAATACTGGTCTCCCAGGAGCCGCTCAAAGCACAAACTCTTAGGAGACTCACTCTTCTTGTACTTAAGTCGGCACTGTGCCTTTTATATTCAATTCCGATGCGATTTCTGTGTTTCATCGTCAATTTGAAGGTCCAAGGGATACAGTAAACCTGCACTGGTGCATCGGAATCCAATACTAGTCTCCCAGGATCCGCTCAAAGCACAAACTCTTAGGAGACTCACTCTTCTTTTACTTAAGTCGGCACTGTGCCTTTTATATTCAATTCCGATGCGATTTCTGTGTTTCATTGTCAATGTGAAGGTCCAAGGGGTGCAGTAAACCTGCACTGGTGCATCGGAATCCAATACTGGTCTCCCAGGAGCCGCTCAAACGACAAACTCTTATGAGACTCACTCTTCTTGTACTTAAGTCGGCACTGTGTATTTTATATTCAATTCCGATGCGATTTCTGTGTTTCATTGTCCATGTGAATGTCCAAGGGATACAGTAAACCTGCACTGGTGCATCGGAATCCAATACTGGTCTCCCAGGAGCCGCTCAAAGCACAAACTCTTAGGAGACTCACTCTTCTTGTACTTAAGTCGGCACTGTGCCTTTTATATTCAATTCCGATGCGATTTCTGTGTTTCATCGTCAATGTAAAGGTCCAAGGGATACAGTAAACCTGCACTGGTGCATCGGAATCCAATACTGGTCTCCCAGGAGACGCTCAAAGCACAAACTCTTAGGAGACTCACTCTTCTTGACTTATGTCGGCACTGTGCCTTTTATATTCAATTCCGATGCGATTTCTGTGTTTCATTGTCAATTTGAAGGTCCAAGGGATACAGTAAACCTGCACTGGTGCATCGGAATCCAATACTGGTCTCCCAGGAGCCGCTCAAACCACAAACTCTTAGGAGACTCACTCTTCTTGTACTTAAGTCGGCACTGTGCATTTTATATTCAATTCCGATGCGATTTCTGTGTTTCATTGTCAATGTGAAGGTCCAAGGGATACAGTAAACCTGCACTGGTGCATCGGAATCCAATACTGGTCTCCCAGGAGCCGCCCAAAGCACAAACTCTGAGAAGATTCACTCTTCTTGTACTTAAGTCGGCACTGTGTCTTTTATATTCAATTCCGATGCGATTTCTGTGTTTCATTGTCAATGTGAAGGTCCAAGGGATACAGTAAACCTGCACTGGTGCATCGTAATCCAATACTGGTCTCCCAGGAGCCGCTCGAAGCACAAACTCTTAGGAGACTCACTCTTCTTGTACTTAAGTCGGCACTGTGTCTTTTATATTCAATTCCGATGCGATTTCTGTGTTTCATTGTAAATGTGAAGGTCCAAGGGATACAGTAAACCTGCACTGGTGCATCGGATTCCAATACTGGTCTCCCAGGAGCCGCTCGAACCACAAACTCTTAGGAGACTCACTCTTCTTGTACTTAAGTCGGCACTGTGTCTTTTACATTCAATTCCGATGCAATTTCTGTGTTTCATTGTCAATGTGAAGGTCCAAGGGATACAGTAAACCTGCACTGGTGCATCGGAATCCAATACTGGTCTCCCAGGAGCCGCTCAAACCACAAATTCTTAGGAGACTCACTCTTCTTGTACTTTAGTCGGCATATGTGTTTTATATTCAATTCCGATGCGATTTCTGTGTTTCATCGTCAATGTGAAGGTCCAAGGGATACAGTAAACCTGCACTGGTGCATCGGAATCCAATACTGGTCTCCCAGGAGCCGCTCAAACCACAAACTCTTAGGAGACTCACTCTTCTTGTACTTAAGTCGGCACTGTGCCTTTTATATTCAATTCCGATGCTATTTCTGTGTTTCATCGTCAATGTGAAGGTCCAAGGGATACAGTAAACCTGCACTGGTGCATCGGAATCCAATACTGGTCTCCCAGGAGCCGCCCAAAGCACAAACTCTGAGAAGATTCACTCTTCTTGTACTTAAGTCGGCACTGTGCCTTTTATATTCAATTCCGATGCGATTTCTGTGTCTCATTGTCAATGTGAAGGTCCAAGGGATACAGTAAACCTGCACTGGTGCATCGGAATCCAATACTGGTCTCCCAGGAGCCGCCCAAAGCACAAACTCTGAGAAGATGCACTCTTCTTGTACTTAAGTCGGCATTGTGCCTTTTATATTCAATTCCGATGCGATTTCTGTGTTTCATTGTCAATGTGAAGGTCCAAGGGATACAGTGAACCAGCACTGGTGCATCGGAATGCAATACTGGTCTCCCAGGAGCCGCCCAAATCACAAACTCTGAGAAGATTCACTCTTCTTGTACTTACGTCGGCACTGTGTCTTTTATATTCAATTCCGATGCGATTTCTGTGTCTCATTGTCAATGTGAAGGTCCAAGGGATACAGTAAACCTGCACTGGTGCATCGGATTCCAATACTGGTCTCCCAGGAGCCGCTCGAACCACAAACTCTTAGGAGACTCACTCTTCTTGTACTTAAGTCGGCACTGTGTCTTTTACATTCAATTCCGATGCGATTTCTGTGTTTCATTGTCAATGTGAAGGTCCAAGGGATACAGTAAACCTGCACTGGTGCATCGGAATCCAATACTGGTCTCCCAGGAGCCGCTCAAACCACAATTTCTTAGGAGACTCACTCTTCTTGTACTTAAGTCGGCATATGTCTTTTATATTCAATTCCGATGCGATTTCTGTGTTTCATCGTCAATGTGAAGGTCCAAGGGATACAGTAAACCTGCACTGGTGCATCGGAATCCAATACTGGTCTCCCAGGAGCCGCCCAAAGCACAAACTCTGAGAAGATTCACTCTTCTTGTACTTAAGTCGGCACTGTGCCTTTTATATTCAATTCCGATGCGATTTCTGTAACTCATTGTCAATGTGAAGGTCCAAGGGATACAGTAAACCTGCACTGGTGCATCGGAATCCAATACTGGTCTCCCAGGAGCCGCCCAAAGCACAAACTCTGAGAAGATTCACTCTTCTTGTACTTAAGTCGGCATTGTGCCTTTTATATTCAATTCCGATGCGATTTCTGTGTCTCATTGTCAATGTGAAGGTCTAAGGGATACAGTAAACCTGCACCGGTGCATCGGAATCCCATACTGGTCTCCCAGGAGCCGCCCAAAGCACAAACTCTGAGCAGATTCACTCTTCTTGTACTTAAGTCGGCACTGTGCCTTTCATATTCAATTCCGATGCGATTTCTGTGTTTCATTGTCAATGTGAAGGTCCAAGGGATACAGTAAACCTGCACTGGTGCATCGGAATCCAATACTGGTCTCCCAGGAGCCGCCCAAAGCACTAACTCTGAGAAGATTCAATCTTCTTGTACTTAAGTCGGCACTGTGCCTTTTATATTCAATTCCGATGCGATTTCTGTGTTTCATTGTCAATGTGAAGGTCTAAGGGATACAGTAAACCTGCACTGGTGCATCGGAATCCCAAACTGGTCTCCCAGGAGCCGCCCAAAACACTAACTCTGATAAGATTCACTCTTCTTGTACTTAAGTCGGCACTGTGCTTTTATATTCAATTCCGATGCGATTTCTGTGTTTCATTGTCAATGTGAAGATCCAAGGGATACAGTAGACCTGCACTGGTGCATCGGAATCCAATACTGGTCTCCCAGGAGCCGCCCAAAGCACAAACTCTGAGAAGATTCACTCTTCTTGTACTTAAGTCGGCATTGTGCCTTTTATATTCAATTCCGATGCGATTTCTGTGTTTCATTGTCAATGTGAAGGTCCAAGGGATACAGTAAACCTGCACTGGTGCATCGGAATACAATACTGGTCTCCCAGGAGCCGCCCAAATCACAAACTCTGAGAAGATTCACTCTTCTTGTACTTAAGTCGGCACTGTGTCTTTTATATTCAATTCCGATGCGATTTCTGTGTCTCATTGTCAATGTGAAGGTCCAAGGGATACAGTAAACCTGCACTGGTGCATCGGAATCCAATACTGGTCTCCCAGGAGCCGCTCAAAGCACAAACTCTTAGGAGACTCACTCTTCTTGTACTTAAGTCGGCACTGTGCCTTTTATATTCAATTCCGATGCGATTTCTGTGTTTCATCGTCAATTTGAAGGTCCAAGGGATACAGTAAACCTGCACTGGTGCATCGGAATCCAATAATGGTCTCCCAGGATCCGCTCAAAGCACAAACTCTTAGGAGACTCACTCTTCTTGTACTTAAGTCGGCACTGTGCCTTTTATATTCAATTCCGATGCGATTTCTGTGTTTCATCGTCAATGTGAAGGTCCAAGGGATACAGTAAACCTGCACTGGTGCATCGGAATCCAATACTGGTCTCCCAGGAGCCGCTCAAACCACAAACTCTTAGGAGACTCACTCTTCTTGTACTTAAGTCGGCACTGTGCCTTTTATATTCAATTCCGATGCTATTTCTGTGTTTCATCGTCAATGTGAAGGTCCAAGGGATACAGTAAACCTGCACTGGTGCATCGGAATCCAATACTGGTCTCCCAGGAGCCGCTCAAACCACAAACTCCTAGGAGACTCACTCTTCTTGTACTTCAGTCGGCACTGTGTCTTTTATATTCAATTCCGATGCGATTTCTGTGTTTCATTGTCAATGTGAAGGTCCAACGGATACAGTAAACCTGCACTGGTGCATCGGAATCCAATACTGGTCTCCCAGGAGCCGCCCAAAGCACAAACTCTGAGAAGATTCACTCTTCTTGTACTGAAGTCGGCATTGTGCCTTTTATATTCAATTCCGATGCGATTTCTGTGTTTCATTGTCAATGTGAAGGTCCAAGGGATACAGTAAACCTGCACTGGTGCATCGGAATCCAATACTGGTCTCCCAGGAGCCGCCCAAAGCACAAACTCTGAGAAGATTCACTCTTCTTGTACTTAGGTCGGCACTGTGCCTTTTATATTCAATTCCGATGCGATTTCTGTGTCTCATTGTCAATGTGAAGGTCCAACGGATACAGTAAACCTGCACTGGTGCATCGGAATCCAATACTGGTCTCCCAGGAGCCGCCCAAAGCACAAACTCTGAGAAGATTCACTCTTCTTGTACTTAAGTCGGCATTGTGCCTTTTATATTCAATTCCGATGCGATTTCTGTGCTTCATTGTCAATGTGAAGGTCTAAGGGATACAGTAAACCTGCACCGGTGCATCGGAATCCCATACTGGTCTCCCAGGAGCCGCCCAAAGCACAAACTCTGAGAAGATTCACTCTTCTTGTACTTAAGTCGGCACTGTGCTTTTATATTCAATTCCGATGCGATTTCTGTGTTTCATTGTCAATGTGAAGGTCCAAGGGATACAGTAAACCTGCACTGGTGCATCGGAATCCAATACTGGTCTCCCAGGAGCCGCCCAAAGCACAAACTCTGAGAAGATTCACTCTTCTTGTACTTAAGTCGGCATTGTGCCTTTTATATTCAATTCCGATGCGATTTCTGTGTTTCATTGTCAATGTGAAGGTCCAAGGGATACAGTAAACCTGCACTGGTGCATCGGAATACAATACTGGTCTCCCAGGAGCCGCCCAAATCACAAACTCTGAGAAGATTCACTCTTCTTGTACTTAAGTCGGCACTGTGTCTTTTATATTCAATTCCGATGCGATTTCTCTGTCTCATTGTCAATGTGAAGGTCCAAGGGATACAGTAAACCTGCACTGGTGCATCGGAATCCAATACTGGTCTCCCAGGAGCCGCTCAAAGCACAAACTCTTAGGAGACTCACTCTTCTTGTACTTAAGTCGGCACTGTGCCTTTTATATTCAATTCCGATGCGATTTCTGTGTTTCATCGTCAATTTGAAGGTCCAAGGGATACAGTAAACCTGCACTGGTGCATCGGAATCCAATACTAGTCTCCCAGGATCCGCTCAAAGCACAAACTCTTAGGAGACTCACTCTTCTTGTACTTAAGTCGGCACTGTGCCTTTTATATTCAATTCCGATGCGATTTCTGTGTTTCATTGTCAATGTGAAGGTCCAAGGGGTGCAGTAAACCTGCACTGGTGCATCGGAATCCAATACTGGTCTCCCAGGAGCCGCTCAAACGACAAACTCTTAGGAGACTCACTCTTCTTGTACTTAAGTCGGCACTGTGTATTTTATATTCAATTCCGATGCGATTTCTGTGTTTCATTGTCCATGTGAATGTCCAAGGGATACAGTAAACCTGCACTGGTGCATCGGATCCAATACTGGTCTCCCAGGAGCCGCTCAAAGCACAAACTCTTAGGAGACTCACTCTTCTTGTACTTAAGTCGGCACTGTGCCTTTTATATTCAATTCCGATGCGATTTCTGTGTTTCATCGTCAATGTAAAGGTCCAAGGGATACAGTAAACCTGCACTGGTGCATCGGAATCCAATACTGGTCTCCCAGGAGACGCTCAAAGCACAAACTCTTAGGAGACTCACTCTTCTTGACTTATGTCGGCACTGTGCCTTTTATATTCAATTCCGATGCGATTTCTGTGTTTCATTGTCAATTTGAAGGTCCAAGGGATACAGTAAACCTGCACTGGTGCATCGGAATCCAATACTGGTCTCCCAGGAGCCGCTCAAACCACAAACTCTTAGGAGACTCACTCTTCTTGTACTTAAGTCGGCACTGTGCATTTTATATTCAATTCCGATGCGATTTCTGTGTTTCATTGTCAATGTGAAGGTCCAAGGGATACAGTAAACCTGCACTGGTGCATCGGAATCCAATACTGGTCTCCCAGCAGCCGCTCAAACCACAAATTCTTAGGAGACTCACTCTTCTTGTACTTAAGTCGGCATATGTGTTTTATATTCAATTCCGATGCGAATTCTGTGTTTCATCGTCAATGTGAAGGTCCAAGGGATACAGTAAACCTGCACTGGTGCATCGGAATCCAATACTGGTCTCCCAGGAGCCGCTCAAACCACAAACTCTTAGGAGACTCACTCTTCTTGTACTTAAGTCGGCACTGTGCCTTTTATATTCAATTCCGATGCTATTTCTGTGTTTCATCGTCAATGTGAAGGTCCAAGGGATACAGTAAACCTGCACTGGTGCATCGGAATCCAATACTGGTCTCCCAGGAGCCGCCCAAAGCACAAACTCTGAGAAGATTCACTCTTCTTGTACTTAAGTCGGCACTGTGCCTTTTATATTCAATTCCGATGCTATTTCTGTGTTTCATCGTCAATGTGAAGGTCCAAGGGATACAGTAAACCTGCACTGGTGCATCGGAATCCAATACTGGTCTCCCAGGAGCCGCCCAAAGCACAAACTCTGAGAAGATTCACTCTTCTTGTACTTAAGTCGGCACTGTGTCTTTTATATTCAATTCCGATGCGATTTCTGTGTCTCATTGTCAATGTGAAGGTCCAAGGGATACAGTAAACCTGCACTGGTGCATCGGAATCCAATACTGGTCTCCTAGGAGCCGCTCAAAGCACAAACTCTTAGGAGACTCACTCTTCTTGTACTTAAGTCGGCACTGTGCCTTTTATATTCAATTCCGATGCGATTTCTGTGTTTCATCGTCAATTTGAAGGTCCAAGGGATACAGTAAACCTGCACTGGTGCATCGGAATCCAATAATGGTCTCCCAGGATCAGCTCAAAGCACAAACTCTTAGGAGACTCACTCTTCTTGTACTTAAGTCGGCACTGTGCCTTTTATATTCAATTCCGATGCGATTTCTGTGTTTCATCGTCAATGTGAAGGTCCAAGGGATACAGTAAACCTGCACTGGTGCATCGGAATCCAATACTGGTCTCCCAGGAGCCGCTCAAACCACAAACTCTTAGGAGACTCACTCTTCTTGTACTTAAGTCGGCACTGTGCCTTTTATATTCAATTCCGATGCGATTTCTGTGTTTCATCGTCAATGTGAAGGTCCAAGGGATACAGTAAACCTGCACTGGTGCATCGGAATCCAATACTGGTCTCCCAGGAGCCGCTCAAACCACAAACTCCTAGGAGACTCACTCTTCTTGTACTTCAGTCGGCACTGTGTCTTTTATATTCAATTCCGATGCGATTTCTGTGTTTCATTGTCAATGTGAAGGTCCAACGGATACAGTAAACCTGCACTGGTGCATCGGAATCCAATACTGGTCTCCCAGGAGCCGCCCAAAGCACAAACTCTGAGAAGATTCACTCTTCTTGTACTGAAGTCGGCATTGTGCCTTTTATATTCAATTCCGATGCGATTTCTGTGTTTCATTGTCAATGTGAAGGTCCAAGGGATACAGTAAACCTGCACTGGTGCATCGGAATCCAATACTGGTCTCCCAGGAGCCGCCCAAAGCACAAACTCTGAGAAGATTCACTCTTCTTGTACTTAAGTCGGCACTGTGCCTTTTATATTCAATTCCGATGCGATTTCTGTGTCTCATTGTCAATGTGAAGGTCCAACGGATACAGTAAACCTGCACTGGTGCATCGGAATCCAATACTGGTCTCCCAGGAGCCGCCCAAAGCACAAACTCTGAGAAGATTCACTCTTCTTGTACTTAAGTCGGCATTGTGCCTTTTATATTCAATTCCGATGCGATTTCTGTGCTTCATTGTCAATGTGAAGGTCTAAGGGATACAGTAAACCTGCACCGGTGCATCGGAATCCCATACTGGTCTCCCAGGAGCCGCCCAAAGCACAAACTCTGAGAAGATTCACTCTTCTTGTACTTAAGTCGGCACTGTGCTTTTATATTCAATTCCGATGCGATTTCTGTGTTTCATTGTCAATGTGAAGGTCCAAGGGATACAGTAAACCTGCACTGGTGCATCGGAATCCAATACTGGTCTCCCAGGAGCCGCCCCAAGCACAAACTCTGAGAAGATTCACTCTTCTTGTACTTAAGTCGGCATTGTGCCTTTTATATTCAATTCCGATGCGATTTCTGTGTTTCATTGTCAATGTGAAGGTCCAAGGGATACAGTAAACCTGCACTGGTGCATCGGAATACAATACTGGTCTCCCAGGAGCCGCCCAAATCACAAACTCTGAGAAGATTCACTCTTCTTGTACTTAAGTCGGCACTGTGTCTTTTATATTCAATTCCGATGCGATTTCTCTGTCTCATTGTCAATGTGAAGGTCCAAGGGATACAGTAAACCTGCACTGGTGCATCGGAATCCAATACTGGTCTCCCAGGAGCCGCTCAAAGCACAAACTCTTAGGAGACTCACTCTTCTTGTACTTAAGTCGGCACTGTGCCTTTTATATTCAATTCCGATGCGATTTCTGTGTTTCATCGTCAATTTGAAGGTCCAAGGGATACAGTAAACCTGCACTGGTGCATCGGAATCCAATACTAGTCTCCCAGGATCCGCTCAAAGCACAAACTCTTAGGAGACTCACTCTTCTTGTACTTAAGTCGGCACTGTGCCTTTTATATTCAATTCCGATGCGATTTCTGTGTTTCATTGTCAATGTGAAGGTCCAAGGGGTGCAGTAAACCTGCACTGGTGCATCGGAATCCAATACTGGTCTCCCAGGAGCCGCTCAAACGACAAACTCTTATGAGACTCACTCTTCTTGTACTTAAGTCGGCACTGTGTATTTTATATTCAATTCCGATGCGATTTCTGTGTTTCATTGTCCATGTGAATGTCCAAGGGATACAGTAAACCTGCACTGGTGCATCGGAATCCAATACTGGTCTCCCAGGAGCCGCTCAAAGCACAAACTCTTAGGAGACTCACTCTTCTTGTACTTAAGTCGGCACTGTGCCTTTTATATTCAATTCCGATGCGATTTCTGTGTTTCATCGTCAATGTAAAGGTCCAAGGGATACAGTAAACCTGCACTGGTGCATCGGAATCCAATACTGGTCTCCCAGGAGACGCTCAAAGCACAAACTCTTAGGAGACTCACTCTTCTTGACTTATGTCGGCACTGTGCCTTTTATATTCAATTCCGATGCGATTTCTGTGTTTCATTGTCAATTTGAAGGTCCAAGGGATACAGTAAACCTGCACTGGTGCATCGGAATCCAATACTGGTCTCCCAGGAGCCGCTCAAACCACAAACTCTTAGGAGACTCACTCTTCTTGTACTTAAGTCGGCACTGTGCATTTTATATTCAATTCCGATGCGATTTCTGTGTTTCATTGTCAATGTGAAGGTCCAAGGGATACAGTAAACCTGCACTGGTGCATCGGAATCCAATACTGGTCTCCCAGGAGCCGCCCAAAGCACAAACTCTGAGAAGATTCACTCTTCTTGTACTTAAGTCGGCACTGTGTCTTTTATATTCAATTCCGATGCGATTTCTGTGTTTCATTGTCAATGTGAAGGTCCAAGGGATACAGTAAACCTGCACTGGTGCATCGTAATCCAATACTGGTCTCCCAGGAGCCGCTCGAAGCACAAACTCTTAGGAGACTCACTCTTCTTGTACTTAAGTCGGCACTGTGTCTTTTATATTCAATTCCGATGCGATTTCTGTGTTTCATTGTAAATGTGAAGGTCCAAGGGATACAGTAAACCTGCACTGGTGCATCGGATTCCAATACTGGTCTCCCAGGAGCCGCTCGAACCACAAACTCTTAGGAGACTCACTCTTCTTGTACTTAAGTCGGCACTGTGTCTTTTACATTCAATTCCGATGCGATTTCTGTGTTTCATTGTCAATGTGAAGGTCCAAGGGATACAGTAAACCTGCACTGGTGCATCGGAATCCAATACTGGTCTCCCAGGAGCCGCTCAAACCACAAATTCTTAGGAGACTCACTCTTCTTGTACTTAAGTCGGCATATGTGTTTTATATTCAATTCCGATGCGATTTCTGTGTTTCATCGTCAATGTGAAGGTCCAAGGGATACAGTAAACCTGCACTGGTGCATCGGAATCCAATACTGGTCTCCCAGGAGCCGCTCAAACCACAAACTCTTAGGAGACTCACTCTTCTTGTACTTAAGTCGGCACTGTGCCTTTTATATTCAATTCCGATGCTATTTCTGTGTTTCATCGTCAATGTGAAGGTCCAAGGGATACAGTAAACCTGCACTGGTGCATCGGAATCCAATACTGGTCTCCCAGGAGCCGCCCAAAGCACAAACTCTGAGAAGATTCACTCTTCTTGTACTTAAGTCGGCACTGTGCCTTTTATATTCAATTCCGATGCGATTTCTGTAACTCATTGTCAATGTGAAGGTCCAAGGGATACAGTAAACCTGCACTGGTGCATCGGAATCCAATACTGGTCTCCCAGGAGCCGCCCAAAGCACAAACTCTGAGAAGATTCACTCTTCTTGTACTTAAGTCGGCATTGTGCCTTTTATATTCAATTCCGATGCGATTTCTGTGTCTCATTGTCAATGTGAAGGTCTAAGGGATACAGTAAACCTGCACCGGTGCATCGGAATCCCATACTGGTCTCCCAGGAGCCGCCCAAAGCACAAACTCTGAGCAGATTCACTCTTCTTGTACTTAAGTCGGCACTGTGCCTTTCATATTCAATTCCGATGCGATTTCTGTGTTTCATTGTCAATGTGAAGGTCCAAGGGATACAGTAAACCTGCACTGGTGCATCGGAATCCAATACTGGTCTCCCAGGAGCCGCCCAAAGCACTAACTCTGAGAAGATTCAATCTTCTTGTACTTAAGTCGGCACTGTGCCTTTTATATTCAATTCCGATGCGATTTCTGTGTTTCATTGTCAATGTGAAGGTCTAAGGGATACAGTAAACCTGCACTGGTGCATCGGAATCCCAAACTGGTCTCCCAGGAGCCGCCCAAAGCACTAACTCTGATAAGATTCACTCTTCTTGTACTTAAGTCGGCACTGTGCCTTTTATATTCAATTCCGATGCGATTTCTGTGTTTCATTGTCAATGTGAAGGTCCAAGGGATACAGTAAACCCGCACTGGTGCCTCGGAATCCAATACTGGTCTCCCAGGAGCCGCCCAAAGCACAAACTCTGAGAAGATTCACTCTTCATGTACTTAAGTCGGCACTGTGCCTTTTATATTCAATTCCGATGCGATTTCTGTGTTTCATCGTCAATGTGAAGGTCCAAGGGATACAGTAAACCTGCACTGGTGCATCGGAATCCAATACTGGTCTCCCAGGAGCCGCTCAAACCACAAACTCTTAGGAGACTCACTCTTCTTGTACTTAAGTCGGCACTGTGTCTTTTATATTCAATTCCGATGCGATTTCTGTGTTTCATTGTCAATGTGAAGGTCCAAGGGATACAGTAAACCTGCAGTGGTGCATCGGAATCCAATACTGGTCTCCCAGGAGCCGCCCAAAGCACAGACTCTGAGAAGATTCACTCTTCTTGTACTTAAGTCGGCATTGTGCCTTTTATATTCAATTCCGATGCGATATCTGTGTTTCATTGTCAATGTGAAGGTCCAAGGGATACAGTAAACCTGCACTGGTGCATCGGAATACAATACTGGTCTCCCAGGAGCCGCCCAAATCACAAACTCTGAGAAGATTCACTCTTCTTGTACTTAAGTCGGCACTGTGTCTTTTATATTCAATTCCGATGCGATTTCTCTGTCTCATTGTCAATGTGAAGGTCCAAGGGATACAGTAAACCTGCACTGGTGCATCGGAAGCCAATACTGGTCTCCCAGGAGCCGCTCAAACACAAACTCTTAGGAGACTCACTCTTCTTGTACTTAAGTCGGCACTGTGCCTTTTATATTCAATTCCGATGCGATTTCTGTGTTTCATCGTCAATTTGAAGGTCCAAGGGATACAGTAAACCTGCACTTGTGCATCGGAATCCAATACTGGTCTCCCAGGATCCGCTCAAAGCACAAACTCTTAGGAGACTCACTCTTCTTGTACTTAAGTCGGCACTGTGCCTTTTATATTCAATTCCGATGCGATTTCTGTGTTTCATCGTCAATGTGAAGGTCCAAGGGATACAGTAAACCTGCACTGGTGCATCGGAATCCAATACTGGTCTCCCAGGAGCCGCTCAAACCACAAACTCTTAGGAGATTCACTCTTCTTGTACTTAAGTCGGCACTGTGTCTTTTATATTCAATTCCGATGCGATTTCTGTGTTTCATTGTCAATGTGAATTTCCAAGGGGTACAGTAAACCTGCACTGGTGCATCGGAATCCAATACTGGTCTCCCAGGAGCCGCTCAAACCACAAACTCTTATGAGACTCACTCTTCTTGTTCTTAAGTCGGCACTGTGTATTTTATATTCAATTCCAATGCGATTTCTGTGTTTCATTGTCCATGTGAATGTCCAAGGCATACAGTAAACCTGCACTGGTGCATCGGAATCCAATACTGGTCTCCCAGGAGCCGCTCAAAGCACAAACTCTTAGGAGACTCACTCTTCTTGTACTTAAGTCGGCACTGTGCCTTTTATATTCAATTCCGATGCGATTTCTGTGTTTCATCGTCAATGTGAAGGTCCAAGGTATACAGTAAACCTGCACTAGTGCATCGGAATCCAATACTGGTCTCCCAGGAGCCGCTCAAAGCACAAACTCTTAGGAGACTCACTCTTCTTGACTTAAGTCGGCACTGTGCCTTTTATATTCAATTCCGATGCTATTTCTGTGTTTCATCGTCAATTTGAAGGTCCAAGGGATACAGTAAACCTGCACTGGTGCATCGGTATCCAATACTGGTCTCCCAGGAGCCGCTCAAACCACAAACTCTTAGGAGACTCACTCTTCTTGTACTTAAGTCGGCACTGTGTCTTTTATCTTCAATTCCGATGCGATTTCTGTGTTTCATTGTCAATGTGAAGGTCCAAGGGATACAGTAAACCTGCACTGGTGCATCGTAATCCAATACTGGTCTCCCAGGAGCCGCTCGAATCACAAACTCTTAGGAGACTCACTCATCTTGTACTTAAGTCGGCACTGTGTCTTTTATATTCAATTCCGATGCGATTTCTGTGTTTCATTGTCAATGTGAAGGTCCAAGGGATACAGTAAACCTGCACTGGTGCATCGGATTCCAATACTGGTCTCCCAGGAGCCGCTCAAACCACAAACTCTTAGGAGACTCACTCTTCTTGTACTTAAGTCGGCACTGTGTCTTTTACATTCAATTCCGATGCGATTTCTGTGTTTCATTGTCAATGTGAAGGTCCAAGGGATACAGTAAACCTGCACTGGTGCATCGGAATCCAATACTGGTCTCCCAGGAGCCGCTCAAACCACAAATTCTTAGGAGACTCACTCTTCTTGTACGTAGTCGGCATATGTCTTTTATATTCAATTCCGATGCGATTTCTGTGTTTCATTGTCCATGTGAAGGTCCAAGGGATACAGTAAACCTGCACTGGTGCATCGGAATCCAATACTGGTCTCTCAGGATCCGCTCAAAGCACAAACTCTTAGGAGACTCACTCTTCTTGTACTTAAGTCGGCACTGTGCCTTTTATATTGAATTCCGATGCGATTTTTGTGTTTCATCGTCAATGTGAAGGTCCAAGGGATACCGTAAACCTGCACTGGTGCATCGGAATCCAATACTGGTCTCCCAGGATCCGCTCAAAGCACAAACTCTTAGGAGACTCACTCTTCTTGTACTTAAGTCGGCACTGTGCCTATTATATTCAATTCCGATGCGATTTCTGTGTTTCATCGTCAATGTGAAGGTACAAGGGATACAGTAAACCTGCACTGGTGCATCGCAATATAATACTGGTCTCCCAGGACCCGCCCAAAGCACAAACTCTGAGAAGATTCACTCTTCTTGTACTTAAGTCGGCACTGTGTCTTTTATATTCAATTCCGACGCGATTTCTGTGTTTCATTGTCAATGTGAAGGTCCAAGGGGTACAGTAAACCTGCACTGGTGCATCGGAACCCAATACTGGTCTCCCAGGAGCCGCTCAAAGCACAAACTCTTAGGAGACTCACTCTTCTTGTACTTAAGTCGGCATTGTGCCTTTTATATTCAATTCCGATGCGATTTCTGTGTTTCATTGTCAATGTGAAGGTCTAAGGGATACAGTAAACCTGCACCGGTGCATCGGAATCCCATACTGGTCTCCCAGGAGCCGCCCAAAGCACAAACTCTGAGAAGATTCACTCTTCTTGTACTTAAGTCGGCACTGTGCTTTTATATTCAATTCCGATGCGATTTCTGTGTTTCATTGTCAATGTGAAGGTCCAACGGATACAGTAAACCTGCACTGGTGCATCGGAATCCAATACTGGTCTCCCAGGAGCCGCCCAAAGCACAAACTCTGAGAAGATTCACTCTTCTTGTACTTAAGTCGGCATTGTGCCTTTTATATTCAATTCCGATGCGATTTCTGTGTTTCATTGTCAATGTGAAGGTCCAAGGGATACAGTAAACCTGCACTGGTGCATCGGAATCCAATACTGGTCTCCCAGGAGCCGCTCAAACCACAAACTCTTAGGAGACTCACTCTTCTTGTACTTAAGTCGGCACTGTGGCTTTTATATGCAATTCCGATGCGATTTCTGTGTTTCATCGTCAATTTGAAGGTCCAAGGGATACAGTAAACCTGCACTGGTGCATCGGAATCCAATACTGGTCTCCCAGGATCCGCTCAAAGCACAAACTCTTAGGAGACTCACTCTTCTTGTACTTAAGTCGGCACTGTGCCTTTTATATTCAATTCCGATGCGATTTCTGTGTTTCATCGCCAATGTGAAGGTCCAAGGGATACAGTAAACCTGCACTGGTGCATCAGAATCCAATACTGGTCTCCCAGGGGCCGCTCAAACCACAAACTCTTAGGAGACTCACTCTTCTTGTACTTAAGTCGGCACTGTGTCTTTTATATTCAATTCCGATGCGATTTCTGTGTTTCATTGTCAATGTGAAGGTCCAAGGGGTGCAGTAAACCTGCACTGGTGCATCGGAATCCAATACTGGTCTCCCAGGAGCCGCTCAAACAACAAACTCTTATGAGACTCACTCTTCTTGTTCTTAAGTCGGCACTGTGTATTTTATATTCAATTCCGATGCGATTTCTGTGTTTCATCGTCAATGTGAAGGTCCAAGGGATACAGTAAACCTGCACTGGTGCATCGTAATCCAATACTGGTCTCCCAGGAGCCGCTCGAAGCACAAACTCTTAGGAGACTCACTCTTCTTGTACTTAAGTCGGCACTGTGTCTTTTATATTCAATTCCGATGCGATTTCTGTGTTTCATTGTAAATGTGAAGGTCCAAGGGATACAGTAAACCTGCACTGGTGCATCGTAATCCAATACTGGTCTCCCAGGAACCGCTCGAAGCACAAACTCTTAGGAGACTCACTCTTCTTGTACTTAAGTCGGCACTGTGTCTTTTATATTCAATTCCGATGCGATTTCTGTGTTTCATTGTAAATGTGAAGGTCCAAGGGATACAGTAAACCTGCACTGGTGCATCGGATTCCAATACTGGTCTCCCAGGAGCCTCTCAACCACAAACTCTTAGGAGACTCACTCTTCTTGTACTTAAGTCGGCACTGTGTCTTTTACATTCAATTCCGATGCGATTTCTGTGTTTAATTGTCAATGTGAAGGTCCAAGGGATACAGTAAACCTGCACGGGTGCATCGGAATCCAATACTGGTCTCCCAGGAGCCGCTCAAACCACAAATTCTTAGGAGACTCACTCTTCTTGTACTTAAGTCGGCATATGTCTTTTATATTCAATTCCGATGCGATTTCTGTGTTTCATCGTCAATGTGAAGGTCCAAGGGATACAGTAAACCTGCACTGGTGCATCGGAATCCAATACTGGTCTCCCTGGAGCCGCTCAAACCACAAACTCTTAGGAGACTCACTCTTCTTGTACTTAAGTCGGCACTGTGCCTTTTATATTCAATTCCGATGCTATTTCTGTGTTTCATCGTCAATGTGAAGGTCCAAGGGATACAGTAAACCTGCACTGGTGCATCGGAATCCAATCCTGGTCTCCCAGGAGCCGCTCAAACCACAAACTCTTAGGAGACTCACTCTTCTTGTACTTAAGTCGGCACTGTGTCTTTTATATTCAATTCCGATGCGATTTCTGTGTTTCATTGTCAATGTGAAGGTCCAACGGATACAGTAAACCTGCACTGGTGCATCGGAATCCAATACTGGTCTCCCAGGAACCGCCCAAAGCACAAACTCTGAGAAGATTCACTCTTCTTGTACTTAAGTCGGCATTGTGCCTTTTATATTCAATTCCGATGCGATTTCTGTGTTTCATTGTCAATGTGAAGGTCCAAGGGATACAGTAAACCTGCACTGGTGCATCGGAATCCAATACTGGTCTCCCAGGAGCCGCCCAAAGCACAAACTCTGAGAAGATTCACTCTTCTTGTACTTAAGTCGGCACTGTGCTTTTATATTCAATTCCGATGCGATTTCTGTGTCTCATTGTCAATGTGAAGGTCCAAGGGATACAGTAAACCTGCACTGGTGCATCGGAATCCAATACTGGTCTCCCAGGAGCCGCCCAAAGCACAAACTCTGAGAAGATTCACTCTTCTTGTACTTAAGTCGGCATTGTGCCTTTTATATTCAATTCCGATGCGATTTCTGTGTTTCATTGCAATGTGAAGGTCTAAGGGATACAGTAAACCTGCACCGGTGCATCGGAATCCCATACTGGTCTCCCAGGAGCCGCCCAAAGCACAAACTCTGAGCAGATTCACTCTTCTTGTACTTAAGTCGGCACTGTGCCTTTCATATTCAATTCC
This sequence comes from Schistocerca nitens, assembly GCF_023898315.1. Lineage (NCBI taxonomy): Eukaryota > Metazoa > Arthropoda > Insecta > Orthoptera > Acrididae > Schistocerca > Schistocerca nitens. The sequence goes on along the minus strand of NW_026045908.1, from coordinate 8,636,105 downwards.
GATGCGATTTCTGTGTTTCATTGTCAATGTGAAGGTCCAAGGGATACAGTAAACCTGCACTGGTGCATCGGAATCCAATACTGGACTCCCAGGAGCCGCCCAAAGCACTAACTCTGAGAAGATTCAATCTTCTTGTACTTAAGTCGGCACTGTGCCTTTTATATTCAATTCCGATGCGATTTCTGTGTTTCATTGTCAATGTGAAGGTCTGAGGGATACAGTAAACCTGCACTGGTGCATCGGAATCCCATACTGGTCTCCCAGGAGCCGCCCAAAGCACTAACTCTGATAAGATTCACTCTTCTTGTACTTAAGTCGGCACTGTGCCTTTTATATTCAATTCCGATGCGATTTCTGTGTTTCATTGTCAATGTGAAGGTCCAACGGATACAGTAAACCTGCACTGGTGCATCGGAATCCAATACTGGTCTCCCAGGAGCCGCCCAAAGCACAAACTCTGAGAAGATTCACTCTTCTTGTACTTAAGTCGGCACTGTGCCTTTTATATTCAATTCCGATGCGATTTCTGTGTTTCATCGTCAATGTGAAGGTCCAAGGGATACAGTAAACCTGCACTGGTGCATCGAAATCCAATACTGGTCTCCCAGGAGCCGCTCAAACCACAAACTCTTAGGAGACTCACTCTTCTTGTACTTAAGTCGGCACTGTGTCTTTTATATTCAATTCCGATGCGATTTCTGTGTTTCATTGTCAATGTGAAGGTCCAAGGGATACAGTAAACCTGCACTGGTGCATCGGAATCCAATACTGGTCTCCCAGGAGCCGCCCAAAGCACAGACTCTGAGAAGATTCACTCTTCTTGTACTTAAGTCGGCATTGTGCCTTTTATATTCAATTCCGATGCGATTTCTGTGTTTCATTGTCAATGTGAAGGTCCAAGGGATACAGTAAACCTGCACTGGTGCATCGGAATACAATTCTGGTCTCCCAGGAGCCGCCCAAATCACAAACTCTGGGAAGATTCACTCTTCTTGTACTTATGTCGGCACTGTGTCTTTTATATTCAATTCCCATGCGATTTCTCTGTCTCATTGTCAATGTGAAGGTCCAAGGGATACAGTAAACCTGCACTGGTGCATCGGAATCCAATACTGGTCTCCCAGGAGCCGCTCAAAGCACAAACTCTTAGGAGACTCACTCTTCTTGTACTTAAGTCGGCACTGTGCCTTTTATATTCAATTCCGATGCGATTTCTGTGTTTCATCGTCAATTTGAAGGTCCAAGGGATACAGTAAACCTGCACTGGTGCATCGGAATCCAATACTGGTCTCCCAGGATCCGCTCAAAGCACAAACTCTTAGGAGACTCACTCTTCTTGTACTTAAGTCGGCACTGTGCCTTTTATATTCAATTCCGATGCGATTTCTGTGTTTCATCGTCAATGTGAAGGTCCAAGGGATACAGTAAACCTGCACTGGTGCATCGGAATCCAATACTGGTCTCCCAGGAGCCGCTCAAACCACAAACTCTTAGGAGATTCACTCTTCTTGTACTTAAGTCGGCACTGTGTCTTTTATATTCAATTCCGATGCGATTTCTGTGTTTCATTGTCAATGTGAAGGTCCAAGGGGTACAGTAAACCTGCACTGGTGCATCGGAATCCAATACTGGTCTCCCAGGAGCCGCTCAAACCACAAACTCTTATGAGACTCACTCTTCTTGTTCTTAAGTCGGCACTATGTATTTTATATTCAATTCCGATGCGATTTCTGTGTTTCATTGTCAATGTGAAGGTCCAAGGGTTACAGTAAACCTGCACTGGTGCATCGGAATCCAATACTGGTCTCCCAGGAGCCGCTCAAAGCACAAACTCTTAGGAGACTCACTCTTCTTGACTTAAGTCGGCACTGTGCCTTATATATTCAATTCCGATGCGATTTCTGTGTTTCATCGTCAATTTGAAGGTCCAAGGGATACAGTAAACCTGCACTGGTGCATCGGAATCCAATACTGGTCTCCCAGGAGCCGCTCAAACCACAAACTCTTAGGAGACTCACTCTTCTTGTACTTAAGTCGGCACTGTGCCTTTTATATTCAATTCCGATGCGATTTCTGTGTTTCATTGTCAATGTGAAAGTCCAAGGGATACAGTAAACCTGCACTGGTGCATCGGAATCCAATACTGGTATCCCAGGAGCCGCCCAAAGCACAAACTCTGAGAAGATTCACTCTTCTTGTACTTAAGTCGGCACTGTGTCTTTTATATTCAATTCCGATGCGATTTCTGTGTTTCATTGTCAATGTGAAGGTCCAAGGGATACAGTAAACCTGCACTGGTGCATCGTAATCCAATACTGGTCTCCCAGGAGCCGCTCGAAGCACAAACTCTTAGGAGACTCACTCTTCTTGTACTTAAGTCGGCACTGTGTCTTTTATATTCAATTCCGATGCGATTTCTGTGTTTCATTGTAAATGTGAAGGTCCAAGGGATACAGTAAACCTGCACTGGTGCATCGGATTCCAATACTGGTCTCCCAGGAGCCGCTCAAACCACAAACTCTTAGGAGACTCACTCTTCTTGTACTTAAGTCGGCACTGTGTCTTTTACATTCAATTCCGATGCGATTTCTGTGTTTCATTGTCAATGTGAAGGTCCAAGGGATACAGTAAACCTGCACTGGTGCATCGGAATCCAATACTGGTCTCCCAGGAGCCGCTCAAACCACAAATTCTTAGGAGACTCACTCTTCTTGTACTTAAGTCGGCATATGTCTTTTATATTCAATTCCGATGCGATTTCTGTGTTTCATTGTCCATGTGAAAGTCCAAGGTATACAGAAAGCCTGCACTGGTGCATCGGAATCCAATACTGGTCTCCCAGGATCCGCTCAAAGCACAAACTCTTAGGAGACTCACTCTTCTTGTACTTAAGTCGGCACTGTGCCTTTTATATTCAATTCCGATGCGATTTCTGTGTTTCATCGTCAATGTGAAGGTCCAAGGGATACCGTAAACCTGCACTGGTGCATCGGAATCCAATACTGGTCTCCCAGGATCCGCTTAAAGCACAAACTCTTAGGAGACTCACTCTTCTTGTACTTAAGTCGGCACTGTGCCTATTATATTCAATTCCGATGCGATTTCTGTGTTTCATCGTCAATTTGAAGGTACAAGGGATACAGTAAACCTGCACTGGTGCATCGCAATCCAATACTGGTCTCCCAGGACCCGCCCAAAGCACAAACTCTGAGAAGATTCACTCTTCTTGTACTTAAGTCGGCACTGTGTCTTTTATATTCAATTCCGACGCGATTTCTGTGTTTCATTGTCAATGTGAAGGTCCAAGGGATACAGTAAACATGCACTGGTGCATCGGAACCCAATACTGGTCTCCCAGGAGCCGCTCAAAGCACAAACTCTTAGGAGACTCACTCTTCTTGTACTTAAGTCGGCATTGTGAATTTTATATTCAATTCCGATGCGATTTCTGTGTTTCATCGTCAATTTGAAGGTCCAAGGGATACAGTAAACCTGCACTGGTGCATCGGAATCCAATACTGGTCTCCCAGGAGCCGCTCAAACCACAAACTCTTAGGAGACTCACTATTCTTGTACTTAAGTCGGCACTGTGTCTTTTATATTCAATTCCGATGCGATTTCTGTGTTTCATTGTCAATGTGAAGGTCCAAGGGATACAGTAAACCTGCACTGGTGCATCGGAATCCAATACTGGCCTCCCAGGAGCCGCCCAAAGCACAAACTCTGAGAAGATTCACTCTTCTTGTACTTAAGTCGGCATTGTGCCTTTTATATTCAATTCCGATGCGATTTCTATGTTTCATTGTCAATGTGAAGGTCCAAGGGATACAGTAAACCTGCACTGGTGCATCGGAATCCAATACTGGTCTCCCAGGAGCCGCCCAAAGCACAAACTCTGAGAAGATTCACTCTTCTTGTACTTAAGTCGGCACTGTGCCTTTTATATTCAATTCCGATGCGATTTCTGTGTCTCATTGTCAATGTGAAGGTCCAAGGGATACAGTAAACCTGCACTGGTGCATCGGAATCCAATACTGGTCTCCCAGGAGCCGCCCAAAGCACAAACTCTGAGAAGATTCACTCTTCTTGTACTTAAGTCGGCATTGTGCCTTTTATATTCAATTCCGATGCGATTTCTGTGTTTCATTGTCAATGTGAAGATCCAAGGGATACAGTAAACCTGCACTGGTGCATCGGAATCCAATACTGGTCTCCCAGGAGCCGCCCAAAGCACTAACTCTGAGAAGATTCAATCTTCTTGTACTAAAGTCGGCACTGTGCATTTATATTCAATTCCGATGCGATTTCTGTGTTTCATTGTCAATGTGAAGGTCTAAGGGATACAGTAAACCTGCACTGGTGCATCGGAATCCCATACTGGTCTCCCAGGAGCCGCCCAAAGCACTAACTCTGATAAGATTCACTCTTCTTGTACTTAAGTCGGCACTGTGCCTTTTATATTCAATTCCGATGCGATTTCTGTGTTTCATTGTCAATGTGAAGGTCCAAGGGATACAGTAAACCTGCACTGGTGCCTCGGAATCCAATACTGGTCTCCCAGGAGCCGCCCAAAGCACAAACACTGAGAAGATTCACTCTTCTTGTACTTAAGTCGGCACTGTGCCTTTTATATTCAATTCCGATGCGATTTCTGTGTTTCATCGTCAATGTGAAGGTCCAAGGGATACAGTAAACCTGCACTGGTGCATCGGAATCCAATACTGGTCTCCCAGGAGCCGCTCAAACCACAAACTCTTAGGAGACTCACTCTTCTTGTACTTAAGTCGGCACTGTGTCTTTTATATTCAATTCCGATGCGATTTCTGTGTTTCATTGTCAATGTGAAGGTCCAAGGGATACAGTAAACCTGCACTGGTGCATCGGAATCCAATACTGGTCTCCCAGGAGCCGCCCAAAGCACAGACTCTGAGAAGATTCACTCTTCTTGTAATTAAGTCGGCATTGTGCCTTTTATATTCAATTCCGATGCGATTTCTGTGTTTCATTGTCAATGTGAAGGACCAAGGGATACAGCAAACCTGCACTGGTGCATCGGAATACAATACTGGTCTCCCAGGAGCCGCCCAAATCACAAACTCTGAGAAGATTCACTCTTCTTGTACTTAAGTCGGCACTGTGTCTTTTATATTCAATTCCCATGCGATTTCTCTGTCTCATTGTCAATGTGAAGGTCCAAGGGATACAGTAAACCTGCACTGGTGCATCGGAATCCAATACTGGTCTCCCAGGAGCCGCTCAAAGCACAAACTCTTAGGAGACTCACTCTTCTTGTACTTAAGTCGGCACTGTGCCTTTTATATTCAATTCCGATGCGATTTCTGTGTTTCATCGTCAATTTGAAGGTCCAAGGGATACAGTAAACCAGCACTGGTGCATCGGAATCCAATACTGGTCTCCTAGGATCCGCTCAAAGCACAAACTCTTAGGAGACTCACTCTTCTTGTACTTAAGTCGGCACTGTGCCTTTTATATTCAATTCCGATGCGATTTCTGTGTTTCATCGTCAATGTGAAGGTCCAAGGGATACAGTAAACCTGCACTGGTGCATCGGAATCCAATACTGGTCTCCCAGGAGCCGCTCAAACCACAAACTCTTAGGAGTTTCACTCTTCTTGTACTTAAGTCGGCACTGTGTCTTTTATATTCAATTCCGATGCGATTTCTGTGTTTCATTGTCAATGCGAAGGTCCAAGGGGTACAGTAAACCTGCACTGGTGCATCGGAATCCAATACTGGTCTCCCAGGAGCCGCTCAAACCACAAACTCTTATGAGACTCACTCTTCTTGTTCTTAAGTCGGCACTGTGTATTTTATATTCATTTCCGATGCGATTTCTGTGTTTCATTGTCCATGTGAATGTCCAAGGGTTACAGTAAACCTGCACTGGTGCATCGGAATCCAATACTGGTCTCCCAGGAGCCGCTCAAAGCACAAACTCTTAGGAGACTCACTCTTCTTGTACTTAAGTCGGCACTGTGCCTTTTATATTCAATTCCGATGCGATTTCTGTGTTTCATCGTCAATTTGAAGGTCCAAGGGATACAGTAAACCTGCACTGGTGCATCGGAATCCAATACTGGTCTCCCAGGATCCGCTCAAAGCACAAACTCTTAGGAGACTCACTCTTCTTGTACTTAAGTCGGCACTGTGCCTTTTATATTCAATTCCGATGCGATTTCTGTGTTTCATCGTCAATGTGAAGGTCCAAGGGATACAGTAAACCTGCACTGGTGCATCGGAATCCAATACTGGTCTCCCAGGAGCCGCTCAAACCACAAACTCTTAGGAGATTCACTCTTCTTGTACTTAAGTCGGCACTGTGTCTTTTATATTCAATTCCGATGCGATTTCTGTGTTTCATTGTCAATGTGAAGGTCCAAGGGGTACAGTAAACCTGCACTGGTGCATCGGAATCCAATACTGGTCTCCCAGGAGCCGCTCAAACCACAAACTCTTATGAGACTCACTCTTCTTGTTCTTAAGTCGGCACTATGTATTTTATATTCAATTCCGATGCGATTTCTGTGTTTCATTGTCAATGTGAAGGTCCAAGGGTTACAGTAAACCTGCACTGGTGCATCGGAATCCAATACTGGTCTCCCAGGAGCCGCTCAAAGCACAAACTCTTAGGAGACTCACTCTTCTTGTACTTAAGTCGGCACTGTGCCTTTTATATTCAATTCCGATGCGATTTCTGTGTTTCATCGTCAATGTGAAGGTCCAAGGTATACAGTAAACCTGCACTAGTGCATCGGAATCCAATACTGGTCTCCCAGGGGCCGCTCAAAGCACAAACTCTTAGGAGACTCACTCTTCTTGACTTAAGTCGGCACTGTGCCTTATATATTCAATTCCGATGCGATTTCTGTGTTTCATCGTCAATTTGAAGGTCCAAGGGATACAGTAAACCTGCACTGGTGCATCGGAATCCAATACTGGTCTCCCAGGAGCCGCTCAAACCACAAACTCTTAGGAGACTCACTCTTCTTGTACTTAAGTCGGCACTGTGCCTTTTATATTCAATTCCGATGCGATTTCTGTGTTTCATTGTCAATGTGAAAGTCCAAGGGATACAGTAAACCTGCACTGGTGCATCGGAATCCAATACTGGTCTCCCAGGAGCCGCCCAAAGCACAAACTCTGAGAAGATTCACTCTTCTTGTACTTAAGTCGGCACTGTGTCTTTTATATTCAATTCCGATGCGATTTCTGTGTTTCATTGTCAATGTGAAGGTCCAAGGGATACAGTAAACCTGCACTGGTGCATCGTAATCCAATACTGGTCTCCCAGGAGCCGCTCGAAGCACAAACTCTTAGGAGACTCACTCTTCTTGTACTTAAGTCGGCACTGTGTCTTTTATATTCAATTCCGATGCGATTTCTGTGTTTCATTGTAAATGTGAAGGTCCAAGGGATACAGTAAACCTGCACTGGTGCATCGGATTCCAATACTGGTCTCCCAGGAGCCGCTCAAACCACAAACTCTTAGGAGACTCACTCTTCTTGTACTTAAGTCGGCACTGTGTATTTTACATTCAATTCCGATGCGATTTCTGTGTTTCATTGTCAATGTGAAGGTCCAAGGGATACAGTAAACCTGCACTGGTGCATCGGAATCCAATACTGGTCTCCCAGGAGCCGCTCAAACCACAAATTCTTAGGAGACTCACTCTTCTTGTACTTAAGTCGGCATATGTCTTTTATATTCAATTCCGATGCGATTTCTGTGTTTCATTGTCCATGTGAAAGTCCAAGGGATACAGAAAACCTGCACTGGTGCATCGGAATCCAATACTGGTCTCCCAGGATCCGCTCAAAGCACAAACTCTTAGGAGACTCACTCTTCTTGTACTTAAGTCGGCACTGTGCCTTTTATATTCAATTCCGATGCGATTTCTGTGTTTCATCGTCAATGTGAAGGTCCAAGGGATACCGTAAACCTGCACTGGTGCATCGGAATCCAATACTGGTCTCCCAGGATCCGCTTAAAGCACAAACTCTTAGGAGACTCACTCTTCTTGTACTTAAGTCGGCACTGTGCCTATTATATTCAATTCCGATGCGATTTCTGTGTTTCATCGTCAATTTGAAGGTACAAGGGATACAGTAAACCTGCACTGGTGCATCGCAATCCAATACTGGTCTCCCAGGACCCGCCCAAAGCACAAACTCTGAGAAGATTCACTCTTCTTGTACTTAAGTCGGCACTGTGTCTTTTATATTCAATTCCGACGCGATTTCTGTGTTTCATTGTCAATGTGAAGGTCCAAGGGATACAGTAAACATGCACTGGTGCATCGGAACCCAATACTGGTCTCCCAGGAGCCGCTCAAAGCACAAACTCTTAGGAGACTCACTCTTCTTGTACTTAAGTCGGCATTGTGAATTTTATATTCAATTCCGATGCGATTTCTGTGTTTCATCGTCAATTTGAAGGTCCAAGGGATACAGTAAACCTGCACTGGTGCATCGGAATCCAATACTGGTCTCCCAGGAGCCGCTCAAACCACAAACTCTTAGGAGACTCACTATTCTTGTACTTAAGTCGGCACTGTGTCTTTTATATTCAATTCCGATGCGATTTCTGTGTTTCATTGTCAATGTGAGGGTCCAAGGGATACAGTAAACCTGCACTGGTGCATCGGAATCCAATACTGGCCTCCCAGGAGCCGCCCAAAGCACAAACTCTGAGAAGATTCACTCTTCTTGTACTTAAGTCGGCATTGTGCCTTTTATATTCAATTCCGATGCGATTTCTATGTTTCATTGTCAATGTGAAGGTCCAAGGGATACAGTAAACCTGCACTGGTGCATCGGAATCCAATACTGGTCTCCCAGGAGCCGCCCAAAGCACAAACTCTGAGAAGATTCACTCTTCTTGTACTTAAGTCGGCACTGTGCCTTTTATATTCAATTCCGATGCGATTTCTGTGTCTCATTGTCAATGTGAAGGTCCAAGGGATACAGTAAACCTGCACTGGTGCATCGGAATCCAATACTGGTCTCCCAGGAGCCGCCCAAAGCACAAACTCTGAGAAGATTCACTCTTCTTGTACTTAAGTCGGCATTGTGCCTTTTATATTCAATTCCGATGCGATTTCTGTGTTTCATTGTCAATGTGAAGATCCAAGGGATACAGTAAACCTGCACTGGTGCATCGGAATCCAATACTGGTCTCCCAGGAGCCGCCCAAAGCACTAACTCTGAGAAGATTCAATCTTCTTGTACTAAAGTCGGCACTGTGCATTTATATTCAATTCCGATGCGATTTCTGTGTTTCATTGTCAATGTGAAGGTCTGAGGGATACAGTAAACCTGCACTGGTGCATCGGAATCCCATACTGGTCTCCCAGGAGCCGCCCAAAGCACTAACTCTGATAAGATTCACTCTTCTTGTACTTAAGTCGGCACTGTGCCTTTTATATTCAATTCCGATGCGATTTCTGTGTTTCATTGTCAATGTGAAGGTCCAAGGGATACAGTAAACCTGCACTGGTGCCTCGGAATCCAATACTGGTCTCCCAGGAGCCGCCCAAAGCACAAACACTGAGAAGATTCACTCTTCTTGTACTTAAGTCGGCACTGTGCCTTTTATATTCAATTCCGATGCGATTTCTGTGTTTCATCGTCAATGTGAAGGTCCAAGGGATACAGTAAACCTGCACTGGTGCATCGGAATCCAATACTGGTCTCCCAGGAGCCGCTCAAACCACAAACTCTTAGGAGACTCACTCTTCTTGTACTTAAGTCGGCACTGTGTCTTTTATATTCAATTCCGATGCGATTTCTGTGTTTCATTGTCAATGTGAAGGTCCAAGGGATACAGTAAACCTGCACTGGTGCATCGGAATCCAATACTGGTCTCCCAGGAGCCGCCCAAAGCACAGACTCTGAGAAGATTCACTCTTCTTGTAATTAAGTCGGCATTGTGCCTTTTATATTCAATTCCGATGCGATTTCTGTGTTTCATTGTCAATGTGAAGGACCAAGGGATACAGCAAACCTGCACTGGTGCATCGGAATACAATACTGGTCTCCCAGGAGCCGCCCAAATCACAAACTCTGAGAAGATTCACTCTTCTTGTACTTAAGTCGGCACTGTGTCTTTTATATTCAATTCCCATGCGATTTCTCTGTCTCATTGTCAATGTGAAGGTCCAAGGGATACAGTAAACCTGCACTGGTGCATCGGAATCCAATACTGGTCTCCCAGGAGCCGCTCAAAGCACAAACTCTTAGGAGACTCACTCTTCTTGTACTTAAGTCGGCACTGTGCCTTTTATATTCAATTCCGATGCGATTTCTGTGTTTCATCGTCAATTTGAAGGTCCAAGGGATACAGTAAACCAGCACTGGTGCATCGGAATCCAATACTGGTCTCCTAGGATCCGCTCAAAGCACAAACTCTTAGGAGACTCACTCTTCTTGTACTTAAGTCGGCACTGTGCCTTTTATATTCAATTCCGATGCGATTTCTGTGTTTCATCGTCAATGTGAAGGTCCAAGGGATACAGTAAACCTGCACTGGTGCATCGGAATCCAATACTGGTCTCCCAGGAGCCGCTCAAACCACAAACTCTTAGGAGTTTCACTCTTCTTGTACTTAAGTCGGCACTGTGTCTTTTATATTCAATTCCGATGCGATTTCTGTGTTTCATTGTCAATGCGAAGGTCCAAGGGATACAGTAAACCTGCACTGGTGCATCGGAATCCAATACTGGTCTCCCAGGAGCCGCTCAAACCACAAACTCTTAGGAGACTCACTCTTCTTGTACTTAAGTCGGCACTGTGCCTTTTATATTCAATTCCGATGCGATTTCTGTGTTTCATTGTCAATGTGAAAGTCCAAGGGATACAGTAAACCTGCACTGGTGCATCGGAATCCAATACTGGTCTCCCAGGAGCCGCTCAAAGCACAAACTCTTAGGAGACTCACTCTTCTTGTACTTAAGTCGGCACTGTGCCTTTTATATTCAATTCCGATGCGATTTCTGTGTTTCATCGTCAATTTGAAGGTCCAAGGGATACAGTAAACCAGCACTGGTGCATCGGAATCCAATACTGGTCTCCTAGGAACCGCTCAAAGCACAAACTCTTAGGAGACTCACTCTTCTTGTACTTAAGTCGGCACTGTGCCTTTTATATTCAATTCCGATGCGATTTCTGTGTTTCATCGTCAATGTGAAGGTCCAAGGGATACAGTAAACCTGCACTGGTGCATCGGAATCCAATACTGGTCTCCCAGGAGCCGCTCAAACCACAAACTCTTAGGAGTTTCACTCTTCTTGTACTTAAGTCGGCACTGTGTCTTTTATATTCAATTCCGATGCGATTTCTGTGTTTCATTGTCAATGCGAAGGTCCAAGGGATACAGTAAACCTGCACTGGTGCATCGGAATCCAATACTGGTCTCCCAGGAGCCGCTCAAACCACAAACTCTTAGGAGACTCACTCTTCTTGTACTTAAGTCGGCACTGTGCCTTTTATATTCAATTCCGATGCGATTTCTGTGTTTCATTGTCAATGTGAAAGTCCAAGGGATACAGTAAACCTGCACTGGTGCATCGGAATCCAATACTGGTCTCCCAGGAGCCGCCCAAAGCACAAACTCTGAGAAGATTCACTCTTCTTGTACTTAAGTCGGCACTGTGTCTTTTATATTCAATTCCGATGCGATTTCTGTGTTTCATTGTCAATGTGAAGGTCCAAGGGATACAGTAAACCTGCACTGGTGCATCGTAATCCAATACTGGTCTCCCAGGAGCCGCTCGAAGCACAAACTCTTAGGAGACTCACTCTTCTTGTACTTAAGTCGGCACTGTGTCTTTTATATTCAATTCCGATGCGATTTCTGTGTTTCATTGTAAATGTGAAGGTCCAAGGGATACAGTAAACCTGCACTGGTGCATCGGATTCCAATACTGGTCTCCCAGGAGCCGCTCAAACCACAAACTCTTAGGAGACTCACTCTTCTTGTACTTAAGTCGGCACTGTGTCTTTTACATTCAATTCCGATGCGATTTCTGTGTTTCATTGTCAATGTGAAGGTCCAAGGGATACAGTAAACCTGCACTGGTGCATCGGAATCCAATACTGGTCTCCCAGGAGCCGCTCAAACCACAAATTCTTAGGAGACTCACTCTTCTTGTACTTAAGTCGGCATATGTCTTTTATATTCAATTCCGATGCGATTTCTGTGTTTCATTGTCCATGTGAAAGTCCAAGGGATACAGAAAACCTGCACTGGTGCATCGGAATCCAATACTGGTCTCCCAGGATCCGCTCAAAGCACAAACTCTTAGGAGACTCACTCTTCTTGTACTTAAGTCGGCACTGTGCCTTTTATATTCAATTCCGATGCGATTTCTGTGTTTCATCGTCAATGTGAAGGTCCAAGGGATACCGTAAACCTGCACTGGTGCATCGGAATCCAATACTGGTCTCCCAGGATCCGCTTAAAGCACAAACTCTTAGGAGACTCACTCTTCTTGTACTTAAGTCGGCACTGTGCCTATTATATTCAATTCCGATGCGATTTCTGTGTTTCATCGTCAATTTGAAGGTACAAGGGATACAGTAAACCTGCACTGGTGCATCGCAATCCAATACTGGTCTCCCAGGACCCGCCCAAAGCACAAACTCTGAGAAGATTCACTCTTCTTGTACTTAAGTCGGCACTGTGTCTTTTATATTCAATTCCGACGCGATTTCTGTGTTTCATTGTCAATGTGAAGGTCCAAGGGATACAGTAAACATGCACTGGTGCATCGGAACCCAATACTGGTCTCCCAGGAGCCGCTCAAAGCACAAACTCTTAGGAGACTCACTCTTCTTGTACTTAAGTCGGCATTGTGAATTTTATATTCAATTCCGATGCGATTTCTGTGTTTCATCGTCAATTTGAAGGTCCAAGGGTACAGTAAACCTGCACTGGTGCATCGGAATCCAATACTGGTCTCCCAGGAGCCGCTCAAACCACAAACTCTTAGGAGACTCACTATTCTTGTACTTAAGTCGGCACTGTGTCTTTTATATTCAATTCCGATGCGATTTCTGTGTTTCATTGTCAATGTGAAGGTCCAAGGGATACAGTAAACCTGCACTGGTGCATCGGAATCCAATACTGGCCTCCCAGGAGCCGCCCAAAGCACAAACTCTGAGAAGATTCACTCTTCTTGTACTTAAGTCGGCATTGTGCCTTTTATATTCAATTCCGATGCGATTTCTATGTTTCATTGTCAATGTGAAGGTCCAAGGGATACAGTAAACCTGCACTGGTGCATCGGAATCCAATACTGGTCTCCCAGGAGCCGCCCAAAGCACAAACTCTGAGAAGATTCACTCTTCTTGTACTTAAGTCGGCACTGTGCCTTTTATATTCAATTCCGATGCGATTTCTGTGTCTCATTGTCAATGTGAAGGTCCAAGGGATACAGTAAACCTGCACTGGTGCATCGGAATCCAATACTGGTCTCCCAGGAGCCGCCCAAAGCACAAACTCTGAGAAGATTCACTCTTCTTGTACTTAAGTCGGCATTGTGCCTTTTATATTCAATTCCGATGCGATTTCTGTGTTTCATTGTCAATGTGAAGATCCAAGGGATACTGTAAACCTGCACTGGTGCATCGGAATCCAATACTGGTCTCCCAGGAGCCGCCCAAAGCACTAACTCTGAGAAGATTCAATCTTCTTGTACTAAAGTCGGCACTGTGCATTTATATTCAATTCCGATGCGATTTCTGTGTTTCATTGTCAATGTGAAGGTCTAAGGGATACAGTAAACCTGCACTGGTGCATCGGAATCCCATACTGGTCTCCCAGGAGCCGCCCAAAGCACTAACTCTGATAAGATTCACTCTTCTTGTACTTAAGTCGGCACTGTGCCTTTTATATTCAATTCCGATGCGATTTCTGTGTTTCATTGTCAATGTGAAGGTCCAAGGGATACAGTAAACCTGCACTGGTGCCTCGGAATCCAATACTGGTCTCCCAGGAGCCGCCCAAAGCACAAACACTGAGAAGATTCACTCTTCTTGTACTTAAGTCGGCACTGTGCCTTTTATATTCAATTCCGATGCGATTTCTGTGTTTCATCGTCAATGTGAAGGTCCAAGGGATACAGTAAACCTGCACTGGTGCATCGGAATCCAATACTGGTCTCCCAGGAGCCGCTCAAACCACAAACTCTTAGGAGACTCACTCTTCTTGTACTTAAGTCGGCACTGTGTCTTTTATATTCAATTCCGATGCGATTTCTGTGTTTCATTGTCAATGTGAAGGTCCAAGGGATACAGTAAACCTGCACTGGTGCATCGGAATCCAATACTGGTCTCCCAGGAGCCGCCCAAAGCACAGACTCTGAGAAGATTCACTCTTCTTGTAATTAAGTCGGCATTGTGCCTTTTATATTCAATTCCGATGCGATTTCTGTGTTTCATTGTCAATGTGAAGGACCAAGGGATACAGCAAACCTGCACTGGTGCATCGGAATACAATACTGGTCTCCCAGGAGCCGCCCAAATCACAAACTCTGAGAAGATTCACTCTTCTTGTACTTAAGTCGGCACTGTGTCTTTTATATTCAATTCCCATGCGATTTCTCTGTCTCATTGTCAATGTGAAGGTCCAAGGGATACAGTAAACCTGCACTGGTGCATCGGAATCCAATACTGGTCTCCCAGGAGCCGCTCAAAGCACAAACTCTTAGGAGACTCACTCTTCTTGTACTTAAGTCGGCAGTGTGCCTTTTATATTCAATTCCGATGCGATTTCTGTGTTTCATCGTCAATTTGAAGGTCCAAGGGATACAGTAAACCAGCACTGGTGCATCGGAATCCAATACTGGTCTCCTAGGATCCGCTCAAAGCACAAACTCTTAGGAGACTCACTCTTCTTGTACTTAAGTCGGCACTGTGCCTTTTATATTCAATTCCGATGCGATTTCTGTGTTTCATCGTCAATGTGAAGGTCCAAGGGATACAGTAAACCTGCACTGGTGCATCGGAATCCAATACTGGTCTCCCAGGAGCCGCTCAAACCACAAACTCTTAGGAGTTTCACTCTTCTTGTACTTAAGTCGGCACTGTGTCTTTTATATTCAATTCCGATGCGATTTCTGTGTTTCATTGTCAATGCGAAGGTCCAAGGGGTACAGTAAACCTGCACTGGTGCATCGGAATCCAATACTGGTCTCCCAGGAGCCGCTCAAACCACAAACTCTTATGAGACTCACTCTTCTTGTTCTTAAGTCGGCACTGTGTATTTTATATTCAATTCCGATGCGATTTCTGTGTTTCATTGTCCATGTGAATGTCCAAGGGTTACAGTAAACCTGCACTGGTGCATCGGAATCCAATACTGGTCTCCCAGGAGCCGCTCAAAGCACAAACTCTTAGGAGACTCACTCTTCTTGTACTTAAGTCGGCACTGTGCCTTTTATATTCAATTCCGATGCGATTTCTGTGTTTCATCGTCAATGTGAAGGTCCAAGGGATACAGTAAACCTGCACTAGTGCATCGGAATCCAATACTGGTCTCCCAGGAGCCGCTCAAAGCACAAACTCTTAGGAGACTCACTCTTCTTGACTTAAGTCGGCACTGTGCCTTTTATATTCAATTCCGATGCGATTTCTGTGTTTCATCGTCAATGTGAAGGTCCAAGGGATACCGTAAACCTGCACTGGTGCATCGGAATCCAATACTGGTCTCCCAGGATCCGCTTAAAGCACAAACTCTTAGGAGACTCACTCTTCTTGTACTTAAGTCGGCACTGTGCCTATTATATTCAATTCCGATGCGATTTCTGTGTTTCATCGTCAATTTGAAGGTACAAGGGATACAGTAAACGTGCACTGGTGCATCGCAATCCAATACTGGTCTCCCAGGACCCGCCCAAAGCACAAACTCTGAGAAGATTCACTCTTCTTGTACTTAAGTCGGCACTGTGTCTTTTATATTCAATTCCGACGCGATTTCTGTGTTTCATTGTCAATGTGAAGGTCCAAGGGATACAGTAAACATGCACTGGTGCATCGGAACCCAATACTGGTCTCCCAGAAGCCGCTCAAAGCACAAACTCTTAGGTGACTCACTCTTCTTGTACTTAAGTCGGCATTGTGAATTTTATATTCAATTCCGATGCGATTTCTGTGTTTCATCGTCAATTTGAAGGTCCAAGGGATACAGTAAACCTGCACTGGTGCATCGGAA
The DNA here is from genome assembly GCF_023898315.1 of Schistocerca nitens. Taxonomy (NCBI): domain Eukaryota; kingdom Metazoa; phylum Arthropoda; class Insecta; order Orthoptera; family Acrididae; genus Schistocerca; species Schistocerca nitens. The sequence goes on along the minus strand of NW_026045908.1, from coordinate 8,619,874 downwards.
TCCAATACTGGTCACCCAGGAGCCGCTCAAACCACAAACTCTTAGGAGACTCACTATTCTTGTACTTAAGTCGGCACTGTGTCTTTTATATTCAATTCCGATGCGATTTCTGTGTTTCATTGTCAATGTGAAGGTCCAAGGGATACAGTAAACCTGCACTGGTGCATCGGAATCCAATACTGGCCTCCCAGGAGCCGCCCAAAGCACAAACTCTGAGAAGATTCACTCTTCTTCTACTTAAGTCGGCATTGTGCCTTTTATATTCAATTCCGATGCGATTTCTATGTTTCATTGTCAATGTGAAGGTCCAAGGGATACAGTAAACCTGCACTGGTGCATCGGAATCCAATACTGGTCTCCCAGGAGCCGCCCAAAGCACAAACTCTGAGAAGATTCACTCTTCTTGTACTTAAGTCGGCACTGTGCCTTTTATATTCAATTCCGATGCGATTTCTGTGTCTCATTGTCAATGTGAAGGTCCAAGGGATACAGTAAACCTGCACTGGTGCATCGGAATCCAATACTGGTCTCCCAGGAGCCGCCCAAAGCACAAACTCTGAGAAGATTCACTCTTCTTGTACTTAAGTCGGCATTGTGCCTTTTATATTCAATTCCGATGCGATTTCTGTGTTTCATTGTCAATGTGAAGATCCAAGGGATACAGTAAACCTGCACTGGTGCATCGGAATCCAATACTGGTCTCCCAGGAGCCGCCCAAAGCACTAACTCTGAGAAGATTCAATCTTCTTGTACTAAAGTCGGCACTGTGCATTTATATTCAATTCCGATGCGATTTCTGTGTTTCATTGTCAATGTGAAGGTCTAAGGGATACAGTAAACCTGCACTGGTGCATCGGAATCCCATACTGGTCTCCCAGGAGCCGCCCAAAGCACTAACTCTGATAAGATTCACTCTTCTTGTACTTAAGTCGGCACTGTGCCTTTTATATTCAATTCCGATGCGATTTCTGTGTTTCATTGTCAATGTGAAGGTCCAAGGGATACAGTAAACCTGCACTGGTGCCTCGGAATCCAATACTGGTCTCCCAGGAGCCGCCCAAAGCACAAACACTGAGAAGATTCACTCTTCTTGTACTTAAGTCGGCACTGTGCCTTTTATATTCAATTCCGATGCGATTTCTGTGTTTCATCGTCAATGTGAAGGTCCAAGGGATACAGTAAACCTGCACTGGTGCATCGGAATCCAATACTGGTCTCCCAGGAGCCGCTCAAACCACAAACTCTTAGGAGACTCACTCTTCTTGTACTTAAGTCGGCACTGTGTCTTTTATATTCAATTCCGATGCGATTTCTGTGTTTCATTGTCAATGTGAAGGTCCAAGGGATAGAGTAAACCTGCACTGGTGCATCGGAATCCAATACTGGTCTCCCAGGAGCCGCCCAAAGCACAGACTCTGAGAAGATTCACTCTTCTTGTAATTAAGTCGGCATTGTGCCTTTTATATTCAATTCCGATGCGATTTCTGTGTTTCATTGTCAATGTGAAGGACCAAGGGATACAGTAAACCTGCACTGGTGCATCGGAATACAATACTGGTCTCCCAGGAGCCGCCCAAATCACAAACTCTGAGAAGATTCACTCTTCTTGTACTTAAGTCGGCACTGTGTCTTTTATATTCAATTCCCATGCGATTTCTCTGTCTCATTGTCAATGTGAAGGTCCAAGGGATACAGTAAACCTGCACTGGTGCATCGGAATCCAATACTGGTCTCCCAGGAGCCGCTCAAAGCACAAACTCTTAGGAGACTCACTCTTCTTGTACTTAAGTCGGCACTGTGCCTTTTATATTCAATTCCGATGCGATTTCTGTGTTTCATCGTCAATTTGAAGGTCCAAGGGATACAGTAAACCAGCACTGGTGCATCGGAATCCAATACTGGTCTCCTAGGATCCGCTCAAAGCACAAACTCTTAGGAGACTCACTCTTCTTGTACTTAAGTCGGCACTGTGCCTTTTATATTCAATTCCGATGCGATTTCTGTGTTTCATCGTCAATGTGAAGGTCCAAGGGATACAGTAAACCTGCACTGGTGCATCGGAATCCAATACTGGTCTCCCAGGAGCCGCTCAAACCACAAACTCTTAGGAGTTTCACTCTTCTTGTACTTAAGTCGGCACTGTGTCTTTTATATTCAATTCCGATGCGATTTCTGTGTTTCATTGTCAATGCGAAGGTCCAAGGGGTACAGTAAACCTGCACTGGTGCATCGGAATCCAATACTGGTCTCCCAGGAGCCGCTCAAACCACAAACTCTTATGAGACTCACTCTTCTTGTTCTTAAGTCGGCACTGTGTATTTTATATTCAATTCCGATGCGATTTCTGTGTTTCATTGTCCATGTGAATGTCCAAGGGTTACAGTAAACCTGCACTGGTGCATCGGAATCCAATACTGGTCTCCCAGGAGCCGCTCAAAGCACAAACTCTTAGGAGACTCACTCTTCTTGTACTTAAGTCGGCACTGTGCCTTTTATATTCAATTCCGATGCGATTTCTGTGTTTCATCGTCAATGTGAAGGTCCAAGGTATACAGTAAACCTGCACTAGTGCATCGGAATCCAATACTGGTCTCCCAGGAGCCGCTCAATGCACAAACTCTTAGGAGACTCACTCTTCTTGACTTAAGTCGGCACTGTGCCTTTTATATTCAATTCCGATGCGATTTCTGTGTTTCATCGTCAATTTGAAGGTCCAAGGGATACAGTAAACCTGCACTGGTGCATCGGAATCCAATACTGGTCTCCCAGGAGCCGCTCAAACCACAAACTCTTAGGAGACTCACTCTTCTTGTACTTAAGTCGGCACTGTGCCTTTTATATTCAATTCCGATGCGATTTCTGTGTTTCATTGTCAATGTGAAGGTCCAAGGGATACAGTAAACCAGCACTGGTGCATCGGAATCCAATACTGGTCTCCCAGGAGCCGCCCAAAGCACAAACTCTGAGGAGATTCACTCTTCTTGTACTTAAGTCGGCACTGTGTCTTTTATATTCAATTCCGATGCGATTTCTGTGTTTCATTGTCAATGTGAAGGTCCAAGGGATACAGTAAACCTGCACTGGTGCATCGTAATCCAATACTGGTCTCCCAGGAGCCGCTCGAAGCACAAACTCTTAGGAGACTCACTCTTCTTGTACTTAAGTCGGCACTGTGTCTTTTATATTCAATTCCGATGCGATTTCTGTGTTTCATTGTAAATGTGAAGGTCCAAGGGATACAGTAAACCTGCACTGGTGCATCGGATTCCAATACTGGTCTCCCAGGTGCCGCTCAAACCACAAACTCTTAGGAGACTCACTCTTCTTGTACTTAAGTCGGCACTGTGTCTTTTACATTCAATTCCGATGCGATTTCTGTGTTTCATTGTCAATGTGAAGCTCCAAGGGATACAGTAAACCTGCACTGGTGCATCGGAATCCAATACTGGTCTCCCAGGAGCCGCTCAAACCACAAATTCTTAGGAGACTCACTCTTCTTGTACTTAAGCCGGCACTGTGCCTTTTATATTCAATTCCGATGCGATTTCTGTGTTTCATCGTCAATGTGAAGGTCCAAGGGATACCGTAAACCTGCACTGGTGCATCGGAATCCAATACTGGTCTCCCAGGATCCGCTCAAAGCACAAACTCTTAGGAGACTCACTCTTCTTGTACTTAAGTCGGCACTGTGCCTATTATATTCAATTCCGATGCGATTTCTGTGTTTCATCGTCAATTTGAAGGTACAAGGGATACAGTAAACCTGCACTGGTGCATCGCAATCCAATACTGGTCTCCCAGGACCCGCCCAAAGCACAAACTCTGAGAAGATTCACTCTTCTTGTACTTAAGTCGGCACTGTGTCTTTTATATTCAATTCCGACGCGATTTCTGTGTTTCATTGTCAATGTGAAGGTCCAAGGGATACAGTAAACCTGCACTGGTGCATCGGAATCCAATACTGGCCTCCCAGGAGCCGCCCAAAGCACAAACTCTGAGAAGATTCACTCTTCTTGTACTTAAGTCGGCACTGTGTCTTTTATATTCAATTCCGATGCGATTTCTGTGTTCCATCGTCAATGTGAAGGTCCAGGGGATACAGTAAACCTGCACTGGTGCATCGGAACCCAATACTGGTCTCCCAGGAGCCGCTCAAAGCACAAACTCTTAGGAGACTCACTCTTCTTGTACTTAAGTCGGCACTGTGCCTATTATATTCAATTCCGATGCGATTTCTGTGTTTCATCGTCAATTTGAAGGTACAAGGGATACAGTAAACCTGCACTGGTGCATCGCAATCCAATACTGGTCTCCCAGGACCCGCCCAAAGCACAAACTCTGAGAGGATTCACTCTTCTTGTACTTAAGTCGGCACTGTGTCTTTTATATTCAATTCCGACGCGATTTCTGTGTTTCATTGTCAATGTGAAGGTCCAAGGGATACAGTAAACCTGCACTGGTGCATCGGAACCCAATACTGGTCTCCCAGGAGCCGCTCAAAGCACAAACTCTTAGGAGACTCACTCTTCTTGTACTTAAGTCGGCATTGTGAATTTTATATTCAATTCCGATGCGATTTCTGTGTTCCATCGTCAATGTGAAGGTCCAGGGGATACAGTAAACCTGCACTGGTGCATCGGAACCCAATACTGGTCTCCCAGGAGCCGCTCAAAGCACAAACTCTTAGGAGACTCACTCTTCTTGTACTTAAGTCGGCACTGTGCCTATTATATTCAATTCCGATGCTATTTCTGTGTTTCATCGTCAATTTGAAGGTACAAGGGATACAGTAAACCTGCACTGGTGCATCGCAATCCAATACTGGTCTCCCAGGACCCGCCCAAAGCACAAACTCTGAGAAGATTCACTCTTCTTGTACTTAAGTCGGCACTGTGTCTTTTATATTCAATTCCGACGCGATTTCTGTGTTTCATTGTCAATGTGAAGGTCCAAGGGATACAGTAAACCTGCACTGGTGCATCGGAACCCAATACTGGTCTCCCAGGAGCCGCTCAAAGCACAAACTCTTAGGAGACTCACTCTTCTTGTACTTAAGTCGGCATTGTGAATTTTATATTCAATTCCGATGCGATTTCTGTGTTTCATCGTCAATTTGAAGGTCCAAGGGATACAGTAAACCTGCACTGGTGCATCGGAATCCAATACTGGTCTCCCAGGAGCCGCTCAAACCACAAACTCTTAGGAGACTCACTCTTCTTGTACTTAAGTCGGCACTGTGTCTTTTATATTCAATTCCGATGCGATTTCTGTGTTTCATTGTCAATGTGAAGGTCCAAGGGATACAGTAAACCTGCACTGGTGCATCGGAATCCAATACTGGCCTCCCAGGAGCCGCCCAAAGCACAAACTCTGAGATGATTCACTCTTCTTGTACTTAAGTCGGCACTGTGTCTTTTATATTCAATTCCGATGCGATTTCTGTGTTCCATCGTCAATGTGAAGGTCCAGGGGATACAGTAAAACTGCACTGGTGCATCGGAACCCAATACTGGTCTCCCAGGAGCCGCTCAAAGCACAATCACTTAGGAGACTCACTCTTCTTGTACTTAAGTCGGCATTGTGAATTTTATATTCAATTCCGATGCGATTTCTGTGTTTCATTGTCAATGTGAAGGTCCAACGGATACAGAAAACCTGCACTGGTGCATCGGAATCCAATACTGGTCTCCCAGGAGCCGCCCAAAGCACAAACTCTGAGAAGATTCACTCTTCTTGTACTTAAGTCGGCACTGTTTCTTTTATATTCAATTCCGATGCGATTTCTGTGTTTCATTGTCAATGTGAAGGTCCAAGGGATACAGTAAACCTGCACTGGTGCATCGGAATCCAATACTGGTCTCCCAGGAGCCGCTCAAACCACAAACTCTTAGGAGATTCACTCTTCTTGTACTTAATTCGGCACTGTGTCTTTTATATTCAATTCCGATGCGATTTCTGTGTTTCATTGTCAATGCGAAGGTCCAAGGGGTACAGTAAACCTGCACTGGTGCATCGGAATCCAATACTGGTCTCCCAGGAGCCGCTCAAACCACAAACTCTTATGAGACTCACTCTTCTTGTTCTTAAGTCGGCACTGTGTATTTTATATTCAATTCCGATGCGATTTCTGTGTTTCATTGTCCATGTGAATGTCCAAGGGTTACTGTAAACCTGCACTGGTGCATCGGAATCCAATACTGGTCTCCCAGGAGCCGCTCAAAGCACAAACTCTTAGGAGACTCACTCTTCTTGTACTTAAGTCGGCACTGTGCCTTTTATATTCAATTCCGATGCGATTTCTGTGTTTCATCGTCAATGTGAAGGTCCAAGGTATACAGTAAACCTGCACTAGTGCATCGGAATCCAATACTGGTCGCCCAGGAGCCGCTCAAAGCACAAACTCTTAGGAGACTCACTCTTCTTGACTTAAGTCGGCACTGTGCCTTTTATATTCAATTCCGATGCGATTTCTGTGTTTCATCGTCAATTTGAAGGTCCAAGGGATACAGTAAACCTGCACTGGTGCATCGGAATCCAATACTGGTCTCCCAGGAGCCGCTCAAACCACAAACTCTTAGGAGACTCACTCTTCTTGTACTTAAGTCGGCACTGTGCCTTTTATATTCAATTCCGATGCGATTTCTGTGTTTCATTGTCAATGTGAAGGTCCAAGGGATACAGTAAACCTGCACTGGTGCATCGGAATCCAATACTGGTCTCCCAGGAGCCGCCCAAAGCACAAAGTCTGAGAAGATTCACTCTTCTTGTACTTAAGTCGGCACTGTGTCTTTTATATTCAATTCCGATGCGATTTCTGTGTTTCATTGTCAATGTGAAGGTCCAAGGGATACAGTAAACCTGCACTGGTGCATCGTAATCCAATACTGGTCTCCCAGGAGCCGCTCGAAGCACAAACTCTTAGGAGACTCACTCTTCTTGTACTTAAGTCGGCACTGTGTCTTTTATATTCAATTCCGATGCGATTTCTGTGTTTCATTGTAAATGTGAAGGTCCAAGGGATACAGTAAACCTGCACTGGTGCATCGGATTCCAATACTGGTCACCCAGGAGCCGCTCAAACCACAAACTCTTAGGAGACTCACTCTTCTTGTACTTAAGTCGGCACTGTGTCTTTTACATTCAATTCCGATGCGATTTCTGTGTTTCATTGTCAATGTGAAGCTCCAAGGGATACAGTAAACCTGCACTGGTGCATCGGAATCCAATACTGGTCTCCCAGGAGCCGCTCAAACCACAAATTCTTAGGAGACTCACTCTTCTTGTACTTAAGTCGGCACTGTGCCTTTTATATTCAATTCCGATGCGATTTCTGTGTTTCATCGTCAATGTGAAGGTCCAAGGGATACCGTAAACCTGCACTGGTGCATCGGAATCCAATACTGGTCTCCCAGGATCCGCTCAAAGCACAAACTCTTAGGAGACTCACTCTTCTTGTACTTAAGTCGGCACTGTGCCTATTATATTCAATTCCGATGCGATTTCTGTGTTTCATCGTCAATTTGAAGGTACAAGGGATACAGTAAACCTGCACTGGTGCATCGCAATCCATTACTGGTCTCCCAGGAGCCGCTCAAAGCACAAACTCTTAGGAGACTCACTCTTCTTGTACTTAAGTCGGCATTGTGAATTTTATATTCAATTCCGATGCGATTTCTGTGTTCCATCGTCAATGTGAAGGTCCAGGGGATACAGTAAACCTGCACTGGTGCATCGGAACCCAATACTGGTCTCCCAGGAGCCGCTCAAAGCACAAACTCTTAGGAGACTCACTCTTCTTGTACTTAAGTCGGCACTGTGCCTATTATATTCAATTCCGATGCTATTTCTGTGTTTCATCGTCAATTTGAAGGTACAAGGGATACAGTAAACCTGCACTGGTGCATCGCAATCCAATACTGGTCTCCCAGGACCCGCCCAAAGCACAAACTCTGAGAAGATTCACTCTTCTTGTACTTAAGTCGGCACTGTGTCTTTTATATTCAATTCCGACGCGATTTCTGTGTTTCATTGTCAATGTGAAGGTCCAAGGGATACAGTAAACCTGCACTGGTGCATCGGAACCCAATACTGGTCTCCCAGGAGCCGCTCAAAGCACAAACTCTTAGGAGACTCACTCTTCTTGTACTTAAGTCGGCATTGTGAATTTTATATTCAATTCCGATGCGATTTCTGTGTTTCATCGTCAATTTGAAGGTCCAAGGGATACAGTAAACCTGCACTGGTGCATCGGAATCCAATACTGGTCTCCCAGGAGCCGCCCAAACCACAAACTCTTAGGAGACTCACTCTTCTTGTACTTAAGTCGGCACTGTGTCTTTTATATTCAATTCCGATGCGATTTCTGTGTTTCATTGTCAATGTGAAGGTCCAAGGGATACAGTAAACCTGCACTGGTGCATCGGAATCCAATACTGGCCTCCCAGGAGCCGCCCAAAGCACAAAATCTGAGAAGATTCACTCTTCTTGTACTTAAGTCGGCACTGTGTCTTTTATATTCAATTCCGATGCGATTTCTGTGTTCCATCGTCAATGTGAAGGTCCAGGGGATACAGTAAACCTGCACTGGTGCATCGGAACCCAATACTGGTCTCCCAGGAGCCGCTCAAAGCACAAACTCTTAGGAGACTCACTCTTCTTGTACTTAAGTCGGCATTGTGAATTTTATATTCAATTCCGATGCGATTTCTGTGTTTCATTGTCAATGTGAAGGTCCAACGGATACAGAAAACCTGCACTGGTGCATCGGAATCCAATACTGGTCTCCCAGGAGCCGCCCAAAGCACAAACTCTGAGAAGATTCACTCTTCTTGTACTTAAGTCGGCACTGTTTCTTTTATATTCAATTCCGATGCGATTTCTGTGTTTCATCGTCAATGTGAAGGTCCATGGGATACAGTAAACCTGCACTGGTGCATCGGAATCCAATACTGGTCTCCCAGGAGCCGCTCAAACCACAAACTCTTAGGAGACTCACTCTTCTTGTACTTAAGTCGGCACTGTGTCTTTTACATTCAATTCCGATGCGATTTCTGTGTTTCATTGTCAATGTGAAGGTCCAAGGGATACAGTAAACCTGCACTGGTGCATCGGAATCCAATACTGGCCTCCCAGGAGCCGCCCAAAGCACAAACTCTGAGAAGATTCACTCTTCTTGTACTTAAGTCGGCACTGTGTCTTTTATATTCAATTCCGATGCGATTTCTGTGTTCCATCGTCAATGTGAAGGTCCAGGGGATACAGTAAACCTGCACTGGTGCATCGGAACCCAATACTGGTCTCCCAGGAGCCGCTCAAAGCACAATCTCTTAGGAGACTCACTCTTCTTGTACTTAAGTCGGCATTGTGAATTTTATATTCAATTCCGATGCGATTTCTGTGTTTCATTGTCAATGTGAAGGTCCAACGGATACAGAAAACCTGCACTGGTGCATCGGAATCCAATACTGGTCTCCCAGGAGCCGCTCAATGCACAAACTCTTAGGAGACTCACTCTTCTTGACTTAAGTCTGCACTGTGCCTTTTATATTCAATTCCGATGCGATTTCTGTGTTTCATCGTCAATTTGAAGGTCCGAGGGATACAGTAAACCTGCACTGGTGCATCGGAATCCAATACTGGTCTCCCAGGAGCCGCTCAAACCACAAACTCTTAGGAGACTCACTCTTCTTGTACTTAAGTCGGCACTGTGCCTTTTATATTCAATTCCGATGCGATTTCTGTGTTTCATTGTCAATGTGAAGGTCCAAGGGATACAGTAAACCTGCACTGGTGCATCGGAATCCAATACTGGTCTCCCAGGAGCCGCCCAAAGCACAAACTCTGAGAAGATTCACTCTTCTTGTACTTAAGTCGGCACTGTGTCTTTTATATTCAATTCCGATGCGATTTCTGTGTTTCATTGTCAATGTGAAGGTCCAAGGGATACAGTAAACCTGCACTGGTGCATCGTAATCCAATACTGGTCTCCCAGGAGCCGCTCGAAGCACAAACTCTTATTAGACTCACTCTTCTTGTACTTAAGTCGGCACTGTGTCTTTTATATTCAATTCCGATGCGATTTCTGCGTTTCATTGTAAATGTGAAGGTCCAAGGGATACAGTAAACCTGCACTGGTGCATCGGATTCCAATACTGGTCTCCCAGGAGCCGCTCAAACCACAAACTCTTAGGAGACTCACTCTTCTTGTACTTAAGTCGGCACTGTGCCTTTTATATTCAATTCCGATGCTATTTCTGTGTTTCATCGTCAATGTGAAGGTCCAAGGGATACAGTAAACCTCCACTGGTGCATCGGAATCCTATACTGGTCTCCCAGGAGCCGCTCAAACCACAAACTCTTAGGAGACTCACTCTTCTTGTGCTTAAGTCGGCACTGAGTCTTTTATATTCAATTCCGAAGCGATTTCTGTGTTTCATTGTCAATGTGAAGGTCCAACGGATACAGTTAACCTGCACTGGTGCATCGGAATCCAATACTGGTCTCCCAGGAGCCGCCCAAAGCACAAACTCTGAGAAGATTCACTCTTCTTGTACTTAAGTCGGCATTGTGCCTTTTATATTCAATTCCGATGCGATTTCTGTGTTTCATTGTCAATGTGAAGGTCCAAGGGATACAGTAAACCTGCACTGGTGCATCGGAATCCAATACTGGTCTCCCAGGAGCCGCCCAAAGCACAAACTCTGAGAAGATTCACTCTTCTTGTACTTAAGTCGGCACTGTGCCTTTTATATTCAATTCCGATGCGATTTCTGTGTCTCATTGTCAATGTGAAGGTCCAAGGGATACAGTAAACCTGCACTGGTGCATCGGAATCCAATACTGGTCTCCCAGGAGCCGCCCAAAGCACAAACTCTGAGAAGATTCACTCTTCTTGTACTTAAGTCGGCATTGTGCCTTTTATATTCAATTCCGATGCGATTTCTGTGTTTCATTGTCAATGTGAAGGTCTAAGGGATACAGTAAACCTGCACCGGTGCATCGGAATCCCATACTGGTCTCCCAGGAGCCGCCCAAAGCACAAACTCTGAGCAGATTCACTCTTCTTGTACTTAAGTCGGCACTGTGCCTTTTATATTCAATTCCGATGCGATTTCTGTGTTTCATTGTCAATGTGAAGGTCCAAGGGATACAGTAAACCTGCACTGGTGCATCGGAATCCAATACTGGTCTCCCAGGAGCCGCTCAAAGCACTAACTCTGAGAAGATTCAATCTTCTTGTACTTAAGTCGGCACTGTGCCTTTTATATTCAATTCCGATGCGATTTCTGTGTTTCATCGTCAATGTGAAGGTCTAAGGGATACAGTAAACCTGCACTGGTGCATCGGAATCCCATACTGGTCTCCCAGGAGCCGCCCAAAGCACTAACTCTGATAAGATTCACTCTTCTTGTACTTATGTCGGCACTGTGCCTTTTATATTCAATTCCGATGCGATTTCTGTGTTTCATTGTCAATGTGAAGGTCCAAGGGATACAGTAAACCTGCACTGGTGCCTCGGAATCCAATACTGGTCTCCCAGGAGCCGCCCAAAGCACAAACTCTGAGAAGATTCACTCTTCTTGTACTTAAGTCGGCACTGTGCCTTTTATATTCAATTCCGATGCGATTTCTGTGTTTCATCGTCAATGTGAAGGTCCAAGGGATACAGTAAACCTGCACTGGTGCATCGGAATCCAATACTGGTCTCACAGGTTCCTTTTATATTCAATTCCGATGCGATTTCTGTGTTTCATCGTCAATGTGAAGGTCCAAGGGATACAGTAAACCTGCTCTGGTGCATCGGAATCCAATACTGGTCTCCCAGGAGCCGCTCAAACCACAAACTCTTAGGAGACTCACTCTTCTTGTACTTAAGTCGGCACTGTGTCTTTTATATTCAATTCCGATGCGATTTCTGTGTTTCATTGTCAATGTGAAGGTCCAAGGGATACAGTAAACCTGCACTGGTGCATCGGAATCCAATACTGGTCTCCCAGGAGCCGCCCAAAGCACAGACTCTGAGAAGATTCACTCTTCTTGTAGTAAAGTCGGCATTGTGCCTTTTATATTCAATTCCGATGCGATTTCTGTGTTTCATTGTCAATGTGAAGGTCCAAGGGATACAGTAAACCTGCACTGGTGCATTGGAATACAATACTGGTCTCCCAGGAGCCGCCCAAATCACAAACTCTGAGAAGATTCACTCTTCTTGTACTTAAGTCGGCACTGTGTCTTTTATATTCAATTCCGATGCGTTTTCTCTGTCTCATTGTCAATGTGAAGGTCCAAGGGATACAGTAAACCTGCACTGGTGCATCGGAATCCAATACTGGTCTCCCAGGAGCCGCTCAAAGCACAAACTCTTAGGAGACTCACTCTTCTTGTACTTAGGTCGGCACTGTGCCTATTATATTCAATTCCGATGCGATTTCTGTGTTTCATCGTCAATTTGAAGGTCCAAGGGATACAGTAAACCTGCACTGGTGCATCGGAATCCAATACTGGTCTCCCAGGATCCGCTCAAAGCACAAACTCTTAGGAGACTCACTCTTCTTGTACTTAAGTCGGCACTGTGCCTTTTATATTCAATTCCGATGCGATTTCTGTGTTTCATCGTCAATGTGAAGGTCCAAGGGATACAGTAAACCTGCACTGGTGCATCGGAATCCAATACTGGTCTCCCAGGAGCCGCTCAAACCACAAACTCTTAGGAGATTCACTCTTCTTGTACTTAAGTCGGCACTGTGTCTTTTATATTCAATTCCGATGCGATTTCTGTGTTTCATTGTCAATGTGAAGGTCCAAGGGGTACAGTAAACCTGCACTGGTGCATCGGAATCCAATACTGGTCTCCCAGGAGCCGCTCAAACCACAAACTCTTATGAGACTCACTCTTCTTGTTCTTAAGTCGGCACTGTGTATTTTATATTCAATTCCGATGCGATTTCTGTGTTTCATTGTCCATGTGAATGTCCAAGGGATACAGTAAACCTGCACTGGTGCATCGGAATCCAATACTGGTCTCCCAGGAGCCGCTCAAACCACAAACTCTTAGGAGACTCACTCTTCTTGTACTTAAGTCGGCACTGTGCATTTTATATTCAATTCCGATGCGATTTCTGTGTTTCATCGTCAATGTGAAGGTCCAAGGTATACAGTAAACCTGCACTAGTGCATCGGAATCCAATACTGGTCTCCCAGGAGCCGCTCAAAGCACAAACTCTTAGGAGACTCACTCTTCTTGACTTAAGTCGGCACTGTGCCTTTTATATTCAATTCCGATGCGATTTCTGTGTTTCATCGTCAATTTGAAGGTCCAAGGGATACAGTAAACCTGCTCTGGTGCATCGGAATCCAATACTGGTCTCCCAGGAGCCGCTCAAACCACAAACTCTTAGGAGACTCACTCTTCTTGTACTTAAGTCGGCACTGTGCCTTTTATATTCAATTCCGATGCGATTTCTGTGTTTCATTGTCAATGTGAAGGTCCAAGGGATACAGTAAACCTGCACTGGTGCATCGGAATCCAATACTGGTCTCCCAGGAGCCGCCCAAAGCACAAAATCTGAGAAGATTCACTCTTCTTGTACTTACGTCGGCACTGTGTCTTTTATATTCAATTCCGATGCGATTTCTGTGTTTCATTGTCAATGTGAAGGTCCAAGGGATACAGTAAACCTGCACTGGTGCATCGGAATCCAATACTGGTCTCCCAGGAGCCGCTCAAACCACAAATTCTTAGGAGACTCACTCTTCTTGTACTTAAGTCGGCATATGTCTTTTATATTCAATTCCGATGCGATTTCTGTGTTTCATTGTCCATGTGAAGGTCCAAGGGATACAGTAAACCTGCACTGGTGCATCGGAATCCAATACTGGTCTCCCAGGATCCGCTCAAAGCACAAACTCTTAGGAGACTCACTCTTCTTGTACTTAAGTCGGCACTGTGCCTTTTATATTCTATTCCAATGCGATTTCTGTGTTTCATCGTCAATGTGAAGGTCCAAGGGATACCGTAAACCTGCACTGGTGCATCGGAATCCAATACTGGTCTCCCAGGATCCGCTCAAAGCACAAACTCTTAGGAGACTCACTCTTCTTGTACTTAAGTCGGCACTGTGCCTATTATATTCAATTCCGATGCGATTTCTGTGTTTCATCGTCAATTTGAAGGTACAAGGGATACAGTAAACCTGCACTGGTGCATCGCAATCCAATACTGGTCTCCCAGGACCCGCCCAAAGCACAAACTCTGAGAAGATTCACTCTTCATGTACTTAAGTCGGCACTGTGTCTTTTATATTCAGTCCGGACGCGAATTCTGTGTTTCATTGTCAATGTGAAGGTCCAAGGGATACAGTAAACCTGCACTGGTGCATCGGAACCCAATACTGGTCTCCCAGGAGCCGCTCAAAGCACAAACTCTTAGGAGACTCACTCTTCTTGTACTTAAGTCGGCATTGTGAATTTTATATTCAATTCCGATGCGATTTCTGTGTTTCATCGTCAATTTGAAGGTCCAAGGGATACAGTAAACCTGCACTGGTGCATCGGAATCCAATACTGGTCTCCCAGGAGCCGCTCAAACCACAAACTCTTAGGAGACTCACTCTTCTTGTACTTAAGTCGGCACTGTGTCTTTTATATTCAATTCCGATGCGATTTCTGTGTTTCATTGTCAATGTGAAGGTCCAAGGGATACAGTAAACCTGCACTGGTGCATCGGAATCCAATACTGGCCTCCCAGGAGCCGCCCAAAGCACAAACTCTGAGAAGATTCACTCTTCTTGTACTTAAGTCGGCACTGTGTCTTTTATATTCAATTCCGATGCGATTTCTGTGTTCCATCGTCAATGTGAAGGTCCAGGGGATACAGTAAACCTGCACTGGTGCATCGGAACCCAATACTGGTCTCCCAGGAGCCGCTCAAAGCACAAACTCTTAGGAGACTCACTCTTCTTGTACTTAAGTCGGCATTGTGAATTTTATATTCAATTCCGATGCGATTTCTGTGTTTCATTGTCAATGTGAAGGTCCAACGGATACAGAAAACCTGCACTGGTGCATCGGAATCCAATACTGGTCTCCCAGGAGCCGCCCAAAGCACAAACTCTGAGAAGATTCACTCTTCTTGTACTTAAGTCGGCACTGTGCCTTTTATATTCAATTCCGATGCGATTTCTGTGTTTCATCGTCAATGTGAAGGTCCATGGAATACAGTAATCCTGCACTGGTGCATCGGAATCCAATACTGGTCTCCAAGGAGCCGCTCAAACCACAAACTCTTAGGAGACTCACTCTTCTTGTACTTAAGTCGGCACTGTGTCTTTTACATTCAATTCCGATGCGATTTCTGTGTTTCATTGTCAATGTGAAGGTCCAAGGGATACAGTAAACCTGCACTGGTGCATCGGAATCCAATACTGGTCTCCCAGGAGCCGCCCAAAGCACAAACTCTGAGAAGATTCATTCTTCTTGTACTTAAGTCAGCACTGTTCCTTTTATATTCAATTCCGATGCTATTTCTGTGTTTCATCGTCAATGTGAAGGTCCAAGGGATACAGTAAACCTGCACTAGTGCATCGGAATCAAATACTGGTCTCCCAGGAGCCGCTCAAAGCACAAACTCTTAGGAGACTCACTCTTCTTGACTTAAGTCGGCACTGTGCCTTTTATATTCAATTCCGATGCGATTTCTGTGTTTCATCGTCAATTTGAAGGTCCAAGGGATACAGTAAACCTGCACTGGTGCATCGGAATCCAATACTGGTCTCCCAGGAGCCGCTCAAACCACAAACTCTTAGGAGACTCACTCTTCTTGTACTTAAGTCGGCACTGTGCCTTTTATATTCAATTCCGATGCGATTTATGTGTTTCATTGTCAATGTGAAGGTCCAAGGGATACAGTAAACCTGCACTGGTGCATCGGAATCCAATACTGGTCTCCCAGGAGCCGCCCAAAGCACAAACTCTGAGAAGATTCACTCTTCTTGTACTTAAGTCGGCACTGTGTCTTTTATATTCAATTCCGATACGATTTCTGTGTTTCATTGTCAATGTGAATGTCCAAGGGAGACAGTAAACCTGCATTGGTGCATCGGAATCCAATACTGGTCTCCCAGGAGCCGCTCAAAGCACAAACTCATAGAAGATTCACTCTTCTTGTACTTAAGTCGGCATTGTGCCTTTTATATTCAATTCCGATGCGATTTCTGTGTTTCATCGTTAATTTGAAGGTCCAAGGGATACAGTAAACCTGCACTGGTGCATCGGAATACAATACTGGTCTCCCAGGAGCCGCTCAAACCACAAACTCTTAGGAGACTCACTCTTCTTGTACTTAAGTCGGCACTGTGTCTTTTATATTCAATTCCGATGCGATTTCTGTGTTTCATTGTCAATGTGAAGTTCCAAGGGATACAGTAAACCTGCACTGGTGCATCGGAATCCAATACTGGTCTCCCAGGAGCCGCTCAAAGCACAAACTCTTAGGAGACTCACTCTTCTTGTACTTAAGTCGGCACTGTGCCTTTTATATTCAATTCCGATGCGATTTCTGTGTTTTGTTGTCAATGTGAAGGTCCGAGGGATACAGTAAACCTGCACTGGTGCATCGTAATCCAATACTGGTCTCCCAGGAGCCGCTCAAAGCACAAACTCTTCGGAGACTCACTCTTCTTGTTCTTAAGTCGGCACTAAGTCTTTTATATTCAATTCCGATGCGATTTCTGTGTTTCATTGTAAATGTGAAGGTCCAAGGGATACAGTAAACCTGCACTGGTGCATCGGAATCCCATACTGGTCTCCCAGGAGCCGCTCAAACCACAAACTCTTAGGAGACTCACTCTTCTTGTACTTAAGTCCGCACTGTGCCTTTTATATTCAATTCCGATGCGATTTCTGTGTTTCATTGTCAATGTGAAGGTCCAAGGGATACAGTAAACCTGCACTGGTGCATCGGAATCCAATACTGGTCTCCCAGGAGCCGCCCAAAGCACAAACTCTGAGAAGATTCACTCTTCTTGTACTTAAGTCGGCACTGTGTCTTTTATATTCAATTCCGATACGATTTCTGTGTTTCATTGTCAATGTGAAGGTCCAAGGGATACAGTAAACCTGCATTGGTGCATCGGAATCCAATACTGGTCTCCCAGGTGCCGCTCAAAGCACAAACTCATAGAAGATTCACTCTTCTTGTACTTAAGTCGGCAACGTGCCTTTTATATTCAATTCCGATGCGATTTCTGTGTTTCATCGTTAATTTGAAGGTCCAAGGGATACAGTAAACCTGCACTGGTGCATCGGAATACAATACTGGTCTCCCAGGAGCCGCTCAAACCACAAACTCTTAGGAGACTCACTCTTCTTGTACTTAAGTCCGCACTGTGCCTTTTATATTCAATTCCGATGCGATTTCTGTGTTTCATTGTCAATGTGAAGGTCCAAGGGATACAGTAAACCTGCATTGGTGCATCGGAATCCAATACTGGTCTCCCAGTAGCCGCCCAAAGCACAAACTCTGAGAAGATTCACTCTTCTTGTACTTAAGTCGGCACTGTGTCTTTTATATTCAATTCCGATACGATTTCTGTGTTTCATTGTCAATGTGAAGGTCCAAGGGATACAGTAAACCTGCATTGGTGCATCGGAATCCAATACTGGTCTCCCAGGAGCCGCTCAAAGCACAAACTCATAGAAGATTCACTCTTCTTGTACTTAAGTCGGCATTGTGCCTTTTATATTCAATTCCGATGCGATATCTGTGTTTCATCGTTAATTTGAAGGTCCAAGGTATACAGTAAACCTGCACTGGTGCATCGGAATACAATACTGGTCTCCCAGACGCCGCTCAAACCACAAACTCATAGGAGACTCACTCTTCTTGTACGTAAGTCGGCACTGTGTCTTTCATATTCAATTCCGATGCGATTTCAGTGTTTCATTGTCAATTTGAAGTTCCAAGGGATACAGTAAACCTGCACTGGTGCATCGGAGTCCAATACTGGTCTCCCAGGATCCGCTCAAACCTCAAACTCTTAGGAGACTCACTCTTCTTAAGTCGGCACTGTGTCTTTTATATTCAATTCCGATGCGATTTCTGTGTTTCATTGTCAATGTGAAGGTCCAACGGATGCAGAAAACCTGCACTGGTGCATCGGAATCCAATACTGGTCTCCCAGGAGCCGCCCAAAGCACAAACTCTGAGAAGATTCACTCCTCTTGTACTTAAGTCGGCACTGTGCCTTTTATATTCAATTCCGATGCGATTTCTGTGTTTCATCGTCAATGTGAAGGTCCATGGGATACAGTAAACCTGCACTGGTGCATCGGAATCCAATACTGGTCTCCCAGGAGCGGCTCAAACCACAAACTCTTAGGAGACTCACTCTTCTTGTACTTAAGTCGGTACTGTGTCTTTTACATTCAATTCCGATGCGATTTCTGTTTTTCATTGTCAATGTGAAGGTCCAAGGGATACAGTAAACCTGCACTGGTGCATCGGAATCCAATACTGGTCTCCCAGGAGCCGCCCAAAGCACAAACTCTGAGAAGATTCATTCTTCTTGTACTTAAGTCAGCACTGTTCATTTTAAATTCAATTCCGATGCGATTTCTGTGTTTCATCGTCAATTTGAAGGTCCAAGGGATACAGTAAACCTGCACTGGTGCATCGGAATCCAATACTGGTCTCCCAGGAGCCGCCCAAAGCACAAACTCTGAGAAGATTCATTCTTCTTGTACTTAAGTCCGCACTGTTCCTTTTATATTCAATTCCGATGCGATTTCTGTGTTTCATCGTCAATTTGAAGGTCCAAGGGATACAGTAAACCTGCACTGGTGCATCGGAATCCAATACTGGTCTCCCAGGAGCCGCCCAAAGCACAAACTCTTAGGAGACTCACTCTTCTTGTACTTAAGTCGGCACTGTGTCTTTTACATTCAATTCCGATGCGATTTCTGTGTTTCATTGTCAATGTGAAGGTCCAAGGGATACAGTAAACCTGCACTGGTGCATCGGAATCCAATACTGGTCTCCCAGGAGCCGCCCAAAGCACAAACTCTGAGAAGATTCATTCTCCTTGTACTTAAGTCGGCACTGTTCCTTTTATATTCAATTCCGATGCGATTTCTGTGTTTCATTGTCAATGTGAAGGTCCAGGGGATACAGTAAACCTGCACTGGTGCATCGGAATCCAATACTGGTCACCCAGGAGCCGCTCAAACCACAAACTCTTAGGAGACTCACTCTTCTTGTACTTAAGTCGGCACTGTGTCTTTTATATTCAATTCCGATGCGATTTCTGTGTTTCATTGTCAATGTGAAGGTCCAACGGATACAGAAAACCTGCACTGGTGCATCGGAATCCAATACTGGTCTCCCAGGAGCCGCCCAAAGCACAAACTCTGAGAAGATTCACTCTTCTTGTACTTAAGTCGGCACTGTGCCTTTTATATTCAATTCCGATGCGATTTCTGTGTTTCATCGTCAATGTGAAGGTCCATGGGATACAGTAAACCTGCACCGGTGCATCGGAATCCAATACTGGTCTCCCAGGAGCCGCCCAAAGCACAAACTCTTAGGAGACTCACTCTTCTTGTACTTAAGTCGGCACTGTGTCTTTTACATTCAATTCCGATGCGATTTCTGTGTTTCATTGTCAATGTGAAGGTCCAAGGGATACAGTAAACCTGCACTGGTGCATCGGAATCCAATACTGGTCTCCCAGGAGCCGCCCAAAGCACAAACTCTGAGAAGATTCATTCTTCTTGTACTTAAGTCAGCACTGTTCCTTTTATATTCAATTCCGATGCGATTTCTGTGTTTCATCGTCAATTTGAAGGTCCAAGGGATACAGTAAACCTGCACTGGTGCATCGGAATCCAATACTGGTCTCCCAGGAGCCGCCCAAAGCACAAACTCTGAGAAGATTCATTCTTTTTGTACTTAAGTCAGCACTGTTCCTTTTATATTCAATTCCGATGCGATTTCTGTGTTTCATCGTCAATTTGAAGGTCCATGGGATACAGTAAACCTGCACTGGTGCATCGGAATCCAATACTGGTCTCCCAGGAGCCGCTCAAACCACAAACTCTTAGGAGACTCACTGTTCTTGTACTTAAGTCGGCACTGTGTCTTTTACATTCAATTCCGATGCGATTTCTGTGTTTCATTGTCAATGTGAAGGTCCAAGGGATACAGTAAACCTGCACTGGTGCATCGGAATCCAATACTGGTCTCCCAGGAGCCGCCCAAAGCACAAACTCTGAGAAGATTCATTCTTCTTGTACTTAAGTCAGCACTGTTCCTTTTATTTTCAATTCCGATGCGATTTCTGTGTTTCATTGTCAATGTGAAGGTCCAAGGGATACAGTAAACCTGCACTGGTGCATCGGAATCCAATACTGGTCTCCCAGGAGCCGCCCAAAGCACAAACTCTGAGAAGATTCATTCTTCTTGTACTTAAGTCAGCACTGTTCCTTTTATATTCAATTCCGATGCGATTTCTGTGTTTCATCGTCAATGTGAAGGTCCATGGGATACAGTAAACCTGCACCGGTGCATCGGAATCCAATACTGGTCTCCCAGGAGCCGCTCAAACCACAAACTCTTAGGAGACTCACTCTTCTTGTACTTAAGTCGTCACTGTGTCTTTTACATTCAATTCCGATGCGATTTCTGTGTTTCATTGTCAATGTGAAGGTCCAAGGGATACAGTAAACCTGCACTGGTGCATCGGAATCCAATACTGGTCTCCCAGGAGCCGCCCAAAGCACAAACTCTGAGAAGATTCATTCTTCTTGTACTTAAGTCAGCACTGTTCCTTTTATATTCAATTCCGATGCGATATCTGTGTTTCATCGTCAATTTGAAGGTCCAAGGGATACAGTAAACCTGCACTGGTGCATCGGAATCCAATACTGGTCTCCCAGGAGCCGCCCAAAGCACAAACTCTGAGAAGATTCATTCTTCTTGTACTTAAGTCAGCACTGTTCCTTTTATATTCAATTCCGATACGATTTCTGTGTTTCATCGTCAATTTGAAGGTCCATGGGATACAGTAAACCTGCACTGGTGCATCGGAATCCAATACTAGTCTCCCAGGAGCCACTCAAAGCAGAACTCTTAGAAGATTCACTCTTCTTGTACTTAAGTCGGCATTGTGCCTTTGATATTCAATTCCGATGCGATTTCTGTGTTTCATCGTCAATGTGAAGGTCCAAGGGATACAGTAAACCTGCACTGGTGCATCGGAATCCAATACTGGTCTCCCAGGAGCCGCCCAAAGCACAAACTCTTAGGAGACTCACTCTTCTTGTACTTAAGTCGGCACTGTGTCTTTTACATTCAATTCCGATGCGATTTCTGTGTTTCATTGTCAATGTGAAGGTCCAAGGGATACAGTAAACCTGCACTGGTGCATCGGAATCCAATACTGGTCTCCCAGGAGCCGCCCAAAGCACAAACTCTGAGAAGATTCATTCTTCTTGTACTTAAGTCGGCACTGTTCCTTTTATATTCAATTCCGATGCGATTTCTGTGTTTCATTGTCAATGTGAAGGTCCAGGGGATACAGTAAACCTGCACTGGTGCATCGGAATCCAATACTGGTCACCCAGGAGCCGCTCAAACCACAAACTCTTAGGAGACTCACTCTTCTTGTACTTAAGTCGGCACTGTGTCTTTTATATTCAATTCCGATGCGATTTCTGTGTTTCATTGTCAATGTGAAGGTCCAACGGATACAGAAAACCTGCACTGGTGCATCGGAATCCAATACTGGTCTCCCAGGAGCCGCCCAAAGCACAAACTCTGAGAAGATTCACTCTTCTTGTACTTAAGTCGGCACTGTGCCTTTTATATTCAATTCCGATGCGATTTCTGTGTTTCATCGTCAATGTGAAGGTCCATGGGATACAGTAAACCTGCACCGGTGCATCGGAATCCAATACTGGTCTCCCAGGAGCCGCCCAAAGCACAAACTCTTAGGAGACTCACTCTTCTTGTACTTAAGTCGGCACTGTGTCTTTTACATTCAATTCCGATGCGATTTCTGTGTTTCATTGTCAATGTGAAGGTCCAAGGGATACAGTAAACCTGCACTGGTGCATCGGAATCCAATACTGGTCTCCCAGGAGCCGCCCAAAGCACAAACTCTGAGAAGATTCATTCTTCTTGTACTTAAGTCAGCACTGTTCCTTTTATATTCAATTCCGATGCGATTTCTGTGTTTCATCGTCAATTTGAAGGTCCAAGGGATACAGTAAACCTGCACTGGTGCATCGGAATCCAATACTGGTCTCCCAGGAGCCGCCCAAAGCACAAACTCTGAGAAGATTCATTCTTTTTGTACTTAAGTCAGCACTGTTCCTTTTATATTCAATTCCGATGCGATTTCTGTGTTTCATCGTCAATTTGAAGGTCCATGGGATACAGTAAACCTGCACTGGTGCATCGGAATCCAATACTGGTCTCCCAGGAGCCGCTCAAACCACAAACTCTTAGGAGACTCACTGTTCTTGTACTTAAGTCGGCACTGTGTCTTTTACATTCAATTCCGATGCGATTTCTGTGTTTCATTGTCAATGTGAAGGTCCAAGGGATACAGTAAACCTGCACTGGTGCATCGGAATCCAATACTGGTCTCCCAGGAGCCGCCCAAAGCACAAACTCTGAGAAGATTCATTCTTCTTGTACTTAAGTCAGCACTGTTCCTTTTATATTCAATTCCGATGCGATTTCTGTGTTTCATTGTCAATGTGAAGGTCCAAGGGATACAGTAAACCTGCACTGGTGCATCGGAATCCAATACTGGTCTCCCAGGAGCCGCCCAAAGCACAAACTCTGAGAAGATTCATTCTTCTTGTACTTAAGTCAGCACTGTTCCTTTTATATTCAATTCCGATGCGATTTCTGTGTTTCATCGTCAATGTGAAGGTCCATGGGATACAGTAAACCTGCACCGGTGCATCGGAATCCAATACTGGTCTCCCAGGAGCCGCTCAAACCACAAACTCTTAGGAGACTCACTCTTCTTGTACTTAAGTCGTCACTGTGTCTTTTACATTCAATTCCGATGCGATTTCTGTGTTTCATTGTCAATGTGAAGGTCCAAGGGATACAGTAAACCTGCACTGGTGCATCGGAATCCAATACTGGTCTCCCAGGAGCCGCCCAAAGCACAAACTCTGAGAAGATTCATTCTTCTTGTACTTAAGTCAGCACTGTTCCTTTTATATTCAATTCCGATGCGATATCTGTGTTTCATCGTCAATTTGAAGGTCCAAGGGATACAGTAAACCTGCACTGGTGCATCGGAATCCAATACTGGTCTCCCAGGAGCCGCCCAAAGCACAAACTCTGAGAAGATTCATTCTTCTTGTACTTAAGTCAGCACTGTTCCTTTTATATTCAATTCCGATACGATTTCTGTGTTTCATCGTCAATTTGAAGGTCCATGGGATACAGTAAACCTGCACTGGTGCATCGGAATCCAATACTGGTCTCCCAGTAGCCGCTCAAACCACAAACTCTTAGGAGACTCACTGTTCTTGTACTTAAGTCGGCACTGTGTCTTTTACATTCAATTCCGATGCGATTTCTGTGTTTCATTGTCAATGTGAAGGTCCAAGGGATACAGTAAACCTGCACTGGTGCATCGGAATCCAATACTGGTCTCCCAGGAGCCGCCCAAAGCACAAACTCTGAGAAGATTCATTCTTCTTGTACTTAAGTCAGCACTGTTCCTTTTATATTCAATTCCGATGCGATTTCTGTGTTTCATTGTCAATGTGAAGGTCCAAGGGATACAGTAAACCTGCACTAGTGCATCGGAATCCAATACTGGTCTCCCAGGAGCCGCCCAAAGCACAAACTCTTAGGAGACTCACTCTTCTTGTACTTAAGTCGTCACTGTGTCTTTTACATTCAATTCCGATGCGATTTCTGTGTTTCATTGTCAATGTGAAGGTCCAAGGGATACAGTAAACCTGCACTGGTGCATCGGAATCCAATACTGGTCTCCCAGGAGCCGCCCAAAGCACAAACTCTGAGAAGATTCATTCTTCTTGTACTTAAGTCGGCACTGTTCCTTTTATATTCAATTCCGATGCGATTTCTGTGTTTCATTGTCAATGTGAAGGTCCAGGGGATACAGTAAACCTGCACTGGTGCATCGGAATCCAATACTGGTCACCCAGGAGCCGCTCAAACCACAAACTCTTAGGAGACTCACTCTTCTTGTACTTAAGTCGGCACTGTGTCTTTTATATTCAATTCCGATGCGATTTCTGTGTTTCATTGTCAATGTGAAGGTCCAACGGATACAGAAAACCTGCACTGGTGCATCGGAATCCAATACTGGTCTCCCAGGAGCCGCCCAAAGCACAAACTCTGAGAAGATTCACTCTTCTTGTACTTAAGTCGGCACTGTGCCTTTTATATTCAATTCCGATGCGATTTCTGTGTTTCATCGTCAATGTGAAGGTCCATGGGATACAGTAAACCTGCACCGGTGCATCGGAATCCAATACTGGTCTCCCAGGAGCCGCCCAAAGCACAAACTCTTAGGAGACTCACTCTTCTTGTACTTAAGTCGGCACTGTGTCTTTTACATTCAATTCCGATGCGATTTCTGTGTTTCATTGTCAATGTGAAGGTCCAAGGGATACAGTAAACCTGCACTGGTGCATCGGAATCCAATACTGGTCTCCCAGGAGCCGCCCAAAGCACAAACTGTGAGAAGATTCATTCTTCTTGTACTTAAGTCAGCACTGTTCCTTTTATATTCAATTCCGATGCGATTTCTGTGTTTCATCGTCAATTTGAAGGTCCAAGGGATACAGTAAACCTGCACTGGTGCATCGGAATCCAATACTGGTCTCCCAGGAGCCGCCCAAAGCACAAACTCTGAGAAGATTCATTCTTTTTGTACTTAAGTCAGCACTGTTCCTTTTATATTCAATTCCGATGCGATTTCTGTGTTTCATCGTCAATTTGAAGGTCCATGGGATACAGTAAACCTGCACTGGTGCATCGGAATCCAATACTGGTCTCCCAGGAGCCGCTCAAACCACAAACTCTTAGGAGACTCACTGTTCTTGTACTTAAGTCGGCACTGTGTCTTTTACATTCAATTCCGATGCGATTTCTGTGTTTCATTGTCAATGTGAAGGTCCAAGGGATACAGTAAACCTGCACTGGTGCATCGGAATCCAATACTGGTCTCCCAGGAGCCGCCCAAAGCACAAACTCTGAGAAGATTCATTCTTCTTGTACTTAAGTCAGCACTGTTCCTTTTATATTCAATTCCGATGCGATTTCTGTGTTTCATTGTCAATGTGAAGGTCCAAGGGATACAGTAAACCTGCACTGGTGCATCGGAATCCAATACTGGTCTCCCAGGAGCCGCCCAAAGCACAAACTCTGAGAAGATTCATTCTTCTTGTACTTAAGTCAGCACTGTTCCTTTTATATTCAATTCCGATGCGATTTCTGTGTTTCATCGTCAATGTGAAGGTCCATGGGATACAGTAAACCTGCACCGGTGCATCGGAATCCAATACTGGTCTCCCAGGAGCCGCTCAAACCACAAACTCTTAGGAGACTCACTCTTCTTGTACTTAAGTCGTCACTGTGTCTTTTACATTCAATTCCGATGCGATTTCTGTGTTTCATTGTCAATGTGAAGGTCCAAGGGATACAGTAAACCTGCACTGGTGCATCGGAATCCAATACTGGTCTCCCAGGAGCCGCCCAAAGCACAAACTCTGAGAAGATTCATTCTTCTTGTACTTAAGTCAGCACTGTTCCTTTTATATTCAATTCCGATGCGATATCTGTGTTTCATCGTCAATTTGAAGGTCCAAGGGATACAGTAAACCTGCACTGGTGCATCGGAATCCAATACTGGTCTCCCAGGAGCCGCCCAAAGCACAAACTCTGAGAAGATTCATTCTTCTTGTACTTAAGTCAGCACTGTTCCTTTTATATTCAATTCCGATACGATTTCTGTGTTTCATCGTCAATTTGAAGGTCCATGGGATACAGTAAACCTGCACTGGTGCATCGGAATCCAATACTGGTCTCCCAGTAGCCGCTCAAACCACAAACTCTTAGGAGACTCACTGTTCTTGTACTTAAGTCGGCACTGTGTCTTTTACATTCAATTCCGATGCGATTTCTGTGTTTCATTGTCAATGTGAAGGTCCAAGGGATACAGTAAACCTGCACTGGTGCATCGGAATCCAATACTGGTCTCCCAGGAGCCGCCCAAAGCACAAACTCTGAGAAGATTCATTCTTCTTGTACTTAAGTCAGCACTGTTCCTTTTATATTCAATTCCGATGCGATTTCTGTGTTTCATTGTCAATGTGAAGGTCCAAGGGATACAGTAAACCTGCACTAGTGCATCGGAATCCAATACTGGTCTCCCAGGAGCCGCCCAAAGCACAAACTCTTAGGAGACTCACTCTTCTTGTACTTAAGTCGTCACTGTGTCTTTTACATTCAATTCCGATGCGATTTCTGTGTTTCATTGTCAATGTGAAGGTCCAAGGGATACAGTAAACCTTCACTGGTGCATCGGAATCCAATACTGGTCTCCCAGGAGCCGCCCAAAGCACAAACTCTGAGAAGATTCATTCTTCTTGTACTTAAGTCAGCACTGTTCCTTTTATATTCAATTCCGATGCGATATCTGTGTTTCATCGTCAATTTGAAGGTCCAAGGGATACAGTAAACCTGCACTGGTGCATCGGAATCCAATACTGGTCTCCCAGGAGCCGCCCAAAGCACAAACTCTGAGAAGATTCATTCTTCTTGTACTTAAGTCAGCACTGTTCCTTTTATATTCAATTCCGATACGATTTCTGTGTTTCATCGTCAATTTGAAGGTCCATGGGATACAGTAAACCTGCACTGGTGCATCGGAATCCAATACTAGTCTCCCAGGAGCCACTCAAAGCAGAACTCTTAGAAGATTCACTCTTCTTGTACTTAAGTCGGCATTGTGCCTTTGATATTCAATTCCGATGCGATTTCTGTGTTTCATCGTCAATGTGAAGGTCCAAGGGATACAGTAAACCTGCACTGGTGCATCGGAATCCAATACTGGTCTCCCAGGAGCCGCCCAAAGCACAAACTCTTAGGAGACTCACTCTTCTTGTACTTAAGTCGGCACTGTGTCTTTTACATTCAATTCCGATGCGATTTCTGTGTTTCATTGTCAATGTGAAGGTCCAAGGGATACAGTAAACCTGCACTGGTGCATCGGAATCCAATACTGGTCTCCCAGGAGCCGCCCAAAGCACAAACTCTGAGAAGATTCATTCTTCTTGTACTTAAGTCGGCACTGTTCCTTTTATATTCAATTCCGATGCGATTTCTGTGTTTCATTGTCAATGTGAAGGTCCAGGGGATACAGTAAACCTGCACTGGTGCATCGGAATCCAATACTGGTCACCCAGGAGCCGCTCAAACCACAAACTCTTAGGAGACTCACTCTTCTTGTACTTAAGTCGGCACTGTGTCTTTTATATTCAATTCCGATGCGATTTCTGTGTTTCATTGTCAATGTGAAGGTCCAACGGATACAGAAAACCTGCACTGGTGCATCGGAATCCAATACTGGTCTCCCAGGAGCCGCCCAAAGCACAAACTCTGAGAAGATTCACTCTTCTTGTACTTAAGTCGGCACTGTGCCTTTTATATTCAATTCCGATGCGATTTCTGTGTTTCATCGTCAATGTGAAGGTCCATGGGATACAGTAAACCTGCACCGGTGCATCGGAATCCAATACTGGTCTCCCAGGAGCCGCCCAAAGCACAAACTCTTAGGAGACTCACTCTTCTTGTACTTAAGTCGGCACTGTGTCTTTTACATTCAATTCCGATGCGATTTCTGTGTTTCATTGTCAATGTGAAGGTCCAAGGGATACAGTAAACCTGCACTGGTGCATCGGAATCCAATACTGGTCTCCCAGGAGCCGCCCAAAGCACAAACTCTGAGAAGATTCATTCTTCTTGTACTTAAGTCAGCACTGTTCCTTTTATATTCAATTCCGATGCGATTTCTGTGTTTCATCGTCAATTTGAAGGTCCAAGGGATACAGTAAACCTGCACTGGTGCATCGGAATCCAATACTGGTCTCCCAGGAGCCGCCCAAAGCACAAACTCTGAGAAGATTCATTCTTTTTGTACTTAAGTCAGCACTGTTCCTTTTATATTCAATTCCGATGCGATTTCTGTGTTTCATCGTCAATTTGAAGGTCCATGGGATACAGTAAACCTGCACTGGTGCATCGGAATCCAATACTGGTCTCCCAGGAGCCGCTCAAACCACAAACTCTTAGGAGACTCACTGTTCTTGTACTTAAGTCGGCACTGTGTCTTTTACATTCAATTCCGATGCGATTTCTGTGTTTCATTGTCAATGTGAAGGTCCAAGGGATACAGTAAACCTGCACTGGTGCATCGGAATCCAATACTGGTCTCCCAGGAGCCGCCCAAAGCACAAACTCTGAGAAGATTCATTCTTCTTGTACTTAAGTCAGCACTGTTCCTTTTATATTCAATTCCGATGCGATTTCTGTGTTTCATTGTCAATGTGAAGGTCCAAGGGATACAGTAAACCTGCACTGGTGCATCGGAATCCAATACTGGTCTCCCAGGAGCCGCCCAAAGCACAAACTCTGAGAAGATTCATTCTTCTTGTACTTAAGTCAGCACTGTTCCTTTTATATTCAATTCCGATGCGATTTCTGTGTTTCATCGTCAATGTGAAGGTCCATGGGATACAGTAAACCTGCACCGGTGCATCGGAATCCAATACTGGTCTCCCAGGAGCCGCTCAAACCACAAACTCTTAGGAGACTCACTCTTCTTGTACTTAAGTCGTCACTGTGTCTTTTACATTCAATTCCGATGCGATTTCTGTGTTTCATTGTCAATGTGAAGGTCCAAGGGATACAGTAAACCTGCACTGGTGCATCGGAATCCAATACTGGTCTCCCAGGAGCCGCCCAAAGCACAAACTCTGAGAAGATTCATTCTTCTTGTACTTAAGTCAGCACTGTTCCTTTTATATTCAATTCCGATGCGATATCTGTGTTTCATCGTCAATTTGAAGGTCCAAGGGATACAGTAAACCTGCACTGGTGCATCGGAATCCAATACTGGTCTCCCAGGAGCCGCCCAAAGCACAAACTCTGAGAAGATTCATTCTTCTTGTACTTAAGTCAGCACTGTTCCTTTTATATTCAATTCCGATACGATTTCTGTGTTTCATCGTCAATTTGAAGGTCCATGGGATACAGTAAACCTGCACTGGTGCATCGGAATCCAATACTGGTCTCCCAGTAGCCGCTCAAACCACAAACTCTTAGGAGACTCACTGTTCTTGTACTTAAGTCGGCACTGTGTCTTTTACATTCAATTCCGATGCGATTTCTGTGTTTCATTGTCAATGTGAAGGTCCAAGGGATACAGTAAACCTGCACTGGTGCATCGGAATCCAATACTGGTCTCCCAGGAGCCGCCCAAAGCACAAACTCTGAGAAGATTCATTCTTCTTGTACTTAAGTCAGCACTGTTCCTTTTATATTCAATTCCGATGCGATTTCTGTGTTTCATTGTCAATGTGAAGGTCCAAGGGATACAGTAAACCTGCACTGGTACATCGGAATCCAATACTGGTCTCCCAGGAGCCGCCCAAAGCACAAACTCTGAGAAGATTCATTCTTCTTGTACTTAAGTCAGCACTGTTCCTTTTATACTCAATTCCGATGCGATTTCTGTGTTTCATCGTCAATTTGAAGGTCCAAGGGATACAGTAAACCTGCACTGGTGCATCGGAATCCAATACTGGTCTCCCAGGAGCCGCCCAAAGCACAAACTCTGAGAAGATTCATTCTTCTTGTACGTAAGTCAGCACTGTTCCTTTTATATTCAATTCCGATGCGATTTCTGTGTTTCATCGTCAATTTGAAGGTCCAAGGGATACAGTAAACCTGCACTGGTGCATCGGAATCCAATACTGGTCTCCCAGGAGCCGCCCAAAGCACAAACTCTTAGGAGACTCACTCTTCTTGTACTTAAGTCGGCACTGTGTCTTTTACATTCAATTCCGATGCGATTTCTGTGTTTCATTGTCAATGTGAAGGTCCAAGGGATACAGTAAACCTGCACTGGTGCATCGGAATCCAATACTGGTCTCCCAGGAGCCGCCCAAAGCACAAACTCTGAGAAGATTCACTCTTCTTGTACTTAAGTCGGCACTGTGCCTTTTATATTCAATTCCGATGCGATTTCTGTGTTTCATCGTCAATGTGAAGGTCCATGGGATACAGTAAACCTGCACCGGTGCATCGGAATCCAATACTGGTCTCCCAGGAGCCGCTCAAACCACAAACTCTTAGGAGACTCACTCTTCTTGTACTAAAGTCGGCACTGTGTCTTTTACATTCAATTCCGATGCGATTTCTGTGTTTCATTGTCAATGTGAAGGTCCAAGGGATACAGTAAACCTGCACTGGTGCATCGGATTCCAATACTGGTCTCCCAGGAGCCGCCCAAAGCACAAACTCTGAGAAGATTCATTCTTCTTGTACTTAAGTCAGCACTGTTCCTTTTATATTCAATTCCGATGCGATTTCTGTGTTTCATCGTCAATTTGAAGGTCCAAGGGATACAGTAAACCTGCACTGGTGCATCGGAATCCAATACTGGTCTCCCAGGAGCCGCCCAAAGCACAAATTCTGAGAAGATTCATTCTTCTTGTACTTAAGTCAGCACTGTTCCTTTTATATTCAATTCCGATGCGATTTCTGTGTTTCATCGTCAATTTGAAGGTCCATGGGATACAGTAAACCTGCACTGGTGCATCGGAATCCAATACTGGTCTCCCAGGAGCCGCTCAAACCACAAACTCTTAGGAGACTCACTCTTCTTGTACTAAAGTCGGCACTGTGTCTTTTACATTCAATTCCGATGCGATTTCTGTGTTTCATTGTCAATGTGAAGGTCCAAGGGATACAGTAAACCTGCACTGGTGCATCGGAATCCAATACTGGTCTCCCAGGAGCCGCCCAAAGCACAAACTCTGAGAAGATTCATTCTTCTTGTACTTAAGTCAGCACTGTTCCTTTTATATTCAATTCCGATGCGATTTCTGTGTTTCATCGTCAATTTGAAGGTCCAAGGGATACAGTAAACCTGCACTGGTGCATCGGAATCCAATACTGGTCTCCCAGGAGCCGCCCAAAGCACAAACTCTGAGAAGATTCATTCTTCTTGTACTTAAGTCAGCACTGTTCCTTTTATATTCAATTCCGATGCGATTTCTGTGTTTCATCGTCAATTTGAAGGTCCATGGGATACAGTAAACCTGCACTGGTGCATCGGAATCCAATACTGGTCTCCCAGGAGCCGCCCAAAGCACAAACTCTGAGAAGATTCATTCTTCTTGTACTTAAGTCAGCACTGTTCCTTTTATATTCAATTCCGATGCGATTTCTGTGTTTCATTGTCAATGTGAAGGTCCAAGGGATACAGTAAACCTGCACTGGTGCATCGGAATCCAATACTGGTCTCCCAGGAGCCGCCCAAAGCACAAACTCTGAGAAGATTCATTCTTCTTGTACTTAAGTCAGCACTGTTCCTTTTATATTCAATTCCGATGCGATTTCTGTGTTTCATCGTCAATGTGAAGGTCCATGGGATACAGTAAACCTGCACCGGTGCATCGGAATCCAATACTGGTCTCCCAGGAGCCGCTCAAACCACAAACTCTTAGGAGACTCACTCTTCTTGTACTTAAGTCGGCACTGTGTCTTTTACATTCAATTCCGATGCGATTTCTGTGTTTCATTGTCAATGTGAAGGTCCAAGGGATACAGTAAACCTGCACTGGTGCATCGGAATCCAATACTGGTCTCCCAGGAGCCGCCCAAAGCACAAACTCTGAGAAGATTCATTCTTCTTGTACTTAAGTCAGCACTGTTCCTTTTATATTCAATTCCGATGCGATATCTGTGTTTCATCGTCAATTTGAAGGTCCAAGGGATACAGTAAACCTGCACTGGTGCATCGGAATCCAATACTGGTCTCCCAGGAGCCGCCCAAAGCACAAACTCTGAGAAGATTCATTCTTCTTGTACTTAAGTCAGCACTGTTCCTTTTATATTCAATTCCGATGCGATTTCTGTGTTTCATCGTCAATTTGAAGGTCCATGGGATACAGTAAACCTGCACTGGTGCATCGGAATCCAATACTGGTCTCCCAGTAGCCGCTCAAACCACAAACTCTTAGGAGACTCACTGTTCTTGTACTTAAGTCGGCACTGTGTCTTTTACATTCAATTCCGATGCGATTTCTGTGTTTCATTGTCAATGTGAAGGTCCAAGGGATACAGTAAACCTGCACTGGTGCATCGGAATCCAATACTGGTCTCCCAGGAGCCGCCCAAAGCACAAACTCTGAGAAGATTCATTCTTCTTGTACTTAAGTCAGCACTGTTCCTTTTATATTCAATTCCGATGCGATTTCTGTGTTTCATTGTCAATGTGAAGGTCCAAGGGATACAGTAAACCTGCACTGGTGCATCGGAATCCAATACTGGTCTCCCAGGAGCCGCCCAAAGCACAAACTCTGAGAAGATTCATTCTTCTTGTACTTAAGTCAGCACTGTTCCTTTTATATTCAATTCCGATGCGATTTCTGTGTTTCATCGTCAATTTGAAGGTCCAAGGGATACAGTAAACCTGCACTGGTGCATCGGAATCCAATACTGGTCTCCCAGGAGCCGCCCAAAGCACAAACTCTGAGAAGATTCACTCCTCTTGTACTTAAGTAGGCACTGTGTCTTTTATATTCAATTCCGATGCGATTTCTGTGTTTCATCGTCAATGTGAAGGTCCAGGGGATACAGTAAACCTGCACTGGTGCATCGGAATCCAATACTGGTCTCCCAGGAGCCGCTCAAACCACAAACTCTTAGGAGACTCACTCTTCTTGACTTAAGTCGGCACTGTGCCTTTTATATTCAATTCCGATGCGATTTCTGTGTTTCATCGTCAATTTGAAGGTCCAAGGGATACAGTAAACCTGCACTGGTGCATCGGAATCCGATACTGGTCTCCCAGGAGCCGCTCAAACCACAAACACTTAGGAGATTCACTCTTCTTGTACTTAAGTCGGCACTGTGTCTTTTATATTCAATTCCGATGCGATTTCTGTGTTTCATTGTCAATGTGAAGGTCCAAGGGATACAGTAAACCTGCACTGGTGCATCGGAATCCAATACTGGTCTCCCAGGAGCCGCCCAAAGCACAAACTCTGAGAAGATTCACTCTTCTTGTACTTAAGTCGGCAATGTGTCTTTTATATTCAATTCCGATGCGATTTCTGTGTTCCATCGTCAATGTGAAGGTCCAGGGGATACAGTAAACCTGCACTGGTGCATCGGAATCCAATACTGGTCCCCCAGGAGCCGCTCAAACCACATACTCTTAGGAGACTCACTCTTCTTGTACTTAAGTCGGCACTGTGTCTTTTATATTCAATTCCGATGCGATTTCTGTGTTTCATTGTCAATGTGAAGGTCCAACGGATACAGAAAACCTGCACTGGTGCATCGGTATCCAATACTGGTCTCCCAGGAGCCGCACAAACACAAACTCTGAGAAGATTCACTCTTCTTGTACTTAAGTCGGCACTGTGCCTTTTATATTCAATTCCGATGCGATTTCTGTGTTTCATCGTCAATGTGAAGGTCCATGGGATACAGTAAACCTGCACTGGTGCATCGGAATCCAATACTGGTCTCCCAGGAGCCGCTCAAACCACAAACTCTTAGGAGACTCACTCTTCTTGTACTTAAGTCGGCACTGTGTCTTTTACATTCAATTCCGATGCGATTTCTGTGTTTCATTGTCAATGTGAAGGTCCAAGG
The DNA here is from genome assembly GCF_023898315.1 of Schistocerca nitens. Classification (NCBI taxonomy): domain Eukaryota; kingdom Metazoa; phylum Arthropoda; class Insecta; order Orthoptera; family Acrididae; genus Schistocerca; species Schistocerca nitens. Next base: position 8,585,925 of record NW_026045908.1, on the reverse strand, counting down.
GATACAGTAAACCTGCACTGGTGCATCGGAATCCAATACTGGTCTCCCAGGAGCCGCCCAAAGCACAAACTCTGAGAAGATTCATTCTTCTTGTACTTAAGTCAGCACTGTTCCTTTTATATTCAATTCCGATGCGATATCTGTGTTTCATCGTCAATTTGAAGGTCCAAGGGATACAGTAAACCTGCACTGGTGCATCGGAATCCAATACTGGTCTCCCAGGAGCCGCCCAAAGCACAAACTCTGAGAAGATTCATTCTTCTTGTACTTAAGTCAGCACTGTTCCTTTTATATTCAATTCCGATGCGATTTCTGTGTTTCATCGTCAATTTGAAGGTCCATGGGATACAGTAAACCTGCACTGGTGCATCGGAATCCAATACTGGTCTCCCAGTAGCCGCTCAAACCACAAACTCTTAGGAGACTCACTGTTCTTGTACTTAAGTCGGCACTGTGTCTTTTACATTCAATTCCGATGCGATTTCTGTGTTTCATTGTCAATGTGAAGGTCCAAGGGATACAGTAAACCTGCACTGGTGCATCGGAATCCGATACTGGTCTCCCAGGAGCCGCTCAAACCACAAACTCTTAGGAGATTCACTCTTCTTGTACTTAAGTCGGCACTGTGTCTTTTATATTCAATTCCGATGCGATTTCTGTGTTTCATTGTCAATGTGAAGGTCCAAGGGATACAGTAAACCTGCACTGGTGCATCGGAATCCAATACTGGTCTCCCAGGAGCCGCCCAAAGCACAAACTCTGAGAAGATTCACTCTTCTTGTACTTAAGTCGGCACTGTGTCTTTTATATTCAATTCCGATGCGATTTCTGTGTTCCATCGTCAATGTGAAGGTCCAGGGGATACAGTAAACCTGCACTGGTGCATCGGAATCCAATACTGGTCCCCCAGGAGCCGCTCAAACCACAAACTCTTAGGAGACTCACTCTTCTTGTACTTAAGTCAGCACTGTTCCTTTTATATTCAATTCCGATGCGATTTCTGTGTTTCATTGTCAATGTGAAGGTCCAAGGGATACAGTAAACCTGCACTGGTGCATCGGAATCCAATACTGGTCTCCCAGGAGCCGCCCAAAGCACAAACTCTGAGAAGATTCATTCTTCTTGTACTTAAGTCAGCACTGTTCCTTTTATATTCAATTCCGATGCGATATCTGTGTTTCATCGTCAATTTGAAGGTCCAAGGGATACAGTAAACCTGCACTGGTGCATCGGAATCCAATACTGGTCTCCCAGGAGCCGCCCAAAGCACAAACTCTGAGAAGATTCATTCTTCTTGTACTTAAGTCAGCACTGTTCCTTTTATATTCAATTCCGATGCGATTTCTGTGTTTCATCGTCAATTTGAAGGTCCATGGGATACAGTAAACCTGCACTGGTGCATCGGAATCCAATACTGGTCTCCCAGTAGCCGCTCAAACCACAAACTCTTAGGAGACTCACTGTTCTTGTACTTAAGTCGGCACTGTGTCTTTTACATTCAATTCCGATGCGATTTCTGTGTTTCATTGTCAATGTGAAGGTCCAAGGGATACAGTAAACCTGCACTGGTGCATCGGAATCCAATACTGGTCTCCCAGGAGCCGCCCAAAGCACAAACTCTGAGAAGATTCATTCTTCTTGTACTTAAGTCAGCACTGTTCCTTTTATATTCAATTCCGATGCGATTTCTGTGTTTCATTGTCAATGTGAAGGTCCAAGGGATACAGTAAACCTGCACTGGTGCATCGGAATCCAATACTGGTCTCCCAGGAGCCGCCCAAAGCACAAACTCTGAGAAGATTCATTCTTCTTGTACTTAAGTCAGCACTGTTCCTTTTATATTCAATTCCGATGCGATTTCTGTGTTTCATCGTCAATTTGAAGGTCCAAGGGATACAGTAAACCTGCACTGGTGCATCGGAATCCAATACTGGTCTCCCAGGAGCCGCCCAAAGCACAAACTCTGAGAAGATTCACTCCTCTTGTACTTAAGTAGGCACTGTGTCTTTTATATTCAATTCCGATGCGATTTCTGTGTTTCATCGTCAATGTGAAGGTCCAGGGGATACAGTAAACCTGCACTGGTGCATCGGAATCCAATACTGGTCTCCCAGGAGCCGCTCAAACCACAAACTCTTAGGAGACTCACTCTTCTTGACTTAAGTCGGCACTGTGCCTTTTATATTCAATTCCGATGCGATTTCTGTGTTTCATCGTCAATTTGAAGGTCCAAGGGATACAGTAAACCTGCACTGGTGCATCGGAATCCGATACTGGTCTCCCAGGAGCCGCTCAAACCACAAACTCTTAGGAGATTCACTCTTCTTGTACTTAAGTCGGCACTGTGTCTTTTATATTTAATTCCGATGCGATTTCTGTGTTTCATTGTCAATGTGAAGGTCCAAGGGATACAGTAAACCTGCACTGGTGCATCGGAATCCAATACTGGTCTCCCAGGAGCCGCCCAAAGCACAAACTCTGAGAAGATTCACTCTTCTTGTACTTAAGTCGGCACTGTGTCTTTTATATTCAATTCCGATGCGATTTCTGTGTTCCATCGTCAATGTGAAGGTCCAGGGGATACAGTAAACCTGCACTGGTGCATCGGAATCCAATACTGGTCCCCCAGGAGCCGCTCAAACCACAAACTCTTAGGAGACTCACTCTTCTTGTACTTAAGTCGGCACTGTGTCTTTTATATTCAATTCCGATGCGATTTCTGTGTTTCATTGTCAATGTGAAGGTCCAACGGATACAGAAAACCTGCACTGGTGCATCGGTATCCAATACTGGTCTCCCAGGAGCCGCCCAAACACAAACTCTGAGAAGATTCACTCTTCTTGTACTTAAGTCGGCACTGTGCCTTTTATATTCAATTCCGATGCGATTTCTGTGTTTCATCGTCAATGTGAAGGTCCATGGGATACAGTAAACCTGCACTGGTGCATCGGAATCCAATACTGGTCTCCCAGGAGCCGCTCAAACCACAAACTCTTAGGAGACTCACTCTTCTTGTACTTAAGTCGGCACTGTGTCTTTTACATTCAATTCCGATGCGATTTCTGTGTTTCATTGTCAATGTGAAGGTCCAAGGGATACAGTAAACCTGCACTGGTGCATCGGAATCCAATACTGGTCTCCCAGGAGCCGCCCAATGACCAAACTCTGAGAAGATTCATTCTTCTTGTACTTAAGTCAGCACTGTTCCTTTTATATTCAATTCCGATGCTATTTCTGTGTTTCATCGTCAATGTGAAGGTCCAAGGGATACAGTAAACCTGCACTAGTGCATCGGAATCCAATACTGGTCTCCCAGGAGCCGCCCAAAACACAAACTCTGAGAAGATTCATTCTTCTTGTACTTAAGTCAGCACTGTTCCTTTTATATTCAATTCCGATGCGATTTCTGTGTTTCATTGTCAATGTGAAGGTCCAAGGGATACAGTAAACCTGCACTGGTGCATCGGAATCCAATACTGGTCTCCCAGGAGCCGCCCAAAGCACAAACTCTGAGAAGAATCATTCTTCTTGTACTTAAGTCAGCACTGTTCCTTTTATATTCAATTCCGATGCGATTTCTGTGTTTCATCGTCAATTTGAAGGTCCAAGGGATACAGTAAACCTGCACTGGTGCATCGGAATCCAATACTGGTCTCCCAGGAGCCGCCCAAAGCACAAACTCTGAGAAGATTCATTCTTCTTGTACTTAAGTCAGCACTGTTCCTTTTATATTCAATTCCGATGCGATTTCTGTGTTTCATCGTCAATTTGAAGATCCATGGGATACAGTAAACCTGCACTGGTGCATCGGAATCCAATACTGGTCTCCCAGGAGCCGCTCAAACCACAAACTCTTAGGAGACTCACTGTTCTTGTACTTAAGTCGGCACTGTGTCTTTTACATTCAATTCCGATGCGATTTCTGTGTTTCATTGTCAATGTGAAGGTCCTAGGGATACAGTAAACCTGCACTGGTGCATCGGAATCCAATACTGGTCTCCCAGGAGCCGCCCAAAACACAAACTCTGAGAAGATTCATTCTTCTTGTACTTAAGTCAGCACTGTTCCTTTTATATTCAATTCCGATGCGATTTCTGTGTTTCATTGTCAATGTGAAGGTCCAAGGGATACAGTAAACCTGCACTGGTGCATCGGAATCCAATACTGGTCTCCCAGGAGCCGCCCAAAGCACAAACTCTGAGAAGATTCATTCTTCTTGTACTTAAGTCAGCACTGTTCCTTTTATATTCAATTCCGATGCGATTTCTGTGTTTCATCGTCAATGTGAAGGTTCATGGGATACAGTAAACCTGCACCGGTGCATCGGAATCCAATACTGGTCTCCCAGGAGCCGCTCAAACCACAAACTCTTAGGAGACTCACTCTTCTTGTACTTAAGTCGGCACTGTGCCTTTTACATTCAATTCCGATGCGATTTCTGTGTTTCATTGTCAATGTGAAGGTCCAAGGGATACAGTAAACCTGCACTGGTGCATCGGAATCCAATACTGGTCTCCCAGGAGCCGCCCAAAGCACAAACTCTGAGAAGATTCATTCTTCTTGTACTTAAGTCAGCACTGTTCCTTTTATATTCAATTCCGATCCGATTTCTGTGTTTCATCGTCAATTTGAAGGTCCAAGGGATACAGTAAACCTGCACTGGTGCATCGGAATCCAATACTGGTCTCCCAGGAGCCGCCCAAAGCACAAACTCTGAGAAGATTCATTCTTCTTGTACTTAAGTCAGCACTGTTCCTTTTATATTCAATTCCGATGCGATTTCTGTGTTTCATCGTCAATTTGAAGGTCCATGGGATACAGTAAACCTGCACTGGTGCATCGGAATCCAATACTGGTCTCCCAGGAGCCGCTCAAACCACAAACTCTTAGGAGACTCACTGTTCTTGTACTTAAGTCGGCACTGTGTCTTTTACATTCAATTCCGATGCGATTTCTGTGTTTCATTGTCAATGTGAAGGTCCAAGGGATACAGTAAACCTGCACTGGTGCATCGGAATCCAATACTGGTCTCCCAGGAGCCGCCCAAAGCACAAACTCTGAGAAGATTCATTCTTCTTGTACTTAAGTCAGCACTGTTCCTTTTATATTCAATTCCGATGCGATTTCTGTGTTTCATTGTCAATGTGAAGGCCCAAGGGATACAGTAAACCTGCACTGGTGCATCTGAATCCAATACTGGTCTCCCAGGAGCCGCCCAAAGCACAAACTCTGAGAAGATTCATTCTTCTTGTACTTAAGTCAGCACTGTTCCTTTTATATTCAATTCCGATGCAATTTCTGTGTTTCATCGTCAATTTGAAGGTCCAAGGGATACAGTAAACCTGCACTGGTGCATCGGAATCCAATACTGGTCTCCCAGGTGCCGCCCAAAGCACAAACTCTGAGAAGATTCATTCCTCTTGTACTTAAGTAGGCACTGTGTCTTTTATATTCAATTCCGATGCGATTTCTGTGTTTCATCGTCAATGTGAAGGTCCAGGGGATACAGTAAACCTGCACTGGTGCATCGGAATCCAATACTGGTCTCCCAGGAGCCGCTCAAACCACAAACTCTTAGGGACTCACTCTTCTTGACTTAAGTCGGCACTGTGCCTTTTATATTCAATTCCGATGCGATATCTGTGTTTCATCGTCAATTTGAAGGTCCAAGGGATACAGTAAACCTGCACTGGTGCATCGGAATCCAATACTGGTCTCCCAGGAGCCGCCCAAAGCACAAACTCTGAGAAGATTCATTCTTCTTGTACTTAAGTCAGCACTGTTCCTTTTATATTCAATTCCGATGCGATTTCTGTGTTTCATCGTCAATTTGAAGGTCCATGGGATACAGTAAACCTGCACTGGTGCATCGGAATCCAATACTGGTCTCCCAGTAGCCGCTCAAACCACAAACTCTTAGGAGACTCACTGTTCTTGTACTTAAGTCGGCACTGTGTCTTTTACATTCAATTCCGATGCGATTTCTGTGTTTCATTGTCAATGTGAAGGTCCAAGGGATACAGTAAACCTGCACTGGTGCATCGGAATCCAATACTGGTCTCCCAGGAGCCGCCCAAAGCACAAACTCTGAGAAGATTCATTCTTCTTGTACTTAAGTCAGCACTGTTCCTTTTATATTCAATTCCGATGCGATTTCTGTGTTTCATTGTCAATGTGAAGGTCCAAGGGATACAGTAAACCTGCACTGGTGCATCGGAATCCAATACTGGTCTCCCAGGAGCCGCCCAAAGCACAAACTCTGAGAAGATTCATTCTTCTTGTACTTAAGTCAGCACTGTTCCTTTTATATTCAATTCCGATGCGATTTCTGTGTTTCATCGTCAATTTGAAGGTCCAATGGATACAGTAAACCTGCACTGGTGCATCGGAATCCAATACTGGTCTCCCAGGAGCCGCCCAAAGCACAAACTCTGAGAAGATTCACTCCTCTTGTACTTAAGTAGGCACTGTGTCTTTTATATTCAATTCCGATGCGATTTCTGTGTTTCATCGTCAATGTGAAGGTCCAGGGGATACAGTAAACCTGCACTGGTGCATCGGAATCCAATACTGGTCTCCCAGGAGCCGCTCAAACCACAAACTCTTAGGAGACTCACTCTTCTTGACTTAAGTCGGCACTGTGCCTTTTATATTCAATTCCGATGCGATTTCTGTGTTTCATCGTCAATTTGAAGGTCCAAGGGATACAGTAAACCTGCACTGGTGCATCGGAATCCAATACTGGTCTCCCAGGAGCCGCTCAAACCACAAACTCTTAGGAGATTCACTCTTCTTGTACTTAAGTCGGCACTGTGTCTTTTATATTCAATTCCGATGCGATTTCTGTGTTTCATTGTCAATGTGAAGGTCCAAGGGATACAGTAAACCTGCACTGGTGCATCGGAATCCAATACTGGTCTCCCAGGAGCCGCCCAAAGCACAAACTCTCTGAAGATTCACTCTTCTTGTACTTAAGTCGGCACTGTGTCTTTTATATTCAATTCCGATGCGATTTCTGTGTTCCATCGTCAATGTGAAGGTCCAGGGGATACAGTAAACCTGCACTGGTGCATCGGAATCCAATACTGGTCCCCCAGGAGCCGCTCAAACCACAAACTCTTAGGAGACTCACTCTTCTTGTACTTAAGTCGGCACTGTGTCTTTCATATTCAATTCCGATGCGATTTCTGTGTTTCATTGGCAATGTGAAGGTCCAACGGATACAGAAAACCTGCACTGGTGCATCGGTATCCAATACTGGTCTCCCAGGAGCCGCCCAAACACAAACTCTGAGAAGATTCACTCTTCTTGTACTTAAGTCGGCACTGTGCCTTTTATATTCAATTCCGATGCGATTTCTGTGTTTCATCGTCAATGTGAAGGTCCATGGGATACAGTAAACCTGCACTGGTGCATCGGAATCCAATACTGGTCTCCCAGGAGCCGCTCAAACCACAAACTCTTAGGAGACTCACTCTTCTTGTACTTAAGTCCGCACTGTGCCTTTTATATTCAATTCCGATGCGATTTCTGTGTTCCATCGTCAATGTGAAGGTCCAGGGGATACAGTAAACCTGCACTGGTGCATCGGAATCCAATACTGGTCCCCCAGGAGCCGCTCAAACCACAAACTCTTAGGAGACTCACTCTTCTTGTACTTAAGTCGGCACTGTGTCTTTTATATTCAATTCCGATGCGATTTCTGTGTTTCATTGTCAATGTGAAGGTCCAACGGATACAGAAAACCTGCACTGGTGCATCGGTATCCAATACTGGTCTCCCAGGAGCCGCACAAACACAAACTCTGAGAAGATTCACTCTTCTTGTACTTAAGTCGGCACTGTGCCTTTTATATTCAATTCCGATGCGATTTCTGTGTTTCATCGTCAATGTGAAGGTCCATGGGATACAGTAAACCTGCACTGGTGCATCGGAATCCAATACTGGTCTCCCAGGAGCCGCTCAAACCACAAACTCTTAGGAGACTCACTCTTCTTGTACTTAAGTCGGCACTGTGTCTTTTACATTCAATTCCGATGCGATTTCTGTGTTTCATTGTCAATGTGAAGGTCCAAGGGATACAGTAAACCTGCACTGGTGCATCGGAATCCAATACTGGTCTCCCAGGAGCCGCCCAAAGCACAAACTCTGAGAAGATTCATTCTTCTTGTACTTAAGTCAGCACTGTTCCTTTTATATTCAATTCCGATCCGATTTCTGTGTTTCATCGTCAATTTGAAGGTCCAAGGGATACAGTAAACCTGCACTGGTGCATCGGAATCCAATACTGGTCTCCCAGGAGCCGCCCAAAGCACAAACTCTGAGAAGATTCATTCTTCTTGTACTTAAGTCAGCACTGTTCCTTTTATATTCAATTCCGATGCGATTTCTGTGTTTCATCGTCAATTTGAAGGTCCATGGGATACAGTAAACCTGCACTGGTGCATCGGAATCCAATACTGGTCTCCCAGTAGCCGCTCAAACCACAAACTCTTAGGAGACTCACTGTTCTTGTACTTAAGTCGGCACTGTGTCTTTTACATTCAATTCCGATGCTATTTCTGTGTTTCATTGTCAATGTGAAGGTCCAAGGGATACAGTAAACCTGCACTGGTGCATCGGAATCCGATACTGGTCTCCCAGGAGCCGCTCAAACCACAAACTCTTAGGACATTCACTCTTCTTGTACTTAAGTCGGCACTGTGTCTTTTATATTCAATTCCGATGCGATTTCTGTGTTTCATTGTCAATGTGAAGGTCCAAGGGATACAGTAAACCTGCACTGGTGCATCGGAATCCAATACTGGTCTCCCAGGAGCCGCCCAAAGCACAAACTCTGAGAAGATTCACTCTTCTTGTACTTAAGTCGGCACTGTGTCTTTTATATTCAATTCCGATGCGATTTCTGTGTTCCATCGTCAATGTGAAGGTCCAGGGGATACAGTAAACCTGCACTGGTGCATCGGAATCCAATACTGGTCCCCCAGGAGCCGCTCAAACCACAAACTCTTAGGAGACTCACTCTTCTTGTACTTAAGTCAGCACTGTTCCTTTTATATTCAATTCCGATGCGATTTCTGTGTTTCATTGTCAATGTGAAGGTCCAAGGGATACAGTAAACCTGCACTGGTGCATCGGAATCCAATACTGGTCTCCCAGGAGCCGCCCAAAGCACAAACTCTGAGAAGATTCATTCTTCTTGTACTTAAGTCAGCACTGTTCCTTTTATATTCAATTCCGATGCGATTTCTGTGTTTCATCGTCAATGTGAAGGTCCATGGGATACAGTAAACCTGCACCGGTGCATCGGAATCCAATACTGGTCTCCCAGGAGCCGCTCAAACCACAAACTCTTAGGAGACTCACTCTTCTTGTACTTAAGTCGGCACTGTGTCTTTTACATTCAATTCCGATGCGATTTCTGTGTTTCATTGTCAATGTGAAGGTCCAAGGGATACAGTAAACCTGCACTGGTGCATCGGAATCCAATACTGGTCTCCCAGGAGCCGCCCAAAGCACAAACTCTGAGAAGATTCATTCTTCTTGTAATTAAGTCAGCACTGTTCCTTTTATATTCAATTCCGATGCGATATCTGTGTTTCATCGTCAATTTGAAGGTCCAAGGGATACAGTAAACCTGCACTGGTGCATCGGAATCCAATACTGGTCTCCCAGGAGCCGCCCAAAGCACAAACTCTGAGAAGATTCATTCTTCTTGTACTTAAGTCAGCACTGTTCCTTTTATATTCAATTCCGATGCGATTTCTGTGTTTCATCGTCAATTTGAAGGTCCATGGGATACAGTAAACCTGCACTGGTGCATCGGAATCCAATACTGGTCTCCCAGTAGCCGCTCAAACCACAAACTCTTAGGAGACTCACTGTTCTTGTACTTAAGTCGGCACTGTGTCTTTTACATTCAATTCCGATGCGATTTCTGTGTTTCATTGTCAATGTGAAGGTCCAAGGGATACAGTAAACCTGCACTGGTGCATCGGAATCCAATACTGGTCTCCCAGGAGCCGCCCAAAGCACAAACTCTGAGAAGATTCATTCTTCTTGTACTTAAGTCAGCACTGTTCCTTTTATATTCAATTCCGATGCGATTTCTGTGTTTCATTGTCAATGTGAAGGTCCAAGGGATACAGTAAACCTGCACTGGTGCATCGGAATCCAATACTGGTCTCCCAGGAGCCGCCCAAAGCACAAACTCTGAGAAGATTCATTCTTCTTGTACTTAAGTCAGCACTGTTCCTTTTATATTCAATTCCGATGCGATTTCTGTGTTTCATCGTCAATTTGAAGGTCCAAGGGATACAGTAAACCTGCACTGGTGCATCGGAATCCAATACTGGTCTCCCAGGAGCCGCCCAAAGCACAAACTCTGAGAAGATTCACTCCTCTTGTACTTAAGTAGGCACTGTGTCTTTTATATTCAATTCCGATGCGATTTCTGTGTTTCATCGTCAATGTGAAGGTCCAGGGGATACAGTAAACCTGCACTGGTGCATCGGAATCCAATACTGGTCTCCCAGGAGCCGCTCAAACCACAAACTCTTAGGAGACTCACTCTTCTTGACTTAAGTCGGCACTGTGCCTTTTATATTCAATTCCGATGCGATTTCTGTGTTTCATCGTCAATTTGAAGGTCCAAGGGATACAGTAAACCTGCACTGGTGCATCCGAATCCGATACTGGTCTCCCAGGAGCCGCTCAAACCACAAACTCTTAGGAGATTCACTCTTCTTGTACTTAAGTCGGCACTGTGTCTTTTATATTCAATTCCGATGCGATTTCTGTGTTTCATTGTCAATGTGAAGGTCCAAGGGATACAGTAAACCTGCACTGGTGCATCGGAATCCAATACTGGTCTCCCAGGAGCCGCCCAAAGCACAAACTCTGAGAAGATTCACTCTTCTTGTACTTAAGTCGGCACTGTGTCTTTTATATTCAATTCCGATGCGATTTCTGTGTTCCATCGTCAATGTGAAGGTCCAGGGGATACAGTAAACCTGCACTGGTGCATCGGAATCCAATACTGGTCCCCCAGGAGCCGCTCAAACCACAAACTCTTAGGAGACTCACTCTTCTTGTACTTAAGTCGGCACTGTGTCTTTTATATTCAATTCCGATGCGATTTCTGTGTTTCATTGTCAATGTGAAGGTCCAACGGATACAGAAAACCTGCACTGGTGCATCGGTATCCAATACTGGTCTCCCAGGAGCCGCCCAAACACAAACTCTGAGAAGATTCACTCTTCTTGTACTTAAGTCGGCACTGTGCCTTTTATATTCAATTCCGATGCGATTTCTGTGTTTCATCGTCAATGTGAAGGTCCATGGGATACAGTAAACCTGCACTGGTGCATCGGAATCCAATACTGGTCTCCCAGGAGCCGCTCAAACCACAAACTCTTAGGAGACTCACTCTTCTTGTACTTAAGTCGGCACTGTGTCTTTTACATTCAATTCCGATGCGATTTCTGTGTTTCATTGTCAATGTGAAGGTCCAAGGGATACAGTAAACCTGCACTGGTGCATCGGAATCCAATACTGGTCTCCCAGGAGCCGCCCAATGACCTAACTCTGAGAAGATTCATTCTTCTTGTACTTAAGTCAGCACTGTTCCTTTTATATTCAATTCCGATGCTATTTCTGTGTTTCATCGTCAATGTGAAGGTCCAAGGGATACAGTAAACCTGCACTAGTGCATCGGAATCCAATACTGGTCTCCCAGGAGCCGCTCAAAGCTCAAACTCTTAGGAGACTCACTCTTCTTGACTTAAGTCGGCACTGTGCCTTTTATATTCAATTCCGATGCGATTTCTGTGTTTCATCGTCAATTTGAAGGTCCAAGGGATACAGTAAACCTGCACTGGTGCATCGGAATCCAATACTGGTCTCCCAGGAGCCGCTCAAACCACAAACTCTTAGGAGACTCACTCTTCTTGTACTTAAGTCCGCACTGTGCCTTTTATATTCAATTCCGATGCGATTTCTGTGTTTCATTGTCAATGTGAAGGTCCAAGGGATACAGTAAACCTGCACTGGTGCATCGGAATCCAATACTGGTCTCCCAGGAGCCGCCCAAAGCACAAACTCTGAGAAGAATCATTCTTCTTGTACTTAAGTCAGCACTGTTCCTTTTATATTCAATTCCGATGCGATTTCTGTGTTTCATCGTCAATTTGAAGGTCCAAGGGATACAGTAAACCTGCACTGGTGCATCGGAATCCAATACTGGTCTCCCAGGAGCCGCCCAAAGCACAAACTCTGAGAAGATTCATTCTTCTTGTACTTAAGTCAGCACTGTTCCTTTTATATTCAATTCCGATGCGATTTCTGTGTTTCATCGTCAATTTGAAGATCCATGGGATACAGTAAACCTGCACTGGTGCATCGGAATCCAATACTGGTCTCCCAGGAGCCGCTCAAACCACAAACTCTTAGGAGACTCACTGTTCTTGTACTTAAGTCGGCACTGTGTCTTTTACATTCAATTCCGATGCGATTTCTGTGTTTCATTGTCAATGTGAAGGTCCTAGGGATACAGTAAACCTGCACTGGTGCATCGGAATCCAATACTGGTCTCCCAGGAGCCGCCCAAAGCACAAACTCTGAGAAGATTCATTCTTCTTGTACTTAAGTTAGCACTGTTCCTTTTATATTCAATTCCGATGCGATTTCTGTGTTTCATTGTCAATGTGAAGGTCCAAGGGATACAGTAAACCTGCACTGGTGCATCGGAATCCAATACTGGTCTCCCAGGAGCCGCCCAAAGCACAAACTCTGAGAAGATTCATTCTTCTTGTACTTAAGTCAGCACTGTTCCTTTTATATTCAATTCCGATGCGATTTCTGTGTTTCATCGTCAATGTGAAGGTTCATGGGATACAGTAAACCTGCACCGGTGCATCGGAATCCAATACTGGTCTCCCAGGAGCCGCTCAAACCACAAACTCTTAGGAGACTCACTCTTCTTGTACTTAAGTCGGCACTGTGTCTTTTACATTCAATTCCGATGCGATTTCTGTGTTTCATTGTCAATGTGAAGGTCCAAGGGATACAGTAAATCTGCACTGGTGCATCGGAATCCAATACTGGTCTCCCAGGAGCCGCCCAAAGCACAAACTCTGAGAAGATTCATTCTTCTTGTACTTAAGTCAGCACTGTTCCTTTTATATTCAATTCCGATCCGATTTCTGTGTTTCATCGTCAATTTGAAGGTCCAAGGGATACAGTAAACCTGCACTGGTGCATCGGAATCCAATACTGGTCTCCCAGGAGCCGCCCAAAGCACAAACTCTGAGAAGATTCATTCTTCTTGTACTTAAGTCAGCACTGTTCCTTTTATATTCAATTCCGATGCGATTTCTGTGTTTCATCGTCAATTTGAAGGTCCATGGGATACAGTAAACCTGCACTGGTGCATCGGAATCCAATACTGGTCTCCCAGGAGCCGCTCAAACCACAGACTCTTAGGAGACTCACTGTTCTTGTACTTAAGTCGGCACTGTGTCTTTTACATTCAATTCCGATGCGATTTCTGTGTTTCATTGTCAATGTGAAGGTCCAAGGGATACAGTAAACCTGCACTGGTGCATCGGAATCCAATACTGGTCTCCCAGGAGCCGCCCAAAGCACAAACTCTGAGAAGATTCATTTTTCTTGTACTTAAGTCAGCACTGTTCCTTTTATATTCAATTCCGATGCGATTTCTGTGTTTCATTGTCAATGTGAAGGTCCAAGGGATACAGCAAACCTGCACTGGTGCATCTGAATCCAATACTGGTCTCCCAGGAGCCGCCCAAAGCACAAACTCTGAGAAGATTCATTCTTCTTGTACTTATGTCAGCACTGTTCCTTTTATATTCAATTCCGATGCAATTTCTGTGTTTCATCGTCAATTTGAAGGTCCAAGGGATACAGTAAACCTGCACTGGTGCATCGGAATCCAATACTGGTCTCCCAGGTGCCGCCCAAAGCACAAACTCTGAGAAGATTCATTCCTCTTGTACTTAAGTAGGCACTGTGTCTTTTATATTCAATTCCGATGCGATTTCTGTGTTTCATCGTCAATGTGAAGGTCCAGGGGATACAGTAAACCTGCACTGGTGCATCGGAATCCAATACTGGTCTCCCAGGAGCCGCTCAAACCACAAACTCTTAGGGACTCACTCTTCTTGACTTAAGTCGGCACTGTGCCTTTTATATTCAATTCCGATGCGATATCTGTGTTTCATCGTCAATTTGAAGGTCCAAGGGATACAGTAAACCTGCACTGGTGCATCGGAATCCAATACTGGTCTCCCAGGAGCCGCCCAAAGCACAAACTCTGAGAAGATTCATTCTTCTTGTACTTAAGTCAGCACTGTTCCTTTTATATTCAATTCCGATGCGATTTCTGTGTTTCATCGTCAATTTGAAGGTCCATGGGATACAGTAAACCTGCACTGGTGCATCGGAATCCAATACTGGTCTCCCAGTAGCCGCTCAAACCACAAACTCTTAGGAGACTCACTGTTCTTGTACTTAAGTCGGCACTGTGTCTTTTACATTCAATTCCGATGCGATTTCTGTGTTTCATTGTCAATGTGAAGGTCCAAGGGATACGGTAAACCTGCACTGGTGCATCGGAATCCAATACTGGTCTCCCAGGAGCCGCCCAAAGCACAAACTCTGAGAAGATTCATTGTTCTTGTACTTAAGTCAGCACTGTTCCTTTTATATTTAATTCCGATGCGATTTCTGTGTTTCATTGTCAATGTGAAGGTCCAAGGGATACAGTAAACCTGCACTGGTGCATCGGAATCCAATACTGGTCTCCCAGGAGCCGCCCAAAGCACAAACTCTGAGAAGATTCATTCTTCTTGTACTTAAGTCAGCACTGTTCCTTTTATATTCAATTCCGATGCGATTTCTGTGTTTCATCGTCAATTTGAAGGTCCAAGGGATACAGTAAACCTGCACTGGTGCATCGGAATCCAATACTGGTCTCCCAGGAGCCGCCCAAAGCACAAACTCTGAGAAGATTCACTCCTCTTGTACTTAAGTAGGCACTGTGTCTTTTATATTCAATTCCGATGCGATTTCTGTGTTTCATCGTCAATGTGAAGGTCCAGGGGATACAGTAAACCTGCACTGGTGCATCGGAATCCAATACTGGTCTCCCAGGAGCCGCTCAAACCACAAACTCTTAGGAGACTCACTCTTCTTGACTTAAGTCGGCACTGTGCCTTTTATATTCAATTCCGATGCGATTTCTGTGTTTCATCGTCAATTTGAAGGTCCAAGGGATACAGTAAACCTGCACTGGTGCATCGGAATCCAATACTGGTCTCCCAGGAGCCGCTCAAACCACAAACTCTTAGGAGATTCACTCTTCTTGTACTTAAGTCGGCACTGTGTCTTTTATATTCAATTCCGATGCGATTTCTGTGTTTCATTGTCAATGTGAAGGTCCAAGGGATACAGTAAACCTGCACTGGTGCATCGGAATCCAATACTGGTCTCCCAGGAGCCGCCCAAAGCACAAACTCTCTGAAGATTCACTCTTCTTGTACTTAAGTCGGCACTGTGTCTTTTATATTCAATTCCGATGCGATTTCTGTGTTCCATCGTCAATGTGAAGGTCCAGGGGATACAGTAAACCTGCACTGGTGCATCGGAATCCAATACTGGTCCCCCAGGAGCCGCTCAAACCACAAACTCTTAGGAGACTCACTCTTCTTGTACTTAAGTCGGCACTGTGTCTTTCATATTCAATTCCGATGCGATTTCTGTGTTTCATTGTCAATGTGAAGGTCCAACGGATACAGAAAACCTGCACTGGTGCATCGGTATCCAATACTGGTCTCCCAGGAGCCGCCCAAACACAAACTCTGAGAAGATTCACTCTTCTTGTACTTAAGTCGGCACTGTGCCTTTTATATTCAATTCCGATGCGATTTCTGTGTTTCATCGTCAATGTGAAGGTCCATGGGATACAGTAAACCTGCACTGGTGCATCGGAATCCAATACTGGTCTCCCAGGAGCCGCTCAAACCACAAACTCTTAGGAGACTCACTCTTCTTGTACTTAAGTCGGCACTGTGTCTTTTACATTCAATTCCGATGCGATTTCTGTGTTTCATTGTCAATGTGAAGGTCCAAGGGATACAGTAAACCTGCTCTGGTGCATCGGAATCCAATACTGGTCTCCCAGGAGCCGCCCAATGACCAAACTCTGAGAAGATTCATTCTTCTTGTACTTAAGTCAGCACTGTTCCTTTTATATTCAATTCCGATGCTATTTCTGTGTTTCATCGTCAATGTGAAGGTCCAAGGGATACAGTAAACCTGCACTAGTGCATCGGAATCCAATACTGGTCTCCCAGGAGCCGCTCAAAGCTCAAACTCTTAGGAGACTCACTCTTCTTGACTTAAGTCGGCACTGTGCCTTTTATATTCAATTCCGATGCGATTTCTGTGTTTCATCGTCAATTTGAAGGTCCAAGGGATACAGTAAACCTGCACTGGTGCATCGGAATCCAATACTGGTCTCCCAGGAGCCGCTCAAACCACAAACTCTTAGGAGACTCACTCTTCTTGTACTTAAGTCCGCACTGTGCCTTTTATATTCAATTCCGATGCGATTTCTGTGTTTCATTGTCAATGTGAAGGTCCAAGGGATACAGTAAACCTGCACTGGTGCATCTGAATCCAATACTGGTCTCCCAGGAGCCGCCCAAAGCACAAACTCTGAGAAGATTCATTCTTCTTGTACTTAAGTCAGCACTGTTCCTTTTATATTCAATTCCGATACAATTTCTGTGTTTCATCGTCAATTTGAAGGTCCAAGGGATACAGTAAACCTGCACTGGTGCATCGGAATCCAATACTGGTCTCCCAGGTGCCGCCCAAAGCACAAACTCTGAGAAGATTCATTCCTCTTGTACTTAAGTAGGCACTGTGTCTTTTATATTCAATTCCGATGCGATTTCTGTGTTTCATCGTCAATGTGAAGGTCCAGGGGATACAGTAAACCTGCACTGGTGCATCGGAATCCAATACTGGTCTCCCAGGAGCCGCTCAAACCACAAACTCTTAGGGACTCACTCTTCTTGACTTAAGTCGGCACTGTGCCTTTTATATTCAATTCCGATGCGATATCTGTGTTTCATCGTCAATTTGAAGGTCCAAGGGATACAGTAAACCTGCACTGGTGCATCGGAATCCAATACTGGTCTCCCAGGAGCCGCCCAAAGCACAAACTCTGAGAAGATTCATTCTTCTTGTACTTAAGTCAGCACTGTTCCTTTTATATTCAATTCCGATGCGATTTCTGTGTTTCATCGTCAATTTGAAGGTCCATGGGATACAGTAAACCTGCACTGGTGCATCGGAATCCAATACTGGTCTCCCAGTAGCCGCTCAAACCACAAACTCTTAGGAGACTCACTGTTCTTGTACTTAAGTCGGCACTGTGTCTTTTACATTCAATTCCGATGCGATTTCTGTGTTTCATTGTCAATGTGAAGGTCCAAGGGATACAGTAAACCTGCACTGGTGCATCGGAATCCAATACTGGTCTCCCAGGAGCCGCCCAAAGCACAAACTCTGAGAAGATTCATTCTTCTTGTACTTAAGTCAGCACTGTTCCTTTTATATTTAATTCCGATGCGATTTCTGTGTTTCATTGTCAATGTGAAGGTCCAAGGGATACAGTAAACCTGCACTGGTGCATCGGAATCCAATACTGGTCTCCCAGGAGCCGCCCAAAGCACAAACTCTGAGAAGATTCATTCTTCTTGTACTTAAGTCAGCACTGTTCCTTTTATATTCAATTCCGATGCGATTTCTGTGTTTCATCGTCAATTTGAAGGTCCAAGGGATACAGTAAACCTGCACTGGTGCATCGGAATCCAATACTGGTCTCCCAGGAGCCGCCCAAAGCACAAACTCTGAGAAGATTCACTCCTCTTGTACTTAAGTAGGCACTGTGTCTTTTATATTCAATTCCGATGCGATTTCTGTGTTTCATCGTCAATGTGAAGGTCCAGGGGATACAGTAAACCTGCACTGGTGCATCGGAATCCAATACTGGTCTCCCAGGAGCCGCTCAAACCACAAACTCTTAGGAGACTCACTCTTCTTGACTTAAGTCGGCACTGTGCCTTTTATATTCAATTCCGATGCGATTTCTGTGTTTCATCGTCAATTTGAAGGTCCAAGGGATACAGTAAACCTGCACTGGTGCATCGGAATCCAATACTGGTCTCCCAGGAGCCGCTCAAACCACAAACTCTTAGGAGATTCACTCTTCTTGTACTTAAGTCGGCACTGTGTCTTTTATATTCAATTCCGATGCGATTTCTGTGTTTCATTGTCAATGTGAAGGTCCAAGGGATACAGTAAACCTGCACTGGTGCATCGGAATCCAATACTGGTCTCCCAGGAGCCGCCCAAAGCACAAACTCTCTGAAGATTCACTCTTCTTGTACTTAAGTCGGCACTGTGTCTTTTATATTCAATTCCGATGCGATTTCTGTGTTCCATCGTCAATGTGAAGGTCCAGGGGATACAGTAAACCTGCACTGGTGCATCGGAATCCAATACTGGTCCCCCAGGAGCCGCTCAAACCACAAACTCTTAGGAGACTCACTCTTCTTGTACTTAAGTCGGCACTGTGTCTTTCATATTCAATTCCGATGCGATTTCTGTGTTTCATTGTCAATGTGAAGGTCCAACGGATACAGAAAACCTGCACTGGTGCATCGGTATCCAATACTGGTCTCCCAGGAGCCGCCCAAACACAAACTCTGAGAAGATTCACTCTTCTTGTACTTAAGTCGGCACTGTGCCTTTTATATTCAATTCCGATGCGATTTCTGTGTTTCATCGTCAATGTGAAGGTCCATGGGATACAGTAAACCTGCACTGGTGCATCGGAATCCAATACTGGTCTCCCAGGAGCCGCTCAAACCACAAACTCTTAGGAGACTCACTCTTCTTGTACTTAAGTCGGCACTGTGTCTTTTACATTCAATTCCGATGCGATTTCTGTGTTTCATTGTCAATGTGAAGGTCCAAGGGATACAGTAAACCTGCACTGGTGCATCGGAATCCAATACTGGTCTCCCAGGAGCCGCCCAATGACCAAACTCTGAGAAGATTCATTCTTCTTGTACTTAAGTCAGCACTGTTCCTTTTATATTCAATTCCGATGCTATTTCTGTGTTTCATCGTCAATGTGAAGGTCCAAGGGATACAGTAAACCTGCACTAGTGCATCGGAATCCAATACTGGTCTCCCAGGAGCCGCTCAAAGCTCAAACTCTTAGGAGACTCACTCTTCTTGACTTAAGTCGGCACTGTGCCTTTTATATTCAATTCCGATGCGATTTCTGTGTTTCATCGTCAATTTGAAGGTCCAAGGGATACAGTAAACCTGCACTGGTGCATCGGAATCCAATACTGGTCTCCCAGGAGCCGCTCAACCCACAAACTCTTAGGAGACTCACTCTTCTTGTACTTAAGTCCGCACTGTGCCTTTTATATTCAATTCCGATGCGATTTCTGTGTTTCATTGTCAATGTGAAGGTCCAAGGGATACAGTAAACCTGCACTGGTGCATCGGAATCCAATACTGGTCTCCCAGGAGCCGCCCAAAACACAAACTCTGAGAAGATTCATTCTTCTTGTACTTAAGGCAGCACTGTTCCTTTTATATTCAATTCCGATGCGATTTCTGTGTTTCATCGTCAATTTGAAGGTCCAAGGGATACAGTAAACCTGCACTGGTGCATCGGAATCCATTACTGGTCTCCCAGGAGCCGCCCAAAGCACAAACTCTGCGAAGATTCATTCTTCTTGTACTTAAGTCAGCACTGTTCCTTTTATATTCAATTCCGATGCGATTTCTGTGTTTCATCGTCAATTTGAAGATCCATGGGATACAGTAAACCTGCACTGGTGCATGGGAATCCAATACTGGTCTCCCAGGAGCCGCTCAAACCACAAACTCTTAGGAGACTCACTGTTCTTGTACTTAAGTCGGCACTGTGTCTTTTACATTCAATTCCGTGCGATTTCTGTGTTTCATTGTCAATGTGAAGGTCCTAGGGATACAGTAAACCTGCACTGGTGCATCGGAATCCAATACTGGTCTCCCAGGAGCCGCCCAAAGCACAAACTCTGAGAAGATTCATTCTTCTTGTACTTAAGTCAGCACTGTTCCTTTTATATTCAATTCCGATGCGATTTCTGTGTTTCATTGTCAATGTGAAGGTCCAAGGGATACAGTAAACCTGCACTGGTGCATCGGAATCCAATACTGGTCTCCCAGGAGCCGCCCAAAGCACAAACTCTGAGAAGATTCATTCTTCTTGTACTTAAGTCAGCACTGTTCCTTTTATATTCAATTCCGATGCGATTTCTGTGTTTCATCGTCAATGTGAAGGTCCATGGGATACAGTAAGCCTGCACCGGTGCATCGGAATCCAATACTGGTCTCCCAGGAGCCGCTCAAACCACAAACTCTTAGGAGACTCACTCTTCTTGTACTTAAGTCGGCACTGTGTCTTTTACATTCAATTCCGATGCGATTTCTGTGTTTCATTGTCAATGTGAAGGTCCAAGGGATACAGTAAACCTGCACTGGTGCATCGGAATCCAATACTGGTCTCCCAGGAGCCGCCCAAAGCACAAACTCTGAGAAGATTCATTCTTCTTGTACTTAAGTCAGCACTGTTCCTTTTATATTCAATTCCGATCCGATTTCTGTGTTTCATCGTCAATTTGAAGGTCCAAGGGATACAGTAAACCTGCACTGGTGCATCGGAATCCAATACTGGTCTCCCAGGAGCCGCCCAAAGCACAAACTCTGAGAAGATTCATTCTTCTTGTACTTAAGTCAGCACTGTTCCTTTTATATTCAATTCCGATGCGATTTCTGTGTTTCATCGTCAATTTGAAGGTCCATGGGATACAGTAAACCTGCACTGGTGCATCGGAATCCAATACTGGTCTCCCAGGAGCCGCTCAAACCACAAACTCTTAGGAGACTCACTGTTCTTGTACTTAAGTCGGCACTGTGTCTTTTACATTCAATTCCGATGCGATTTCTGTGTTTCATTGTCAATGTGAAGGTCCAAGGGATACAGTAAACCTGCACTGGTGCATCGGAATCCAATACTGGTCTCCCAGGAGCCGCCCAAAGCACAAACTCTGAGAAGATTCATTCTTCTTGTACTTAAGTCAGCACTGTTCCTTTTATATTCAATTCCGATGCGATTTCTGTGTTTCATTGTCAATGTGAAGGTCCAAGGGATACAGTAAACCTGCACTGGTGCATCTGAATCCAATACTGGTCTCCCAGGAGCCGCCCAAAGCACAAACTCTGAGAAGATTCATTCTTCTTGTACTTAAGTCAGCACTGTTCCTTTTATATTCAATTCCGATGCAATTTCTGTGTTTCATCGTCAATTTGAAGGTCCAAGGGATACAGTAAACCTGCACTGGTGCATCGGAATCCAATACTGGTCTCCCAGGTGCCGCCCAAAGCACAAACTCTGAGAAGATTCATTCCTCTTGTACTTAAGTAGGCACTGTGTCTTTTATATTCAATTCCGATGCGATTTCTGTGTTTCATCGTCAATGTGAAGGTCCAGGGGATACAGTAAACCTGCACTGGTGCATCGGAATCCAATACTGGTCTCCCAGGAGCCGCTCAAACCACAAACTCTTAGGAGACTCACTCTTCTTGTACTTAAGTCGGCACTGTGTCTTTTATATTCAATTCCGATGCGATTTCTATGTTTCATTGTCAATGTGAAGGTCCAACGGATACAGAAAACCTGCACTGGTGCATCGGTATCCAATACTGGTCTCCCAGGAGCCGCCCAAAGCACAAACTCTGAGAAGATTCACTCTTCTTGTACTTAAGTCGGCACTGTGCCTTTTATATTCAATTCCGATGCGATTTCTGTGTTTCATCGTCAATGTGAAGGTCCATGGGATACAGTAAACCTGCACTGGTGCATCGGAATCCAATACTGGTCTCCCAGGAGCCGCTCAAACCACAAACTCTTAGGAGACTCACTCTTCTTGTACTTAAGTCGGCACTGTGTCTTTTACATTCAATTCCGATGCGATTTCTGTGTTTCATTGTAGATGTGAAGGTCCAAGGGATACAGTAAACCTGCACTGGTGCATCGGAATCCAATACTGGTCTCCCAGGAGCCGCCCAATGACCAAACTCTGAGAGGATTCATTCTTCTTGTACTTAAGTCAGCACTGTTCCTTTTATATTCAATTCCGATGCTATTTCTGTGTTTCATCGTCAATGTGAAGGTCCAAGGGATACAGTAAAACTGCACTAGTGCATCGGAATCCAATACTGGTCTCCCAGGAGCCGCTCAAACCACAAACTCTTAGGAGATTCACTCTTCTTGTACTTAAGTCGGCACTGTGTCTTTTATATTCAATTCCGATGCGATTTCTGTGTTTCATTGTCAATGTGAAGGTCCAAGGGATACAGTAAACCTGCACTGGTGCATCGGAATCCAATACTGGTCTCCCAGGAGCCGCCCAAAGCACAAACTCTCTGAAGATTCACTCTTCTTGTACTTAAGTCGGCACTGTGTCTTTTATATTCAATTCCGATGCGATTTCTGTGTTCCATCGTCAATGTGAAGGTCCAGGGGATACAGTAAACCTGCACTGGTGCATCGGAATCCAATACTGGTCCCCCAGGAGCCGCTCAAACCACAAACTCTTAGGAGACTCACTCTTCTTGTACTTAAGTCGGCACTGTGTCTTTCATATTCAATTCCGATGCGATTTCTGTGTTTCATTGTCAATGTGAAGGTCCAACGGATACAGAAAACCTGCACTGGTGCATCGGTATCCAATACTGGTCTCCCAGGAGCCGCCCAAACACAAACTCTGAGAAGATTCACTCTTCTTGTACTTAAGTCGGCACTGTGCCTTTTATATTCAATTCCGATGCGATTTCTGTGTTTCATCGTCAATGTGAAGGTCCATGGGATACAGTAAACCTGCACTGGTGCATCGGAATCCAATACTGGTCTCCCAGGAGCCGCTCAAACCACAAACTCTTAGGAGACTCACTCTTCTTGTACTTAAGTCGGCACTGTGTCTTTTACATTCAATTCCGATGCGATTTCTGTGTTTCATTGTCAATGTGAAGGTCCAAGGGATACAGTAAACCTGCACTGGTGCATCGGAATCCAATACTGGTCTCCCAGGAGCCGCCCAATGACCAAACTCTGAGAAGATTCATTCTTCTTGTACTTAAGTCAGCACTGTTCCTTTTATATTCAATTCCGATGCTATTTCTGTGTTTCATCGTCAATGTGAAGGTCCAAGGGATACAGTAAACCTGCACTAGTGCATCGGAATCCAATACTGGTCTCCCAGGAGCCGCTCAAAGCTCAAACTCTTAGGAGACTCACTCTTCTTGACTTAAGTCGGCACTGTGCCTTTTATATTCAATTCCGATGCGATTTCTGTGTTTCATCGTCAATTTGAAGGTCCAAGGGATACAGTAAACCTGCACTGGTGCATCGGAATCCAATACTGGTCTCCCAGGAGCCGCTCAAACCACAAACTCTTAGGAGACTCACTCTTCTTGTACTTAAGTCCGCACTGTGCCTTTTATATTCAATTCCGATGCGATTTCTGTGTTTCATTGTCAATGTGAAGGTCCAAGGGATACAGTAAACCTGCACTGGTGCATCGGAATCCAATACTGGTCTCCCAGGAGCCGCCCAAAGCACAAACTCTGAGAAGATTCATTCTTCTTGTACTTAAGTCAGCACTGTTCCTTTTATATTCAATTCCGATGCGATTTCTGTGTTTCATCGTCAATTTGAAGGTCCAAGGGATACAGTAAACCTGCACTGGTGCATCGGAATCCATTACTGGTCTCCCAGGAGCCGCCCAAAGCACAAACTCTGCGAAGATTCATTCTTCTTGTACTTAAGTCAGCACTGTTCCTTTTATATTCAATTCCGATGCGATTTCTGTGTTTCATCGTCAATTTGAAGATCCATGGGATACAGTAAACCTGCACTGGTGCATCGGAATCCAATACTGGTCTCCCAGGAGCCGCTCAAACCACAAACTCTTAGGAGACTCACTGTTCTTGTACTTAAGTCGGCACTGTGTCTTTTACATTCAATTCCGATGCGATTTCTGTGTTTCATTGTCAATGTGAAGGTCCTAGGGATACAGTAAACCTGCACTGGTGCATCGGAATCCAATACTGGTCTCCCAGGAGCCGCCCAAAGCACAAACTCTGAGAAGATTCATTCTTCTTGTACTTAAGTCAGCACTGTTCCTTTTATATTCAATTCCGATGCGATTTCTGTGTTTCATTGTCAATGTGAAGGTCCAAGGGATACAGTAAACCTGCACTGGTGCATCGGAATCCAATACTGGTCTCCCAGGAGCCGCCCAAAGCACAAACTCTGAGAAGATTCATTCTTCTTGTACTTAAGTCAGCACTGTTCCTTTTATATTCAATTCCGATGCGATTTCTGTGTTTCATCGTCAATGTGAAGGTCCATGGGATACAGTAAGCCTGCACCGGTGCATCGGAATCCAATACTGGTCTCCCAGGAGCCGCTCAAACCACAAACTCTTAGGAGACTCACTCTTCTTGTACTTAAGTCGGCACTGTGTCTTTTACATTCAATTCCGATGCGATTTCTGTGTTTCATTGTCAATGTGAAGGTCCAAGGGATACAGTAAACCTGCACTGGTGCATCGGAATCCAATACTGGTCTCCCAGGAGCCGCCCAAAGCACAAACTCTGAGAAGATTCATTCTTCTTGTACTTAAGTCAGCACTGTTCCTTTTATATTCAATTCCGATCCGATTTCTGTGTTTCATCGTCAATTTGAAGGTCCAAGGGATACAGTAAACCTGCACTGGTGCATCGGAATCCAATACTGGTCTCCCAGGAGCCGCCCAAAGCACAAACTCTGAGAAGATTCATTCTTCTTGTACTTAAGTCAGCACTGTTCCTTTTATATTCAATTCCGATGCGATTTCTGTGTTTCATCGTCAATTTGAAGGTCCATGGGATATAGTAAACCTGCACTGGTGCATCGGAATCCAATACTGGTCTCCCAGGAGCCGCTCAAACCACAAACTCTTAGGAGACTCACTGTTCTTGTACTTAAGTCGGCACTGTGTCTTTTACATTCAATTCCGATGCGATTTCTGTGTTTCATTGTCAATGTGAAGGTCCAAGGGATACAGTAAACCTGCACTGGTGCATCGGAATCCAATACTGGTCTCCCAGGAGCCGCCCAAAGCACAAACTCTGAGAAGATTCATTCTTCTTGTACTTAAGTCAGCACTGTTCCTTTTATATTCAATTCCGATGCGATTTCTGTGTTTCATTGTCAATGTGAAGGTCCAAGGGATACAGTAAACCTGCACTGGTGCATCTGAATCCAATACTGGTCTCCCAGGAGCCGCCCAAAGCACAAACTCTGAGAAGATTCATTCTTCTTGTACTTAAGTCAGCACTGTTCCTTTTATATTCAATTCCGATG
Source organism: Schistocerca nitens (assembly GCF_023898315.1). Taxonomy (NCBI): domain Eukaryota; kingdom Metazoa; phylum Arthropoda; class Insecta; order Orthoptera; family Acrididae; genus Schistocerca; species Schistocerca nitens. The sequence goes on along the minus strand of NW_026045908.1, from coordinate 8,560,358 downwards.
CAATTTCTGTGTTTCATCGTCAATTTGAAGGTCCAAGGGATACAGTAAACCTGCACTGGTGCATCGGAATCCAATACTGGTCTCCCAGGTGCCGCCCAAAGCACAAACTCTGAGAAGATTCATTCCTCTTGTACTTAAGTAGGCACTGTGTCTTTTATATTCAATTCCGATGCGATTTCTGTGTTTCATCGTCAATGTGAAGGTCCAGGGGATACAGTAAACCTGCACTGGTGCATCGGAATCCAATACTGGTCTCCCAGGAGCCGCTCAAACCACAAACTCTTAGGGACTCACTCTTCTTGACTTAAGTCGGCACTGTGCCTTTTATATTCAATTCCGATGCGATTTCTGTGTTTCATCGTCAATTTGAAGGTCCAAGGGATACAGTAAACCTGCACTGGTGCATCGGAATCCAATACTGGTCTCCCAGGAGCCGCTCAAACCACAAACTCTTAGGAGATTCACTCTTCTTGTACTTAAGTCGGCACTGTGTCTTTTATATTCAATTCCGATGCGATTTCTGTGTTTCATTGTCAATGTGAAGGTCCAAGGGATACAGTAAACCTGCACTGGTGCATCGGAATACAACACTGGTCTCCCAGGAGCCGCCCAAAGCACAAACTCTGAGAAGATTCACTCTTCTTGTACTTAAGTCGGCACTGTGTGTTTTATATTCAATTCCGATGCGATTTCTGTGTTCCATCGTCAATGTGAAGGTCCAGGGGATACAGTAAACCTGCACTGGTGCATCGGAATCCAATACTGGTCTCCCAGGAGCCGCTCAAACCACAAACTCTTAGGAGACTCACTCTTCTTGTACTTAAGTCGGCACTGTGTCTTTTATATTCAATTCCGATGCGATTTCTGTGTTTCATTGTCAATGTGAAGGTCCAACGGATACAGAAAACCTGCACTGGTGCATCGGTATCCAATACTGGTCTCCCAGGAGCCGCCCAAAGCACAAACTCTGAGAAGATTCACTCTTCTTGTACTTAAGTCGGCACTGTGCCTTTTATATTCAATTCCGATGCGATTTCTGTGTTTCATCGTCAATGTGAAGGTCCATGGGATACAGTAAACCTGCACTGGTGCATCGGAATCCAATACTGGTCTCCCAGGAGCCGCTCAAACCACAAACTCTTAGGAGACTCACTCTTCTTGTACTTAAGTCGGCACTGTGTCTTTTACATTCAATTCCGATGCGATTTCTGTGTTTCATTGTAGATGTGAAGGTCCAAGGGATACAGTAAACCTGCACTGGTGCATCGGAATCCAATACTGGTCTCCCAGGAGCCGCCCAATGACCAAACTCTGAGAGGATTCATTCTTCTTGTACTTAAGTCAGCACTGTTCCTTTTATATTCAATTCCGATGCTATTTCTGTGTTTCATCGTCAATGTGAAGGTCCAAGGGATACAGTAAACCTGCACTAGTGCATCGGAATCCAATACTGGTCTCCCAGGAGCCGCTCAAAGCTCAAACTCTTAGGAGACTCACTCTTCTTAAGTCGGCACTGTGCCTTTTATATTCAATTCCGATGCGATTTCTGTGTTTCATCGTCAATTTGAAGGTCCAAGGGATACAGTAAACCTGCACTGGTGCATCGGAATCCAATACTGGTCTCCCAGGAGCCGCTCAAACCACAAACCCTTAGGAGACTCACTCTTCTTGTACTTAAGTCCGCACTGTGCCTTTTATATTCAATTCCGATGCGATTTCTGTGTTTCATTGTCAATGTGAAGGTCCAAGGGATACAGTAAACCTGCACTGGTGCATCGGAATCCAATACTGGTCTCCCAGGAGCCGCCCAAAGCACAAACTCTGTGAAGATTCACTCTTCTTGTACTTGAGTCGGCACTGTGTCTTTTATATTCAATTCCGATACGATTTCTGTGTTTCATTGTCAATGTGAAGGTCCAAGGGATACAGTAAACCTGCATTGGTGCATCGGAATCCAATACTGGTCTCCCAGGAGCCGCTCAAATCACAAACTCATAGAAGACTCACTCTTCTTGTACTTAAGTCGGCATTGTGCCTTTTATATTCAATTCCGATGCGATTTCTGTGTTTCATCGTTAATTTGAAGGTCCAAGGGGTACAGTAAACCTGCACTGGTGCATCGGAATACAATACTGGTCTCCCAGGAGCCGCTCAAACCACAAACTCTTAGGAGACTCACTCTTCTTGTACTTAAGTCGGCACTGTGTCTTTTACATTCAATTCCGATGCGATTTCTGTGTTTCATTGTCAATGTGAAGGTCCTAGGGATACAGTAAACCTGCACTGGTGCATCGGAATCCAATACTGGTCTCCCAGGAGCCGCCCAAAGCACAAACTCTGAGAAGATTCATTCTTCTTGTACTTAAGTCAGCACTGTTCCTTTTATATTCAATTCCGATGCGATTTCTGTGTTTCATTGTCAATGTGAAGGTCCAAGGGATACAGTAAACCTGCACTGGTGCATCGGAATCCAATACTGGTCTCCCAGGAGCCGCCCAAAGCACAAACTCTGAGAAGATTCATTCTTCTTGTACTTAAGTCAGCACTGTTCCTTTTATATTCAATTCCGATGCGATTTCTGTGTTTCATCGTCAATGTGAAGGTCCATGGGATACAGTAAGCCTGCACCGGTGCATCGGAATCCAATACTGGTCTCCCAGGAGCCGCTCAAACCACAAACTCTTAGGAGACTCACTCTTCTTGTACTTAAGTCGGCACTGTGTCTTTTACATTCAATTCCGATGCGATTTCTGTGTTTCATTGTCAATGTGAAGGTCCAAGGGATACAGTAAACCTGCACTGGTGCATCGGAATCCAATACTGGTCTCCCAGGAGCCGCCCAAAGCACAAACTCTGAGAAGATTCATTCTTCTTGTACTTAAGTCAGCACTGTTCCTTTTATATTCAATTCCGATCCGATTTCTGTGTTTCATCGTCAATTTGAAGGTCCAAGGGATACAGTAAACCTGCACTGGTGCATCGGAATCCAATACTGGTCTCCCAGGAGCCGCCCAAAGCACAAACCCTGAGAAGATTCATTCTTCTTGTACTTAAGTCAGCACTGTTCCTTTTATATTCAATTCCGATGCGATTTCTGTGTTTCATCGTCAATTTGAAGGTCCATGGGATACAGTAAACCTGCACTGGTGCATCGGAATCCAATACTGGTCTCCCAGGAGCCGCTCAAACCACAAACTCTTAGGAGACTCACTGTTCTTGTACTTAAGTCGGCACTGTGTCTTTTACATTCAATTCCGATGCGATTTCTGTGTTTCATTGTCAATGTGAAGGTCCAAGGGATACAGTAAACCTGCACTGGTGCATCGGAATCCAATACTGGTCTCCCAGGAGCCGCCCAAAGCACAAACTCTGAGAAGATTCATTCTTCTTGTACTTAAGTCAGCACTGTTCCTTTTATATTCAATTCCGATGCGATTTCTGTGTTTCATTGTCAATGTGAAGGTCCAAGGGATACAGTAAACCTGCACTGGTGCATCTGAATCCAATACTGGTCTCCCAGGAGCCGCCCAAAGCACAAACTCTGAGAAGATTCATTCTTCTTGTACTTAAGTCAGCACTGTTCCTTTTATATTCAATTCCGATGCAATTTCTGTGTTTCATCGTCAATTTGAAGGTCCAAGGGATACAGTAAACCTGCACTGGTGCATCGGAATCCAATACTGGTCTCCCAGGTGCCGCCCAAAGCACAAACTCTGAGAAGATTCATTCCTCTTGTACTTAAGTAGGCACTGTGTCTTTTATATTCAATTCCGATGCGATTTCTGTGTTTCATCGTCAATGTGAAGGTCCAGGGGATACAGTAAACCTGCACTGGTGCATCGGAATCCAATACTGGTCTCCCAGGAGCCGCTCAAACCACAAACTCTTAGGAGACTCACTCTTCTTGTACTTAAGTCCGCACTGTGCCTTTTATATTCAATTCCGATGCGATTTCTGTGTTTCATTGTCAATGTGAAGGGCCAAGGGATACAGTAAACCTGCACTGGTGCATCGGAATCCAATACTGGTCTCCCAGGAGCCGCCCAAAGCACAAACTCTGAGAAGATTCATTCTTCTTGTACTTAAGTCAGCACTGTTCCTTTTATATTCAATTCCGATGCGATTTCTGTGTTTCATCGTCAATTTGAAGGTCCAAGGGATACAGTAAACCTGCACTGGTGCATCGGAATCCATTACTGGTCTCCCAGGAGCCGCCCAAAGCACAAACTCTGCGAAGATTCATTCTTCTTGTTCTTAAGTCAGCACTGTTCCTTTTATATTCAATTCCGATGCGATTTCTGTGTTTCATCGTCAATTTGAAGATCCATGGGATACAGTAAACCTGCACTGGTGCATCGGAATCCAATACTGGTCTCCCAGGAGCCGCCCAAAGCACAAACTCTGAGAAGATTCATTCTTCTTGTACTTAAGTCAGCACTGTTCCTTTTATATTCAATTCCGATGCGATTTCTGTGTTTCATTGTCAATGTGAAGGTCCAAGGGATACAGTAAACCTGCACTGGTGCATCGGAATCCAATACTGGTCTCCCAGGAGCCGCCCAAAGCACAAACTCTGAGAAGATTCATTCTTCTTGTACTTAAGTCAGCACTGTTCCTTTTATATTCAATTCCGATGCGATTTCTGTGTTTCATCGTCAATGTGAAGGTCCATGGGATACAGTAAGCCTGCACCGGTGCATCGGAATCCAATACTGGTCTCCCAGGAGCCGCTCAAACCACAAACTCTTAGGAGACTCACTCTTCTTGTACTTAAGTCGGCACTGTGTCTTTTACATTCAATTCCGATGCGATTTCTGTGTTTCATTGTCAATGTGAAGGTCCAAGGGATACAGTAAACCTGCACTGGTGCATCGGAATCCAATACTGGTCCCCAGGAGCCGCCAAAAGCACAAACTCTGAGAAGATTCATTCTTCTTGTACTTAAGTCAGCACTGTTCCTTTTATATTCAATTCCGATCCGATTTCTGTGTTTCATCGTCAATTTGAAGGTCCAAGGGATACAGTAAACCTGCACTGGTGCATCGGAATCCAATACTGGTCTCCCAGGAGCCGCCCAAAGCACAAACCCTGAGAAGATTCATTCTTCTTGTACTTAAGTCAGCACTGTTCCTTTTATATTCAATTCCGATGCGATTTCTGTGTTTCATCGTCAATTTGAAGGTCCATGGGATACAGTAAACCTGCACTGGTGCATCGGAATCCAATACTGGTCTCCCAGGAGCCGCTCAAACCACAAACTCTTAGGAGACTCACTGTTCTTGTACTTAAGTCGGCACTGTGTCTTTTACATTCAATTCCGATGCGATTTCTGTGTTTCATTGTCAATGTGAAGGTCCAAGGGATACAGTAAACCTGCACTGGTGCATCGGAATCCAATACTGGTCTCCCAGGAGCCGCCCAAATCACAAACTCTGAGAAGATTCATTCTTCTTGTACTTAAGTCAGCACTGTTCCTTTTATATTCAATTCCGATGCGATTTCTGTGTTTCATTGTCAATGTGAAGGTCCAAGGGATACAGTAAACCTGCACTGGTGCATCGGAATCCAATACTGGTCTCCCAGGAGCCGCCCAAAGCACAAACTCTGAGAAGATTCATTCTTCTTGTACTTAAGTCAGCACTGTTCCTTTTATATTCAATTCCGATGCAATTTCTGTGTTTCATCGTCAATTTGAAGGTCCAAGGGATACAGTAAACCTGCACTGGTGCATCGGAATCCAATACTGGTCTCCCAGGTGCCGCCCAAAGCACAAACTCTGAGAAGATTCATTCCTCTTGTACTTAAGTAGGCACTGTGTCTTTTATATTCAATTCCGATGCGATTTCTGTGTTTCATCGTCAATGTGAAGGTCCAGGGGATACAGTAAACCTGCACTGGTGCATCGGAATCCAATACTGGTCTCCCAGGAGCCGCTCAAACCACAAACTCTTAGGAGACTCACTCTTCTTGTACTTAAGTCCGCACTGTGCCTTTTATATTCAATTCCGATGCGATTTCTGTGTTTCATTGTCAATGTGAAGGTCCAAGGGATACAGTAAACCTGCACTGGTGCATCGGAATCCAATACTGGTCTCCCAGGAGCCGCCCAAAGCACAAACTCTGAGAAGATTAATTCTTCTTGTACTTAAGTCAGCACTGTTCCTTTTATATTCAATTCCGATGCAATTTCTGTGTTTCATCGTCAATTTGAAGGTCCAAGGGATACAGTAAACCTGCACTGGTGCATCGGAATCCAATACTGGTCTCCCAGGTGCCGCCCAAAGCACAAACTCTGAGAAGATTCATTCCTCTTGTACTTAAGTAGGCACTGTGTCTTTTATATTCAATTCCGATGCGATTTCTGTGTTTCATCGTCAATGTGAAGGTCCAGGGGATACAGTAAACCTGCACTGGTGCATCGGAATCCAATACTGGTCTCCCAGGAGCCGCCCAAAGCACAAACTCTGAGAAGATTCATTCTTCTTGTACTTAAGTCAGCACTGTTCCTTTTATATTCAATTCCGATGCGATTTCTGTGTTTCATTGTCAATGTGAAGGTCCAAGGGATACAGTAAACCTGCACTGGTGCATCGGAATCCAATACTGGTCTCCCAGGAGCCGCCCAAAGCACAAACTCTGAGAAGATTCATTCTTCTTGTACTTAAGTCAGCACTGTTCCTTTTATATTCAATTCCGATGCGATTTCTGTGTTTCATCGTCAATGTGAAGGTCCATGGGATACAGTAAGCCTGCACCGGTGCATCGGAATCCAATACTGGTCTCCCAGGAGCCGCTCAAACCACAAACTCTTAGGAGACTCACTCTTCTTGTACTTAAGTCGGCACTGTGTCTTTTACATTCAATTCCGATGCGATTTCTGTGTTTCATTGTCAATGTGAAGGTCCAAGGGATACAGTAAACCTGCACTGGTGCATCGGAATCCAATACTGGTCTCCCAGGAGCCGCCCAAAGCACAAACTCTGAGAAGATTCATTCTTCTTGTACTTAAGTCAGCACTGTTCCTTTTATATTCAATTCCGATCCGATTTCTGTGTTTCATCGTCAATTTGAAGGTCCAAGGGATACAGTAAACCTGCACTGGTGCATCGGAATCCAATACTGGTCTCCCAGGAGCCGCCCAAAGCACAAACCCTGAGAAGCTTCATTCTTCTTGTACTTAAGTCAGCACTGTTCCTTTTATATTCAATTCCGATGCGATTTCTGTGTTTCATCGTCAATTTGAAGGTCCATGGGATACAGTAAACCTGCACTGGTGCATCGGAATCCAATACTGGTCTCCCAGGAGCCGCTCAAACCACAAACTCTTAGGAGACTCACTGTTCTTGTACTTAAGTCGGCACTGTGTCTTTTACATTCAATTCCGATGCGATTTCTGTGTTTCATTGTCAATGTGAAGGTCCAAGGGATACAGTAAACCTGCACTGGTGCATCGGAATCCAATACTGGTCTCCCAGGAGCCGCCCAAAGCACAAACTCTGAGAAGATTCATTCTTCTTGTACTTAAGTCAGCACTGTTCCTTTTATATTCAATTCCGATGCGATTTCTGTGTTTCATTGTCAATGTGAAGGTCCAAGGGATACAGTAAACCTGCACTGGTGCATCTGAATCCAATACTGGTCTCCCAGGAGCCGCCCAAAGCACAAACTCTGAGAAGATTCATTCTTCTTGTACTTAAGTCAGCACTGTTCCTTTTATATTCAATTCCGATGCAATTTCTGTGTTTCATCGTCAATTTGAAGGTCCAAGGGATACAGTAAACCTGCACTGGTGCATCGGAATCCAATACTGGTCTCCCAGGTGCCGCCCAAAGCACAAACTCTGAGAAGATTCATTCCTCTTGTACTTAAGTAGGCACTGTGTCTTTTATATTCAATTCCGATGCGATTTCTGTGTTTCATCGTCAATGTGAAGGTCCAGGGGATACAGTAAACCTGCACTGGTGCATCGGAATCCAATACTGGTCTCCCAGGAGCCGCTCAAACCACAAACTCTTAGGAGACTCACTCTTCTTGTACTTAAGTCCGCACTGTGCCTTTTATATTCAATTCCGATGCGATTTCTGTGTTTCATTGTCAATGTGAAGGTCCAAGGGATACAGTAAACCTGCACTGGTGCATCGGAATCCAATACTGGTCTCCCAGGAGCCGCCCAAAGCACAAACTCTGAGAAGATTCATTCTTCTTGTACTTAAGTCAGCACTGTTCCTTTTATATTCAATTCCGATGCGATTTCTGTGTTTCATCGTCAATTTGAAGGTCCAAGGGATACAGTAAACCTGCACTGGTGCATCGGAATCCATTACTGGTCTCCCAGGAGCCGCCCAAAGCACAAACTCTGCGAAGATTCATTCTTCTTGTACTTAAGTCAGCACTGTTCCTTTTATATTCAATTCCGATGCGATTTCTGTGTTTCATCGTCAATTTGAAGATCCATGGGATACAGTAAACCTGCACTGGTGCATCGGAATCCAATACTGGTCTCCCAGGAGCCGCCCAAAGCACAAACTCTGAGAAGATTCATTCTTCTTGTACTTAAGTCAGCACTGTTCCTTTTATATTCAATTCCGATGCGATTTCTGTGTTTCATTGTCAATGTGAAGGTCCAAGGGATACAGTAAACCTGCACTGGTGCATCGGAATCCAATACTGGTCTCCCAGGAGCCGCCCAAAGCACAAACTCTGAGAAGATTCATTCTTCTTGTACTTAAGTCAGCACTGTTCCTTTTATATTCAATTCCGATGCGATTTCTGTGTTTCATTGTCAATGTGAAGGTCCAAGGGATACAGTAAACCTGCACTGGTGCATCGGAATCAAATACTGGTCTCCCAGGAGCCGCCCAAAGCACAAACTCTGAGAAGATTCATTCTTCTTGTACTTAAGTCAGCACTGTTCCTTTTATATTCAATTCCGATGCGATTTCTGTGTTTCATCGTCAATGTGAAGGTCCATGGGATACAGTAAGCCTGCACCGGTGCATCGGAATCCAATACTGGTCTCCCAGGAGCCGCTCAAACCACAAACTCTTAGGAGACTCACTCTTCTTGTACTTAAGTCGGCACTGTGTCTTTTACATTCAATTCCGATGCGATTTCTGTGTTTCATTGTCAATGTGAAGGTCCAAGGGATACAGTAAACCTGCACTGGTGCATCGGAATCCAATACTGGTCCCCAGGAGCCGCCAAAAGCACAAACTCTGAGAAGATTCATTCTTCTTGTACTTAAGTCAGCACTGTTCCTTTTATATTCAATTCCGATCCGATTTCTGTGTTTCATCGTCAATTTGAAGGTCCAAGGGATACAGTAAACCTGCACTGGTGCATCGGAATCCAATACTGGTCTCCCAGGAGCCGCCCAAAGCACAAACCCTGAGAAGATTCATTCTTCTTGTACTTAAGTCAGCACTGTTCCTTTTATATTCAATTCCGATGCGATTTCTGTGTTTCATCGTCAATTTGAAGGTCCATGGGATACAGTAAACCTGCACTGGTGCATCGGAATCCAATACTGGTCTCCCAGGAGCCGCTCAAACCACAAACTCTTAGGAGACTCACTGTTCTTGTACTTAAGTCTGCACTGTGTCTTTTACATTCAATTCCGATGCGATTTCTGTGTTTCATTGTCAATGTGAAGGTCCAAGGGATACAGTAAACCTGCACTGGTGCATCGGAATCCAATACTGGTCTCCCAGGAGCCGCCCAAATCACAAACTCTGAGAAGATTCATTCTTCTTGTACTTAAGTCAGCACTGTTCCTTTTATATTCAATTCCGATGCGATTTCTGTGTTTCATTGTCAATGTGAAGGTCCAAGGGATACAGTAAACCTGCACTGGTGCATCTGAATCCAATACTGGTCTCCCAGGAGCCGCCCAAAGCACAAACTCTGAGAAGATTCATTCTTCTTGTACTTAAGTCAGCACTGTTCCTTTTATATTCAATTCCGATGCAATTTCTGTGTTTCATCGTCAATTTGAAGGTCCAAGGGATACAGTAAACCTGCACTGGTGCATCGGAATCCAATACTGGTCTCCCAGGTGCCGCCCAAAGCACAAACTCTGAGAAGATTCATTCCTCTTGTACTTAAGTAGGCACTGTGTCTTTTATATTCAATTCCGATGCGATTTCTGTGTTTCATCGTCAATGTGAAGGTCCAGGGGATACAGTAAACCTGCACTGGTGCATCGGAATCCAATACTGGTCTCCCAGGAGCCGCTCAAACCACAAACTCTTAGGAGACTCACTCTTCTTGTACTTAAGTCCGCACTGTGCCTTTTATATTCAATTCCGATGCGATTTCTGTGTTTCATTGTCAATGTGAAGGTCCAAAGGATACAGTAAACCTGCACTGGTGCATCGGAATCCAATACTGGTCTCCCAGGAGCCGCCCAAAGCACAAACTCTGAGAAGATTAATTCTTCTTGTACTTAAGTCAGCACTGTTCCTTTTATATTCAATTCCGATGCAATTTCTGTGTTTCATCGTCAATTTGAAGGTCCAAGGGATACAGTAAACCTGCACTGGTGCATCGGAATCCAATACTGGTCTCCCAGGTGCCGCCCAAAGCACAAACTCTGAGAAGATTCATTCCTCTTGTACTTAAGTAGGCACTGTGTCTTTTATATTCAATTCCGATGCGATTTCTGTGTTTCATCGTCAATGTGAAGGTCCAGGGGATACAGTAAACCTGCACTGGTGCATCGGAATCCAATACTGGTCTCCCAGGAGCCGCCCAAAGCACAAACTCTGAGAAGATTCATTCTTCTTGTACTTAAGTCAGCACTGTTCCTTTTATATTCAATTCCGATGCGATTTCTGTGTTTCATTGTCAATGTGAAGGTCCAAGGGATACAGTAAACCTGCACTGGTGCATCGGAATCCAATACTGGTCTCCCAGGAGCCGCCCAAAGCACAAACTCTGAGAAGATTCATTCTTCTTGTACTTAAGTCAGCACTGTTCCTTTTATATTCAATTCCGATGCGATTTCTGTGTTTCATCGTCAATGTGAAGGTCCATGGGATACAGTAAGCCTGCACCGGTGCATCGGAATCCAATACTGGTCTCCCAGGAGCCGCTCAAACCACAAACTCTTAGGAGACTCACTCTTCTTGTACTTAAGTCGGCACTGTGTCTTTTACATTCAATTCCGATGCGATTTCTGTGTTTCATTGTCAATGTGAAGGTCCAAGGGATACAGTAAACCTGCACTGGTGCATCGGAATCCAATACTGGTCTCCCAGGAGCCGCCCAAAGCACAAACTCTGAGAAGATTCATTCTTCTTGTACTTAAGTCAGCACTGTTCCTTTTATATTCAATTCCGATCCGATTTCTGTGTTTCATCGTCAATTTGAAGGTCCAAGGGATACAGTAAACCTGCACTGGTGCATCGGAATCCAATACTGGTCTCCCAGGAGCCGCCCAAAGCACAAACCCTGAGAAGCTTCATTCTTCTTGTACTTAAGTCAGCACTGTTCCTTTTATATTCAATTCCGATGCGATTTCTGTGTTTCATCGTCAATTTGAAGGTCCATGGGATACAGTAAACCTGCACTGGTGCATCGGAATCCAATACTGGTCTCCCAGGAGCCGCTCAAACCACAAACTCTTAGGAGACTCACTGTTCTTGTACTTAAGTCGGCACTGTGTCTTTTACATTCAATTCCGATGCGATTTCTGTGTTTCATTGTCAATGTGAAGGTCCAAGGGATACAGTAAACCTGCACTGGTGCATCGGAATCCAATACTGGTCTCCCAGGAGCCGCCCAAAGCACAAACTCTGAGAAGATTCATTCTTCTTGTACTTAAGTCAGCACTGTTCCTTTTATATTCAATTCCGATGCGATTTCTGTGTTTCATTGTCAATGTGAAGGTCCAAGGGATACAGTAAACCTGCACTGGTGCATCGGAATCCAATACTGGTCTCCCAGGAGCCGCCCAAAGCACAAACTCTGAGAAGATTCATTCTTCTTGTACTTAAGTCAGCACTGTTCCTTTTATATTCAATTCCGATGCGATTTCTGTGTTTCATCGTCAATTTGAAGGTCCAAGGGATACAGTAAACCTGCACTGGTGCATCGGAATCCATTACTGGTCTCCCAGGAGCCGCCCAAAGCACAAACTCTGCGAAGATTCATTCTTCTTGTACTTAAGTCAGCACTGTTCCTTTTATATTCAATTCCGATGCGATTTCTGTGTTTCATCGTCAATTTGAAGATCCATGGGATACAGTAAACCTGCACTGGTGCATCGGAATCCAATACTGGTCTCCCAGGAGCCGCCCAAAGCACAAACTCTGAGAAGATTCATTCTTCTTGTACTTAAGTCAGCACTGTTCCTTTTATATTCAATTCCGATGCGATTTCTGTGTTTCATTGTCAATGTGAAGGTCCAAGGGATACAGTAAACCTGCACTGGTGCATCGGAATCCAATACTGGTCTCCCAGGAGCCGCCCAAAGCACAAACTCTGAGAAGATTCATTCTTCTTGTACTTAAGTCAGCACTGTTCCTTTTATATTCAATTCCGATGCGATTTCTGTGTTTCATCGTCAATGTGAAGGTCCATGGGATACAGTAAGCCTGCACCGGTGCATCGGAATCCAATACTGGTCTCCCAGGAGCCGCTCAAACCACAAACTCTTAGGAGACTCACTCTTCTTGTACTTAAGTCGGCACTGTGTCTTTTACATTCAATTCCGATGCGATTTCTGTGTTTCATTGTCAATGTGAAGGTCCAAGGGATACAGTAAACCTGCACTGGTGCATCGGAATCCAATACTGGTCTCCCAGGAGCCGCCCAAAGCACAAACTCTGAGAAGATTCATTCTTCTTGTACTTAAGTCAGCACTGTTCCTTTTATATTCAATTCCGATCCGATTTCTGTGTTTCATCGTCAATTTGAAGGTCCAAGGGATACAGTAAACCTGCACTGGTGCATCGGAATCCAATACTGGTCTCCCAGGAGCCGCCCAAAGCACAAACCCTGAGAAGATTCATTCTTCTTGTACTTAAGTCAGCACTGTTCCTTTTATATTCAATTCCGATGCGATTTCTGTGTTTCATCGTCAATTTGAAGGTCCATGGGATACAGTAAACCTGCACTGGTGCATCGGAATCCAATACTGGTCTCCCAGGAGCCGCTCAAACCACAAACTCTTAGGAGACTCACTGTTCTTGTACTTAAGTCGGCACTGTGTCTTTTACATTCAATTCCGATGCGATTTCTGTGTTTCATTGTCAATGTGAAGGTCCAAGGGATACAGTAAACCTGCACTGGTGCATCGGAATCCAATACTGGTCTCCCAGGAGCCGCCCAAAGCACAAACTCTGAGAAGATTCATTCTTCTTGTACTTAAGTCAGCACTGTTCCTTTTATATTCAATTCCGATGCGATTTCTGTGTTTCATTGTCAATGTGAAGGTCCAAGGGATACAGTAAACCTGCAATGGTGCATCTGAATCCAATACTGGTCTCCCAGGAGCCGCCCAAAGCACAAACTCTGAGAAGATTCATTCTTCTTGTACTTAAGTCAGCACTGTTCCTTTTATATTCAATTCCGATGCAATTTCTGTGTTTCATCGTCAATTTGAAGGTCCAAGGGATACAGTAAACCTGCACTGGTGCATCGGAATCCAATACTGGTCTCCCAGGTGCCGCCCAAAGCACAAACTCTGAGAAGATTCATTCCTCTTGTACTTAAGTAGGCACTGTGTCTTTTATATTCAATTCCGATGCGATTTCTGTGTTTCATCGTCAATGTGAAGGTCCAGGGGATACAGTAAACCTGCACTGGTGCATCGGAATCCAATACTGGTCTCCCAGGAGCCGCTCAAACCACAAACTCTTAGGAGACTCACTCTTCTTGTACTTAAGTCCGCACTGTGCCTTTTATATTCAATTCCGATGCGATTTCTGTGTTTCATTGTCAATGTGAAGGTCCAAGGGATACAGTAAACCTGCACTGGTGCATCGGAATCCAATACTGGTCTCCCAGGAGCCGCCCAAAGCACAAACTCTGAGAAGATTCATTCTTCTTGTACTTAAGTCAGCACTGTTCCTTTTATATTCAATTCCGATGCGATTTCTGTGTTTCATCGTCAATTTGAAGGTCCAAGGGATACAGTAAACCTGCACTGGTGCATCGGAATCCATTACTGGTCTCCCAGGAGCCGCCCAAAGCACAAACTCTGCGAAGATTCATTCTTCTTGTACTTAAGTCAGCACTGTTCCTTTTATATTCAATTCCGATGCGATTTCTGTGTTTCATCGTCAATTTGAAGATCCATGGGATACAGTAAACCTGCACTGGTGCATCGGAATCCAATACTGGTCTCCCAGGAGCCGCTCAAACCACAAACTCTTAGGAGACTCACTGTTCTTGTACTTAAGTCGGCACTGTGTCTTTTACATTCAATTCCGATGCGATTTCTGTGTTTCATTGTCAATGTGAAGGTCCTAGGGATACAGTAAACCTGCACTGGTGCATCGGAATCCAATACTGGTCTCCCAGGAGCCGCCCAAAGCACAAACTCTGAGAAGATTCATTCTTCTTGTACTTAAGTCAGCACTGTTCCTTTTATATTCAATTCCGATGCGATTTCTGTGTTTCATTGTCAATGTGAAGGTCCAAGGGATACAGTAAACCTGCACTGGTGCATCGGAATCCAATACTGGTCTCCCAGGAGCCGCCCAAAGCACAAACTCTGAGAAGATTCATTCTTCTTGTACTTAAGTCAGCACTGTTCCTTTTATATTCAATTCCGATGCGATTTCTGTGTTTCATCGTCAATGTGAAGGTCCATGGGATACAGTAAGCCTGCACCGGTGCATCGGAATCCAATACTGGTCTCCCAGGAGCCGCTCAAACCACAAACTCTTAGGAGACTCACTCTTCTTGTACTTAAGTCGGCACTGTGTCTTTTACATTCAATTCCGATGCGATTTCTGTGTTTCATTGTCAATGTGAAGGTCCAAGGGATACAGTAAACCTGCACTGGTGCATCGGAATCCAATACTGGTCTCCCAGGAGCCGCCCAAAGCACAAACTCTGAGAAGATTCATTCTTCTTGTACTTAAGTCAGCACTGTTCCTTTTATATTCAATTCCGATCCGATTTCTGTGTTTCATCGTCAATTTGAAGGTCCAAGGGATACAGTAAACCTGCACTGGTGCATCGGAATCCAATACTGGTCTCCCAGGAGCCGCCCAAAGCACAAACTCTGAGAAGATTCATTCTTCTTGTACTTAAGTCAGCACTGTTCCTTTTATATTCAATTCCGATGCGATTTCTGTGTTTCATCGTCAATTTGAAGGTCCATGGGATACAGTAAACCTGCACTGGTGCATCGGAATCCAATACTGGTCTCCCAGGAGCCGCTCAAACCACAAACTCTTAGGAGACTCACTGTTCTTGTACTTAAGTCGGCACTGTGTCTTTTACATTCAATTCCGATGCGATTTCTGTGTTTCATTGTCAATGTGAAGGTCCAAGGGATACAGTAAACCTGCACTGGTGCATCGGAATCCAATACTGGTCTCCCAGGAGCCGCCCAAAGCACAAACTCTGAGAAGATTCATTCTTCTTGTACTTAAGTCAGCACTGTTCCGTTTATATTCAATTCCGATGCGATTTCTGTGTTTCATTGTCAATGTGAAGGTCCAAGGGATACAGTAAACCTGCACTGGTGCATCTGAATCCAATACTGGTCTCCCAGGAGCCGCCCAAAGCACAAACTCTGAGAAGATTCATTCTTCTTGTACTTAAGTCAGCACTGTTCCTTTTATATTCAATTCCGATGCAATTTCTGTGTTTCATCGTCAATTTGAAGGTCCAAGGGATACAGTAAACCTGCACTGGTGCATCGGAATCCAATACTGGTCTCCCAGGTGCCGCCCAAAGCACAAACTCTGAGAAGATTCATTCCTCTTGTACTTAAGTAGGCACTGTGTCTTTTATATTCAATTCCGATGCGATTTCTGTGTTTCATCGTCAATGTGAAGGTCCAGGGGATACAGTAAACCTGCACTGGTGCATCGGAATCCAATACTGGTCTCCCAGGAGCCGCTCAAACCACAAACTCTTAGGGACTCACTCTTCTTGACTTAAGTCGGCACTGTGCCTTTTATATTCAATTCCGATGCGATTTCTGTGTTTCATCGTCAATTTGAAGGTCCAAGGGATACAGTAAACCTGCACTGGTGCATCGGAATCCAATACTGGTCTCCCAGGAGCCGCTCAAACCACAAACTCTTAGGAGATTCACTCTTCTTGTACTTAAGTCGGCACTGTGTCTTTTATATTCAATTCCGATGCGATTTCTGTGTTTCATAGTCAATGTGAAGGTCCAAGGGATACAGTAAACCTGCACTGGTGCATCGGAATACAATACTGGTCTCCCAGGAGCCGCCCAAAGCACAAACTCTGAGAAGATTCACTCTTCTTGTACTTAAGTCGGCACTGTGTGTTTTATATTCAATTCCGATGCGATTTCTGTGTTCCATCGTCAATGTGAAGGTCCAGGGAATACAGTAAACCTGCACTGGTGCATCGGAATCCAATACTGGTCTCCCAGGAGCCGCTCAAACCACAAACTCTTAGGAGACTCACTCTTCTTGTACTTAAGTCGGCACTGTGTCTTTTATATTCAATTCCGATGCGATTTCTGTGTTTCATTGTCAATGTGAAGGTCCAACGGATACAGAAAACCTGCACTGGTGCATCGGTATCCAATACTGGTCTCCCAGGAGCCGCCCAAAGCACAAACTCTGAGAAGATTCACTCTTCTTGTACTTAAGTCGGCACTGTGCCTTTTATATTCAATTCCGATGCGATTTCTGTGTTTCATCGTCAATGTGAAGGTCCATGGGATACAGTAAACCTGCACTGGTGCATCGGAATCCAATACTGGTCTCCGAGGAGCCGCTCAAACCACAAACTCTTAGGAGACTCACTCTTCTTGTACTTAAGTCGGCACTGTGTCTTTTACATTCAATTCCGATGCGATTTCTGTTTTTCATTGTAGATGTGAAGGTCCAAGGGATACAGTAAACCTGCACTGGTGCATCGGAATCCAATACTGGTCTCCCAGGAGCCGCCCAATGACCAAACTCTGAGAGGATTCATTCTTCTTGTACTTAAGTCAGCACTGTTCCTTTTATATTCAATTCCGATGCTATTTCTGTGTTTCATCGTCAATGTGAAGGTCCAAGGGATACAGTAAACCTGCACTAGTGCATCGGAATCCAATACTGGTCTCCCAGGAGCCGCTCAAAGCTCAAACTCTTAGGAGACTCACTCTTCTTAAGTCGGCACTGTGCCTTTTATATTCAATTCCGATGCGATTTCTGTGTTTCATCGTCAATTTGAAGGTCCAAGGGATACAGTAAACCTGCACTGGTGCATCGGAATCCAATACTGGTCTCCCAGGAGCCGCTCAAACCACAAACCCTTAGGAGACTCACTCTTCTTGTACTTAAGTCCGCACTGTGCCTTTTATATTCAATTCCGATGCGATTTCTGTGTTTCATTGTCAATGTGAAGGTCCAAGGGATACAGTAAACCTGCACTGGTGCATCGGAATCCAATACTGGTCTCCCAGGAGCCGCCCAAAGCACAAACTCTGTGAAGATTCACTCTTCTTGTACTTGAGTCGGCACTGTGTCTTTTATATTCAATTCCGATACGATTTCTGTGTTTCATTGTCAATGTGAAGGTCCAAGGGATACAGTAAACCTGCATTGGTGCATCGGAATCCAATACTGGTCTCCCAGGAGCCGCTCAAATCACAAACTCATAGAAGACTCACTCTTCTTGTACTTAAGTCGGCATTGTGCCTTTTATATTCAATTCCGATGCGATTTCTGTGTTTCATCGTTAATTTGAAGGTCCAAGGGATACAGTAAACCTGCACTGGTGCATCGGAATACAATACTGGTCTCCCAGGAGCCGCTCAAACCACAAACTCTTAGGAGACTCACTCTTCTTGTACTTAAGTCGGCACTGTGTCTTTTACATTCAATTCCGATGCGATTTCTGTGTTTCATTGTCAATGTGAAGGTCCTAGGGATACAGTAAACCTGCACTGGTGCATCGGAATCCAATACTGGTCTCCCAGGAGCCGCCCAAAGCACAAACTCTGAGAAGATTCATTCTTCTTGTACTTAAGTCAGCACTGTTCCTTTTATATTCAATTCCGATGCGATTTCTGTGTTTCATTGTCAATGTGAAGGTCCAAGGGATACAGTAAACCTGCACTGGTGCATCGGAATCCAATACTGGTCTCCCAGGAGCCGCCCAAAGCACAAACTCTGAGAAGATTCATTCTTCTTGTACTTAAGTCAGCACTGTTCCTTTTATATTCAATTCCGATGCGATTTCTGTGTTTCATCGTCAATGTGAAGGTCCATGGGATACAGTAAGCCTGCACCGGTGCATCGGAATCCAATACTGGTCTCCCAGGAGCCGCTCAAACCACAAACTCTTAGGAGACTCACTCTTCTTGTACTTAAGTCGGCACTGTGTCTTTTACATTCAATTCCGATGCGATTTCTGTGTTTCATTGTCAATGTGAAGGTCCAAGGGATACAGTAAACCTGCACTGGTGCATCGGAATCCAATACTGGTCTCCCAGGAGCCGCCCAAAGCACAAACTCTGAGAAGATTCATTCTTCTTGTACTTAAGTCAGCACTGTTCCTTTTATATTCAATTCCGATCCGATTTCTGTGTTTCATCGTCAATTTGAAGGTCCAAGGGATACAGTAAACCTGCACTGGTGCATCGGAATCCAATACTGGTCTCCCAGGAGCCGCCCAAAGCACAAACCCTGAGAAGATTCATTCTTCTTGTACTTAAGTCAGCACTGTTCCTTTTATATTCAATTCCGATGCGATTTCTGTGTTTCATCGTCAATTTGAAGGTCCATGGGATACAGTAAACCTGCACTGGTGCATCGGAATCCAACACTGGTCTCCCAGGAGCCGCTCAAACCACAAACTCTTAGGAGACTCACTGTTCTTGTACTTAAGTCGGCACTGTGTCTTTTACATTCAATTCCGATGCGATTTCTGTGTTTCATTGTCAATGTGAAGGTCCAAGGGATACAGTAAACCTGCACTGGTGCATCGGAATCCAATACTGGTCTCCCAGGAGCCGCCCAAAGCACAAACTCTGAGAAGATTCATTCTTCTTGTACTTAAGTCAGCACTGTTCCTTTTATATTCAATTCCGATGCGATTTCTGTGTTTCATTGTCAATGTGAAGGTCCAAGGGATACAGTAAACCTGCACTGGTGCATCTGAATCCAATACTGGTCTCCCAGGAGCCGCCCAAAGCACAAACTCTGAGAAGATTCATTCTTCTTGTACTTAAGTCAGCACTGTTCCTTTTATATTCAATTCCGATGCAATTTCTGTGTTTCATCGTCAATTTGAAGGTCCAAGGGATACAGTAAACCTGCACTGGTGCATCGGAATCCAATACTGGTCTCCCAGGTGCCGCCCAAAGCACAAACTCTGAGAAGATTCATTCCTCTTGTACTTAAGTAGGCACTGTGTCTTTTATATTCAATTCCGATGCGATTTCTGTGTTTCATCGTCAATGTGAAGGTCCAGGGGATACAGTAAACCTGCACTGGTGCATCGGAATCCAATACTGGTCTCCCAGGAGCCGCTCAAACCACAAACTCTTAGGGACTCACTCTTCTTGACTTAAGTCGGCACTGTGCCTTTTATATTCAATTCCGATGCGATTTCTGTGTTTCATCGTCAATTTGAAGGTCCAAGGGATACAGTAAACCTGCACTGGTGCATCGGAATCCAATACTGGTCTCCCAGGAGCCGCTCAAACCACAAACTCTTAGGAGATTCACTCTTCTTGTACTTAAGTCGGCACTGTGTCTTTTATATTCAATTCCGATGCGATTTCTGTGTTTCATTGTCAATGTGAAGGTCCAAGGGATACAGTAAACCTGCACTGGTGCATCGGAATACAATACTGGTCTCCCAGGAGCCGCCCAAAGCACAAACTCTGAGAAGATTCACTCTTCTTGTACTTAAGTCGGCACTGTGTGTTTTATATTCAATTCCGATGCGATTTCTGTGTTCCATCGTCAATGTGAAGGTCCAGGGGATACAGTAAACCTGCACTGGTGCATCGGAATCCAATACTGGTCTCCCAGGAGCCGCCCAAAGCACAAACTCTGTGAAGATTCACTCTTCTTGTACTTGAGTCGGCACTGTGTCTTTTATATTCAATTCCGATACGATTTCTGTGTTTCATTGTCAATGTGAAGGTCCAAGGGATACAGTAAACCTGCATTGGTGCATCGGAATCCAATACTGGTCTCCCAGGAGCCGCTCAAATCACAAACTCATAGAAGACTCACTCTTCTTGTACTTAAGTCGGCATTGTGCCTTTTATATTCAATTCCGATGCGATTTCTGTGTTTCATCGTTAATTTGAAGGTCCAAGGGATACAGTAAACCTGCACTGGTGCATCGGAATACAATACTGGTCTCCCAGGAGCCGCTCAAACCACAAACTCTTAGGAGACTCACTCTTCTTGTACTTAAGTCGGCACTGTGTCTTTTACATTCAATTCCGATGCGATTTCTGTGTTTCATTGTCAATGTGAAGGTCCTAGGGATACAGTAAACCTGCACTGGTGCATCGGAATCCAATACTGGTCTCCCAGGAGCCGCCCAAAGCACAAACTCTGAGAAGATTCATTCTTCTTGTACTTAAGTCAGCACTGTTCCTTTTATATTCAATTCCGATGCGATTTCTGTGTTTCATTGTCAATGTGAAGGTCCAAGGGATACAGTAAACCTGCACTGGTGCATCGGAATCCAATACTGGTCTCCCAGGAGCCGCCCAAAGCACAAACTCTGAGAAGATTCATTCTTCTTGTACTTAAGTCAGCACTGTTCCTTTTATATTCAATTCCGATGCGATTTCTGTGTTTCATCGTCAATGTGAAGGTCCATGGGATACAGTAAGCCTGCACCGGTGCATCGGAATCCAATACTGGTCTCCCAGGAGCCGCTCAAACCACAAACTCTTAGGAGACTCACTCTTCTTGTACTTAAGTCGGCACTGTGTCTTTTACATTCAATTCCGATGCGATTTCTGTGTTTCATTGTCAATGTGAAGGTCCAAGGGATACAGTAAACCTGCACTGGTGCATCGGAATCCAATACTGGTCTCCCAGGAGCCGCCCAAAGCACAAACTCTGAGAAGATTCATTCTTCTTGTACTTAAGTCAGCACTGTTCCTTTTATATTCAATTCCGATCCGATTTCTGTGTTTCATCGTCAATTTGAAGGTCCAAGGGATACAGTAAACCTGCACTGGTGCATCGGAATCCAATACTGGTCTCCCAGGAGCCGCCCAAAGCACAAACTCTGAGAAGATTCATTCTTCTTGTACTTAAGTCAGCACTGTTCCTTTTATATTCAATTCCGATGCGATTTCTGTGTTTCATCGTCAATTTGAAGGTCCATGGGATACAGTAAACCTGCACTGGTGCATCGGAATCCAATACTGGTCTCCCAGGAGCCGCTCAAACCACAAACTCTTAGGAGACTCACTGTTCTTGTACTTAAGTCGGCACTGTGTCTTTTACATTCAATTCCGATGCGATTTCTGTGTTTCATTGTCAATGTGAAGGTCCAAGGGATACAGTAAACCTGCACTGGTGCATCGGAATCCAATACTGGTCTCCCAGGAGCCGCCCAAAGCACAAACTCTGAGAAGATTCATTCTTCTTGTACTTAAGTCAGCACTGTTCCTTTTATATTCAATTCCGATGCGATTTCTGTGTTTCATTGTCAATGTGAAGGTCCAAGGGATACAGTAAACCTGCACTGGTGCATCTGAATCCAATACTGGTCTCCCAGGAGCCGCCCAAAGCACAAACTCTGAGAAGATTCATTCTTCTTGTACTTAAGTCAGCACTGTTCCTTTTATATTCAATTCCGATGCGATTTCTGTGTTTCATTGTCAATGTGAAGGTCCAAGGGATACAGTAAACCTGCACTGGTGCATCTGAATCCAATACTGGTCTCCCAGGAGCCGCCCAAAGCACAAACTCTGAGAAGATTCATTCTTCTTGTACTTAAGTCAGCACTGTTCCTTTTATATTCAATTCCGATGCGATTTCTGTGTTTCATCGTCAATTTGAAGGTCCAAGGGATACAGTAAACCTGCACTGGTGCATCGGAATCCAATACTGGTCTCCCAGGAGCCGCTCAAACCACAAACTCTTAGGGAATCACTCTTCTTGACTTAAGTCGGCACTGTGCCTTTTATATTCAATTCCGATGCGATTTCTGTGTTTCATCGTCAATTTGAAGGTCCAAGGGATACTGTAAACCTGCACTGGTGCATCGGAATCCAATACTGGTCTCCCAGGAGCCGCTCAAACCACAAACTCTTAGGAGATTCACTCTTCTTGTACTTAAGTCGGCACTGTGTCTTTTATATTCAATTCCGATGCGATTTCTGTGTTTCATTGTCAATGTGAAGGTCCAAGGGATACAGTAAACCTGCACTGGTGCATCGGAATACAATACTGGTCTCCCAGGAGCCGCCCAAAGCACAAACTCTGAGAAGATTCACTCTTCTTGTACTTAAGTCGGCACTGTGCCTTTTATATTCAATTCCGATGCGATTTCTGTGTTCCATCGTCAATGTGAAGGTCCAAGGGATACAGTAAACCTGCACTGGTGCATCGGAATCCAATACTGGTCTCCCAGGAGCCGCTCAAACCACAAACTCTTAGGAGACTCACTCTTCTTGTACTTAAGTCGGCACTGTGTCTTTTATATTCAATTCCGATGCGATTTCTGTGTTTCATTGTCAATGTGAAGGTCCAACGGATACAGAAAACCTGCACTGGTGCATCGGTATCCAATACTGGTCTCCCAGGAGCCGCCCAAAGCACAAACTCTGAGAAGATTCACTCTTCTTGTACTTAAGTCGGCACTGTGCCTTTTATATTCAATTCCGATGCGATTTCTGTGTTTCATCGTCAATGTGAAGGTCCATGGGATACAGTAAACCTGCACTGGTGCATCGGAATCCAATACTGGTCTCCCAGGAGCCGCTCAAACCACAAACTCTTAGGAGACTCACTCTTCTTGTACTTAAGTCGGCACTGTGTCTTTTACATTCAATTCCGATGCGATTTCTGTGTTTCATTGTAGATGTGAAGGTCCAAGGGATACAGTAAACCTGCACTGGTGCATCGGAATCCAATACTGGTCTCCCAGGAGCCGCCCAATGACCAAACTCTGAGAGGATTCATTCTTCTTGTACTTAAGTCAGCACTGTTCCTTTTATATTCAATTCCGATGCTATTTCTGTGTTTCATCGTCAATGTGAAGGTCCAAGGGATACAGTAAACCTGCACTAGTGCATCGGAATCCAATACTGGTCTCCCAGGAGCCGCTCAAAGCTCAAACTCTTAGGAGACTCACTCTTCTTGACTTAAGTCGGCACTGTGCCTTTTATATTCAATTCCGATGCGATTTCTGTGTTTCATCGTCAATTTGAAGGTCCAAGGGATACAGTAAACCTGCACTGGTGCATCGGAATCCAATACTGGTCTCCCAGGAGCCGCTCAAACCACAAACTCTTAGGAGACTCACTCTTCTTGTACTTAAGTCCGCACTGTGCCTTTTATATTCAATTCCGATGCGATTTCTGTGTTTCATTGTCAATGTGAAGGTCCAAGGGATACAGTAAACCTGCACTGGTGCATCGGAATCCAATACTGGTCTCCCAGGAGCCGCCCAAAGCACAAACTCTGTGAAGATTCACTCTTCTTGTACTTGAGTCGGCACTGTGTCTTTTATATTCAATTCCGATACGATTTCTGTGTTTCATTGTCAATGTGAAGGTCCAAGGGATACAGTAAACCTGCATTGGTGCATCGGAATCCAATACTGGTCTCCCAGGAGCCGCTCAAATCACAAACTCATAGAAGACTCACTCTTCTTGTACTTAAGTCGGCATTGTGCCTTTTATATTCAATTCCGATGCGATTTCTGTGTTTCATCGTTAATTTGAAGGTCCAAGGGATACAGTAAACCTGCACTGGTGCATCGGAATACAATACTGGTCTCCCAGGAGCCGCTCAAACCACAAACTCTTAGGAGACTCACTCTTCTTGTACTTAAGTCGGCACTGTATCTTTTATATTCAATTCCGATGCGATTTCTGTGTTTCATTGTCAATGTGAAGTTCCAAGGGATACAGTAAACCTGCACTGGTGCATCGGAATCCAATACTGGTCTCCCAGGAGCCGCTCAAAGCACAAACTCTTAGGAGACTCACTCTTCTTGTACATAAGTCGGCACTGTGCCTTTTATATTCAATTCCGATGCGATTTCTGTGTTTCATTGTCAATGTGAAGGTCCAAGGGATACAGTAAACCTGCACTGGTGCATCGTAATCCAATACTGGTCTCCCAGGAGCCGCTCAAAGCACAAACTCTTAGGAGACTCACTCTTCTTGTACTTAAGTCGGCACTTTGCCTTTTATATTCAATTCCGATACGATTTCTGTGTTTCATCGTCAATGTGAAGGTCCAAGGGATACAGTAAACCTGCTCTGGTGCATCGGAATCCAATACTGGTCTCCCAGGAGCCGCCCAAAGCACAAACACTGAGAAGATTCACTCTTCTTGTACTTAAGTCGGCACTGTGCCTCTTATATTCAATTCCGATGCGATTTCTGTGTTTCATCGTCAATGTGAAGGTCCATGGGATACAGTAAACCTGCACTGGTGCATCGGAATCCAAGACTGGTCTTCCAGGAGCCGCTCAAACCACAAACTCTTAGGAGACTCACTCTTCTTGTACTTAAGTCGGCACTGTGTCTCTTATATTCAATTCCGATGCGATTTCTGTGTTTCATGGTAAATGTGAAGGTCCAAGGGATACAGTAAACCTGCACTGGTGCAT
This sequence comes from Schistocerca nitens, assembly GCF_023898315.1. NCBI lineage: Eukaryota > Metazoa > Arthropoda > Insecta > Orthoptera > Acrididae > Schistocerca > Schistocerca nitens. Next base: position 8,535,377 of record NW_026045908.1, on the reverse strand, counting down.
CGGAATACAATACTGGTCTCCCAGGAGCCGCTCAAACCACAAACTCTTAGGAGACTCACTCTTCTTGTACTTAAGTCCGCACTGTGCCTTTTATACTCAATTCCGATGCGATTTCTGTGTTTCATTGTCAATGTGAAGGTCCAAGGGATACAGTAAACCTGCACTGGTGCATCGGAATCCATTACTGGTCTCCCAGGAGCCGCCCAAAGCACAAACTCTGCGAAGATTCATTCTTCTTGTACTTAAGTCAGCACTGTTCCTTTTATATTCAATTCCGATGCGATTTCTGTGTTTCATCGTCAATTTGAAGATCCATGGGATACAGTAAACCTGCACTGGTGCATCGGAATCCAATACTGGTCTCCCAGGAGCCGCTCAAACCACAAACTCTTAGGAGACTCACTGTTCTTGTACTTAAGTCGGCACTGTGTCTTTTACATTCAATTCCGATGCGATTTCTGTGTTTCATTGTCAATGTGAAGGTCCTAGGGATACAGTAAACCTGCACTGGTGCATCGGAATCCAATACTGGTCTCCCAGGAGCCGCCCAAAGCACAAACTCTGAGAAGATTCATTCTTCTTGTACTTAAGTCAGCACTGTTCCTTTTATATTCAATTCCGATGCGATTTCTGTGTTTCATTGTCAATGTGAAGGTCCAAGGGATACAGTAAACCTGCACTGGTGCATCGGAATCCAATACTGGTCTCCCAGGAGCCGCCCAAAGCACAAACTCTGAGAAGATTCATTCTTCTTGTACTTAAGTCAGCACTGTTCCTTTTATATTCAATTCCGATGCGATTTCTGTGTTTCATCGTCAATGTGAAGGTCCATGGGATACAGTAAGCCTGCACCGGTGCATCGGAAGCCAATACTGGTCTCCCAGGAGCCGCTCAAACCACAAACTCTTAGGAGACTCACTCTTCTTGTACTTAAGTCGGCACTGTGTCTTTTACATTCAATTCCGATGCGATTTCTGTGTTTCATTGTCAATGTGAAGGTCCAAGGGATACAGTAAACCTGCACTGGTGCATCGGAATCCAATACTGGTCTCCCAGGAGCCGCCCAAAGCACAAACTCTGAGAAGATTCATTCTTCTTGTACTTAAGTCAGCACTGTTCCTTTTATATTCAATTCCGATCCGATTTCTGTGTTTCATCGTCAATTTGAAGGTCCAAGGGATACAGTAAACCTGCACTGGTGCATCGGAATCCAATACTGGTCTCCCAGGAGCCGCCCAAAGCACAAACTCTGAGAAGATTCATTCTTCTTGTACTTAAGTCAGCACTGTTCCTTTTATATTCAATTCCGATGCGATTTCTGTGTTTCATCGTCAATTTGAAGGTCCATGGGATACAGTAAACCTGCACTGGTGCATCGGAATGCAATACTGGTCTCCCAGGAGCCGCTCAAAGCACAAACTCTTAGGAGACTCACTGTTCTTGTACTTAAGTCGGCACTGTGTCTTTTACATTCAATTCCGATGCGATTTCTGTGTTTCATTGTCAATGTGAAGGTCCAAGGGATACAGTAAACCTGCACTGGTGCATCGGAATCCAATACTGGTCTCCCAGGAGCCGCCCAAAGCACAAACTCTGAGAAGATTCATTCTTCTTGTACTTAAGTCAGCACTGTTCCTTTTATATTCAATTCCGATGCGATTTCTGTGTTTCATTGTCAATGTGAAGGTCCAAGGGATACAGTAAACCTGCACTGGTGCATCTGAATCCAATACTGGTCTCCCAGGAGCCGCCCAAAGCACAAACTCTGAGAAGATTCATTCTTCTTGTACTTAAGTCAGCACTGTTCCTTTTATATTCAATTCCGATGCAATTTCTGTGTTTCATCGTCAATTTGAAGGTCCAAGGGGTACAGTAAACCTGCACTGGTGCATCGGAATCCAATACTGGTCTCCCAGGTGCCGCCCAAAGCACAAACTCTGAGAAGATTCATTCCTCTTGTACTTAAGTAGGCACTGTGTCTTTTATATTCAATTCCGATGCGATTTCTGTGTTTCATCGTCAATGTGAAGGTCCAGGGGATACAGTAAACCTGCACTGGTGCATCGGAATCCAATACTGGTCTCCCAGGAGCCGCTCAAACCACAAACTCTTAGGGACTCACTCTTCTTGACTTAAGTCGGCACTGTGCCTTTTATATTCAATTCCGATGCGATTTCTGTGTTTCATCGTCAATTTGAAGGTCCAAGGGATACAGTAAACCTGCACTGGTGCATCGGAATCCAATACTGGTCTCCCAGGAGCCGCTCAAACCACAAACTCTTAGGAGATTCACTCTTCTTGTACTTAAGTCGGCACTGTGTCTTTTATATTCAATTCCGATGCGATTTCTGTGTTTCATTGTCAATGTGAAGGTCCAAGGGATACAGTAAACCTGCACTGGTGCATCGGAATACAATACTGGTCTCCCAGGAGCCGCCCAAAGCACAAACTCTGAGAAGATTCACTCTTCTTGTACTTAAGTCGGCACTGTGTGTTTTATATTCAATTCCGATGCGATTTCTGTGTTCCATCGTCAATGTGAAGGTCCAGGGGATACAGTAAACCTGCACTGGTGCATCGGAATCCAATACTGGTCTCCCAGGAGCCGCTCAAACCACAAACTCTTAGGAGACTCACTCTTCTTGTACTTAAGTCGGCACTGTGTCTTTTATATTCAATTCCGATGCGATTTCTGTGTTTCATTGTCAATGTGAAGGTCCTACGGATACAGAAAACCTGCACTGGTGCATCGGTATCCAATACTGGTCTCCCAGGAGCCGCCCAAAGCACAAACTCTGAGAAGATTCACTCTTCTTGTACTTAAGTCGGCACTGTGCCTTTTATATTCAATTCCGATGCGATTTCTGTGTTTCATCGTCAATGTGAAGGTCCATGGGATACAGTAAACCTGCACTGGTGCATCGGATTCCAATACTGGTCTCCCAGGAGCCGCTCAAACCACAAACTCTTAGGAGACTCACTCTTCTTGTACTTAAGTCGGCACTGTGTCTTTTACATTCAAATCCGATGCGATTTCTGTGTTTCATTGTAGATGTGAAGGTCCAAGGGATACAGTAAACCTGCACTGGTGCATCGGAATCCAATACTGGTCTCCCAGGAGCCGCCCAATGACCAAACTCTGAGAGGATTCATTCTTCTTGTACTTAAGTCAGCACTGTTCCTTTTATATTCAATTCCGATGCTATTTCTGTGTTTCATCGTCAATGTGAAGGTCCAAGGGATACAGTAAACCTGCACTAGTGCATCGGAATCCAATACTGGTCTCCCAGGAGCCGCTCAAAGCTCAAACTCTTAGGAGACTCACTCTTCTTGACTTAAGTCGGCACTGTGCCTTTTATATTCAATTCCGATGCGATTTCTGTGTTTCATCGTCAATTTGAAGGTCCAAGGGATACAGTAAACCTGCACTGGTGCATCGGAATCCAATACTGGTCTCCCAGGAGCCGCTCAAACCACAAACTCTTAGGAGACTCACTCTTCTTGTACTTAAGTCCGCACTGTGCCTTTTATATTCAATTCCGATGCGATTTCTGTGTTTCATTGTCAATGTGAAGGTCCAAGGCATACAGTAAACCTGCACTAGTGCATCGGAATCCAATACTGGTCTCCCAGGAGCCGCCCAAAGCACAAACTCTGTGAAGATTCACTCTTCTTGTACTTGAGTCGGCACTGTGTCTTTTATATTCAATTCCGATACGATTTCTGTGTTTCATTGTCAATGTGAAGGTCCAAAGGATACAGTAAACCTGCATTGGTGCATCGGAATCCAATACTGGTCTCCCAGGAGCCGCTCAAATCACAAACTCATAGAAGACTCACTCTTCTTGTACTTAAGTCGGCATTGTGCCTTTTATATTCAATTCCGATGCGATTTCTGTGTTTCATCGTTAATTTGAAGGTCCAAGGGATACAGTAAACCTGCACTGGTGCATCGGAATACAATACTGGTCTCCCAGGAGCCGCTCAAACCACAAACTCTTAGGAGACTCACTCTTCTTGTACTTAAGTCGGCACTGTGTCTTTTATATTCAATTCCGATGCGATTTCTGTGTTTCATTGTCAATGTGAAGTTCCAAGGGATACAGTAAACCTGCACTGGTGCATCGGAATCCAATACTGGTCTCCCAGGAGCCGCTCAAAGCACAAACTCTTAGGAGACTCACTCTTCTTGTACATAAGTCGGCACTGTGCCTTTTATATTCAATTCCGATGCGATTTCTGTGTTTCATTGTCAATGTGAAGGTCCAAGGGATACAGTAAACCTGCACTGGTGCATCGTAATCCAATACTGGTCTCCCAGGAGCCGCTCAAAGCACAAACTCTTAGGAGACTCACTCTTCTTGTACTTAAGTCGGCACTGTGTCTTTTATATTCAATTCCGATGCGATTTCTGTGTTTCATCGTCAATGTGAAGGTCCAAGGGATACAGTAAACCTGCACTGGTGCATCGGAATCCAATACTGGTCTCCCAGGAGCCGCCCAAAGCACAAACACTGAGAAGATTCACTCTTCTTGTACTTAAGTCGGCATTGTGCCTCTTATATTCAATTCCGATGCGATTTCTGTGTTTCATCGTCAATGTGAAGGTCCATGGGATACAGTAAACCTGCACTGGTGCATCGGAATCCAAGACTGGTCTTCCAGGAGCCGCTCAAACCACAAACTCTTAGGAGACTCACTCTTCTTGTACTTAAGTCGGCACTGTGTCTCTTATATTCAATTCCGATGCGATTTCTGTGTTTCATGGTAAATGTGAAGGTCCAAGAAATACAGTAAACGTGCACTGGTGCATCGGAATACAATACTGGTCTCCCAGGAGCCGCTCAAACCACAAACTCTTAGGAGACTCACTCTTCTTGTACTTAAGTCCGCACTGTGCCTTTTATACTCAATTACGATGCGATTTCTGTGTTTCATTGTCAATGTGAAGGTCCAGGTGATACAGTAAACCTGCACTGGTGCATCGGAATCCAATACTGGTCTCCCAGGAGCCGCTCAAAGCACAAACTCTTAGGAGACTCACTCTTCTTGTACTTAAGTCGGCACTGTGTCTTTTATATTCAATTCCGATGCGATTTCTGTGTTTCATCGTCAATGTGAAGGTCCAAGGGATACAGTAAACCTGCACTGGTGCATCGGAATCCAATACTGGTCTCCCAGGAGCCGCCCAAAGCACAAACACTGAGAAGATTCACTCTTCTTGTACTTAAGTCGGCATTGTGCCTCTTATATTCAATTCCGATGCGATTTCTGTGTTTCATCGTCAATTTGATGGTCCAAGGGATACAGTAAACCTGCACTGGTGCATCGGAATCCAATACTGATCTCCCAGGAGCCGCTCAAACCACAAACTCTTAGGAGACTCACTCTTCTTGTACTTAAGTCGGCACTGTGTCTTTTATATTCAAATCCGATGCGATTTCTGTGTTTCATTGTCAATGTGAAGGTCCAAGGGATACAGTAAACCTGCACTGGTGCATCGGAATCCAATACTGGTCTCCCAGGAGCCGCCCAAAGCACAAACTCTGAGAAGATTCACTCTTCTTGTACTTAAGACGGCACTGTGTCTTTTATATTCAATTCCGATACGATTTCTGTGTTTCATTGTCAATGTGAAGGTCCAAGGGATACAGTAAACCTGCATTGGTGCATCGGAATCCAATACTGGTCTCCCAGGAGCCGCTCAAAGCACAAATTCATAGAAGATTCACTCTTCTTGTACTTAAGTCGGCATTGTGCCTTTTATATTCAATTCCGATGCGATTTATGTGTTTCATCGTTAATTTGAAGGTCCAAGGGATACACTAAACCTGCACTGGTGCATCGGAATACAATACTGGTCTCCCAGGAGCCGCTCAAACCACAAAATCTTAGGAGACTCGCTCTTCTTGTACTTAAGTCGGCACTGTGTCTTTTATATTCAATTCCGATACGATTTCTGTGTTTCATTGTCAATGTGAAGTTCCAAGCGATACAGTAAACCTGCACTGGTGCATCGGAATCCAATACTGGTCTCCCAGGAGCAGCTCAAAGCACAAACTCTTAGGAGACTCACTCTTCTTGTACTTAAGTCGGCACTGTGCCTATTATATTCAATTCCGATGCGATTTCTGTGCTTCATCGTCAATTTGAAGGTACAAGGGATACAGTAAACCTGCACTGGTGCATCGGAATCCAATACTGGTCTCCCAGGAGCCGTTCAAACCACAAACTCTTAGGAGACTCACTCTTCTTGTACTTAAGTCGGCACTATGTCTTTTATATTCGATTCCGATGCGATTTCTGTGTTTCATTGTCAATGTGAAGGTCCAAGGGATACAGTAAACCTGCACTGGTGCATCGGAATCCAATACTGGTCTCCCAGGAGCCGACCAAAGCACAAACTCTGAGAAGATTGACTCTTCTTGTACTTAAGACGGCACTGCGTCTTTTATATTCAATTCCGATGCGATTTCTGTGTTCCATCGTCAATGTGAAGGTCCAGGTGATACAGTAAACCTGCACTGGTGCATCGGAATCCAATACTGGTCTCCCAGGAGCCGCTCAAACCACAAACTCTTAGGAGACTCACTCTTCTTGTACTTAAGTCGGCACTGTGTCTTTTATATTCAATTCCGATGCGATTTCTGTGTTTCATTGTCAATGTGAAAGTCCAACGGATACAGAAAACCTGCACTGGTGCATCGGAATCCAATACTGGTCTCCCAGGAGCCGCCCAAAGCACAAACTCTGAGAAGATTCACTCTTCTTGTACTTAAGTCGGCACTGTGCCTTTTATATTCAATTCCGGTGCGATTTCTGTGTTTCATCGTCAATGTGAAGGTCCATGGGATACAGTAAACCTGCACTGGTGCATCGGAATCCAATACTGGTCTCCCAGGAGCCGCTCAAACCACAAACTCTTAGGAGACTCACTCTTCTTGTACTTAAGTCGGCACTGTGTCTTTTACATTCAATTCCGATGCGATTTCTGTGTTTCATTGTCAATGTGAAGGTCCAAGGGATACAGTAAACCTGCACTGGTGCATCGGAATCCAATACTGGTCTCCCAGGAGCCGCCCAAAGCACAAACTCTGAGAAGATTCATTCTTCTTGTACTTAAGTCAGCACTGTTCCTTTTATATTCAATTCCGATGCTATTTCTGTGTTTCATCGTCAATGTGAAGATCCAAGGGATACAGTAAACCTGCACTAGTGCATCGGAATCCAATACTGGTCTCCCAGGAGCCGCTCAAAGCTCAAACTCTTAGGAGACTCACTCTTCTTGACTTAAGTCGGCACTGTGCCTTTTATATTCAATTCCGATGCGATTTCTGTGTTTCATCGTCAATTTGAAGGTCCAAGGGATACAGTAAACCTGCACTGGTGCATCGGAATCCAATACTGGTCTCCCAGGAGCCGCTCAAACCACAAACTCTTAGGAGACTCACTCTTCTTGTACTTAAGTCCGCACTGTGCCTTTTATATTCAATTCCGATGCGATTTCTGTGTTTCATTGTCAATGTGAAGGTCCAAGGGATACAGTAAACCTGCACTGGTGCATCGGAATCCAATACTGGTCTCCCAGGAGCCGCCCAAAGCACAAACTCTGTGAAGATTCACTCTTCTTGTACTTAAGTCGGCACTGTGTCTTTTATATTCAATTCCGATACGATTTCTGTGTTTCATTGTCAATGTGAAGGTCCAAGGGATACAGTAAACCTGCATTGGTACATCGGAATCCAATACTGGTCTCCCAGGAGCCGCTCAAATCACAAACTCATAGAAGACTCACTCTTCTTGTACTTAAGTCGGCATTGTGCCTTTTATATTCAATTCCGATGCGATTTCTGTGTTTCATCGTTAATTTGAAGGTCCAAGGGATACAGTAAACCTGCACTGGTGCATCGGAATACAATACTGGTCTCCCAGGAGCCGCTCAAACCACAAACTCTTAGGAGACTCACTCTTCTTGTACTTAAGTCGGCACTGTGTCTTTTATATTCAATTCCGATGCGATTTCTGTGTTTCATTGTCAATGTGAAGTTCCAAGGGATACAGTAAACCTGCACTGGTGCATCGGAATCCAATACTGGTCTCCCAGGAGCCGCTCAAAGCACAAACTCTTAGGAGACTCACTCTTCTTGTACTTAAGTCGGCACTGTGTCTTTTATATTCAATTCCGATGCGATTTCTGTGTTTCATCGTCAATGTGAAGGTCCAAGGGATACAGTAAACCTGCACTGGTGCATCGGAATCCAATACTGGTCTCCCAGGAGCCGCCCAAAGCACAAACACTGAGAAGATTCACTCTTCTTGTACTTAAGTCGGCACTGTGGGTCTTATATTCAATTCCGATGCGATTTCTGTGTTTCATCGTCAATGTGAAGGTCCATGGGATACAGTAAACCTGCACTGGTGCATCGGAATCCAAGACTGGTCTTCCAGGAGCCGCTCAAACCACAAACTCTTAGGAGACTCACTCTTCTTGTACTTAAGTCGGCACTGTGTCTCTTATATTCAATTCCGATGCGATTTCTGTGTTTCATGGTAAATGTGAAGGTCCAAGGGATACAGTAAACCTGCACTGGTGCATCGGAATCCAATAGTAGTCTCCCAGGAGCCGCTCAAACCACAAACTCTTAGGAGACTCACTCTTCTTGTACTTAAGTCCGCACTGTGCCTTTTATATTCAATTCCGATGCGATTTCTGTGTTTCATTGTCAATGTGAAGGTCCAAGGGATACAGTAAACCTGCACTGGTGCATCGGAATCCAATACTGGTCTCCCAGGAGCCGCCCAAAGCACAAACTCTGAGAAGATTCACTCTTCTTGTACTTAAGTCGCCACTGTGTCTTTTATATTCCATTCCGATACGATTTCTGTGTTTCATTGTCAATGTGAAATTCCAAGGGATATAGTAAACCTGCATTGGTGCATCGGAATCCAATACTGGTCTCCCAGGAGCCGCTCAAAGCACAAACTCATAGAAGATTCACTCTTCTTGTACTTAAGTCGGCATTGTGCTTTTTATATTCAATTCCGATGCGATTTCTGTGTTTCATCGTTAATTTGAAGGTCCAAGGGATACAGTAAACCTGCACTGGTGCATCGGAATACAATACTGGTCTCCCAGGAGCCGCTCAAACCACAAACTCTTAGGAGACTCACTCTTCTTGTACTTAAGTCCGCACTGTGCCTTTTATACTCAATTCCGATGCGATTTCTGTGTTTCGTTGTCAATGTGAAGGTCCAAGGGATACAGTAAACCTGCACTGGTGCATCGGAATCCAATACTGGTCTCCCAGGAGCCGCCCAAAGCACAAACTCTGAGAAGATTCACTATTCTTGTACTTAAGACGGCACTGTGTCTTTTATATTCAATTCCGATACGATTTCTGTGTTTCATTGTCAATGTGAAGGTCCAAGGGATACAGTAAACCTGCATTGGTGCATCGGAATCCAATACTGGTCTCCCAGGAGCCGCTCAAAGCACAAATTCATAGAAGATTCACTCTTCTTGTACTTAAGTCGGCATTGTGCCTTTTATATTCAATTCCGATACGATTTCTGTGTTTCATTGTCAATGTGAAGTTCCAAGCGATACAGTAAACCTGCACTGGTGCATCGGAATCCAATACTGGTCTCCCAGGAGCCGCTCAAAGCACAAACTCTTAGGAGACTCACTCTTCTTGTACTTAAGTCGGCATGTGTCTTTTGTATTCAATTCCGATGCGATTTCTGTGTTTCATTGTCCATGTGAAGGTCCAAGGGATACAGTAAACCTGCACTGGTGCATCGGAATCCAATACTGGTCTCCCAGGAGCCGTTCAATCCACAAACTCTTAGGAGACTCACTCTTCTTGTACTTAAGTCGGCACTGTGTCTTTTATATTCGATTCCGATGCGATTTCTGTGTTTCATTGTCAATGTGAAGGTCCAAGGGATACAGTAAACCTGCACTGGTGCATCGGAATCCAATACTGGTCTCCCAGGAGCCGACCAAAGCACAAACTCTGAGAAGATTGACTCTTCTTGTACTTAAGACGGCACTGTGTCTTTTATATTCAATTCCGATGCGATTTCTGTGTTCCATCGTCAATGTGAAGGTCCAGGTGATACAGTAAACCTGCACTGGTGCATCGGAATCCAATACTGGTCTCCCAGGAGCCGCTCAAACCACAAACTCTTAGGAGACTCACTCTTCTTGTACTTAAGTCGGCACTGTGTCTTTTATATTCAATTCCGATGCGATTTCTGTGTTTCATTGTCAATGTGAAGGTCCAACGGATACAGAAAACCTGCACTGGTGCATCGGAATCCAATACTGGTCTCCCAGGAGCCGCCCAAAGCACAAACTCTGAGAAGATTCACTCTTCTTGTACTTAAGTCGGCACTGTGCCTTTTATATTCAATTCCGGTGCGATTTCTGTGTTTCATCGTCAATGTGAAGGTCCATGGGATACAGTAAACCTGCACTGGTGCATCGGAATCCAATACTGGTCTCCCAGGAGCCGCTCAAACCACAAACTCTTAGGAGACTCACTCTTCTTGTACTTAAGTCGGCACTGTGTCTTTTACATTCAATTCCGATGCGATTTCTGTGTTTCATTGTCAATGTGAAGGTCCAAGGGATACAGTAAACCTGCACTGGTGCATCGGAATCCAATACTGGTCTCCCAGGAGCCGCCCAAAGCACAAACTCTGAGAAGATTCATTCTTCTTGTACTTAAGTCAGCACTGTTCCTTTTATATTCAATTCCGATGCTATTTCTGTGTTTCATCGTCAATGTGAAGGTCCAAGGGATACAGTAAACCTGCACTAGTGCATCGGAATCCAATACTGGTCTCCCAGGAGCCGCTCAAAGCACAAACTCTTAGGAGACTCACTCTTCTTGACTTAAGTCGGCACTGTGCCTTTTATATTCAATTCCGATGCGATTTCTGTGTTTCATCGTCAATTTGAAGGTCCAAGGGATACAGTAAACCTGCACTGGTGCATCGGAATCCAATACTGGTCTCCCAGGAGCTGCTCAAACCACAAACTCTTAGGAGACTCACTCTTCTTGTACTTAAGTCGGCACTGTGTCTTTTATATTCAATTCCGATGCGATTTCTGTGTTTCATTGTCAATGTGAAGTTCCAAGGGATACAGTAAACCTGCACTGGTGCATCGGAATCCAATACTGGTCTCCCAGGAGCCGCTCAAAGCACAAACTCTTAAGAGACTCACTCTTCTTGTACTTAAGTCGGCACTGTGCCTTTTATATTCAATTCCGATGCGATTTCTGTGTTTCATTGTCAATGTGAAGGTCCAAGGGATACAGTAAACCTGCACTGGTGCATCGTAATCCAATACTGGTCTCCCAGGAGCCGCTCAAACCACAAACTCTTAGGAGACTCACTCTTCTTGTACTTAAGTCGGCACTGTGTCTTTTATATTCAATTCCGATGCGATTTCTGTGTTTCATTGTAAATGTGAAGGTCCAAGGGATACAGTAAACCTGCACTGGTGCATCGGAATCCAATACTGGTCTCCCAGGAGCCGCTCAAACCACAAACTCTTAGGAGACTCACTCTTCTTGTACTTAAGTCGGCACTGTGTCTTTTACATTCAATTCCGATGCGATTTCTGTGTTTCATTGTCAATTTGAAGATCCAAAGGATATAGTAAACCTGCACTGGTGCATCGGAATCCAATTCTGGTCTCCCAGGAGCCGCTCAAACCACAAACTCTTAGGAGACTCACTCTTCTTGTACTTAAGTCGGCATGTGTCTTTTATATTCAATTCCGATGCGATTTCTGTGTTTCATTGTCCATTTGAAGGTCCAAGGGATACAGTAAACCTGCACTGGTGCATCGGAATCCAATAATGGTCTCCCAGGATCCGCTCAAAGCACAAACTGTTAGGAGACTCACTCTTCTTGTACTTAAGTCGGCACTGTGCCTTTTATATTCAATTCCGATGCGATTTCTGTGTTTCATCGTCAATGTGAAGGTCCAAGGGATACAGTAAACCTGCACTGGTGCATCGGAATCCAATACTGGTCTCCCAGGATCCGCCCAAAGCACAAACTCTTAGGAGACTCACTCTCCTTGTACTTAAGTCGGCACTGTGCCTATTATATTCAATTCCGATGCGATTTCTGTGTTTCATCGTCAATTTGAAGGTACAAGGGATACAGTAAACCTGCACTGGTGCATCGCAATCCAATACTGGTCTCCCAGGACCCGCCCAAAGCACAAACTCTGAGAAGATTCACTCTTCTTGTACTTAAGTCGGCACTGTGTCTTTTATATTCAATTCCCATGCGATTTCTGTGTTTCATTGTCAATGTGAAGGTCCAACGGATACAGTAAACCTGCATCGGTGCATCGGAACCCAATACTGGTCTCCCAGGAGCCGCTCAAAGCACAAACTCTTAGGAGACTCACTCTTCTTGTACTATAGTCGGCATTGTGCCTTTTATATTCAATTCCGATGCGATTTCTGTGTTTCATCGTCAATTTGAAGGTCCAAGGGATACAGTAAACCTGCACTGGTGCATCGGAATCCAATACTGGTCTCCCAGGAGCCGCTCAAACCACAAACTCTTAGGAGACTCACTCTTCTTGTACTTAAGTCGGCACTGTGTCTTTTATATTCAATTCCGATGCGATTTCTGTGTTTCATTGTCAATGTGAAGGTCCAAGGGATACAGTAAACCTCCACTGGTGCATCGGAATCCAATACTGGTCTCCCAGGAGCCGCCCAAAGCACAAACTCTGAGAAGATTCACTCTTCTTGTACTTAAGTCGGCACTGTGTCTTTTATATTCAATTCCGATGCGATTTCTGTGTTCCATCGTCAATGTGAAGGTCCAGGGGATACAGTAAACCTGCACTGGTGCATCGGAATCCAATACTGGTCTCCCAGGAGCCGCTCAAACCACAAACTCTTAGGAGACTCACTCTTCTTGTACGTAAGTCGGCAGTGTGCCTTTTATATTCAATTCCGATGCGATTTCTGTGTTTCATCGTCAATGTGAAGGTCCATGGGATACAGTAAACCTGCACTGGTGCATCGGAATCCAATACTGGTCTCCCAGGAGCCGCTCAAACCACAATCTCTTACGAGACTCACTCTTCTTGTACTTAAGTCGGCACTGTGTCTTTTACATTCAATTCCGATGCGATTTCTGTGTTTCATTGTCAATGTGAAGGTCCAAGGGATACAGTAAACCTGCACTGGTGCATCGGAATCCAATACTGGTCTCCCAGGAGCCGCCCAAAGCACAAACTCTGAGAAGATTCACTCTTCTTGTACTTAAGTCGGCACTGTGCCTTTTATATTCAATTCCGATGCTATTTCTGTGCTTCATCGTCAATGTGAAGGTCCAAGGGATACAGTAAACCTGCACTGGTGCATCGGGATCTAATACTGGTCTCCCAGGAGCTGCTCAAACCACAAACTCTTAGGAGACTCACTCTTCTTGTACTTAAGTCGGCACTGTTTCTTTTATATTCAATTCCGATGCGATTTCTGTGTTTCATTGTCAATGTGAAGGTCCAAGGGATACAGTAAACCTGCACTGGTGCATCGGAATCCAATACTGGTCTCCCAGGAGCCGCCCAAAGCACAAACTCTGAGAAGATTCACTCTTCTTGTACTTAAGTCGGCACTGTGCCTTTTATATTCAATTCCGATGCGATTTCTGTGTTTCATCGTCAATGTGAAGGTCCAAGGGATACAGTAAACCTGCACTGGTGCATCGGAATCCAATACTGGCCTCCCAGGAGCCGCCCAAAGCACAAACTCTGAGAAGATGCACTCTTCTTGTACTTAAGTCGGCATTGTGCCTTTTATATTCAATTCCGATGCGATTTCTGTGTTTCATTGTCAATGTGAAGGTCCAAGGGATACAGTGAACCTGCACTGGTGCATCGGAATGCAATACTGGTCTCCCAGGAGCCGCCCAAATCACAAACTCTGAGAAGATTCACTCTTCTTGTACTTACGTCGGCACTGTGTCTTTTATATTCAATTCCGATGCGATTTCTGTGTCTCATTGTCAATGTGAAGGTCCAAGGGATACAGTAAACCTGCACTGGTGCATCGGAATCCAATACTGGTCTCCCAGGAGCCGCTCAAAGCACAAACTCTTAGGAGACTCACTCTTCTTGTACTTAAGTCGGCACTGTGCCTTTTATATTCAATTCCGATGCGATTTCTGTGTTTCATCGTCAATTTGAAGGTCCAAGGGATACAGTAAACCTGCACTGGTGCATCGGAATCCAATACTGGTCTCCCAGGATCCGCTCAAAGCGCAAACTCTTAGGAGACTCACTCTTCTTGTACTTAAGTCGGCACTGTGCCTTTTATATTCAATTCCGATGCGATTTCTGTGTTTCATCGTCAATGTGAAGGTCCAAGGGATACAGTAAACCTGCACTGGTGCATCGGAATCCAATACTGGTCTCCCAGGAGCCGCTCAAACCACAAAATCTTAGGAGACTCACTCTTCTTGTACTTAAGTCGGCACTGTGTCTTTTATATTCAATTCCGATGCGATTTCTGTGTTTCATATTCAATGTGAAGGTCCAAGGGATACAGTAAACCTGCACTGGTGCATCAGAATCCAATACTGGTCTCCCAGGAGCCGCTCAAACCACAAACTCTTATGAGACTCACTCTTCTTGTACTTAAGTCGGCACTGTGTCTTTTATATTCAATTCCGATGCGATTTCTGTGTTTCATTGTCAATGTGAAGGTCCAAGGGATACAGTAAACCTGCACTGGTGAATCGGAATCCAATTCTGGTCTCCCAGGAGCCGCTCAAACCACAAACTCTTAGGAGACTCACTCTTCTTGTACTTAAGTCGCACTGTGTCTTTTATATTCAATTCCGATGCGATTTCTGTGTTTCATTGTCAATTTGAAGGTCCAAGGGATACAGTAAACCTGCACTGGTGCATCGGAATCCAATACTGGTCTCCCAGGAGCCGCTCAAACCACAAACACTTCGGAGACTCACTCTTCTTGTACTTAAGTCCGCACCGTGCCTTTTATATTCAATTCCGATGCGATTTCTGTGTTTCATTGTCAATGTGAAGGTCCAAGGCATACAGTAAACCTGCACTGGTGCATCGGAATCCAATACTGGTCTCCCAGGAGCCGCCCAAAGAACAAACTCTGAGAAGATTCACTCTTCTTGTACTTAAGTCGGCACTGTGTCTTTTATATTCAATTCCGATACGATTTCTGTGTTTCATTGTTAATGTAAAGGTCCAAGGGATACAGTAAACCTGCATTGGTGCATCGGAATCCAATACTGGTCACCCAGGAGCCGCTCAAAGCACAAACTCATAGAAGATTCACTCTTCTTGTACTTAAGTCGGCATTGTGCCTTTTATATTCAATTCCGAAGCGATTTCTGTGTTTCATCGTTAATTTGAAGGTCCAAGGGATACAGTAAACCTGCACTGGTGCATCGGAATACAATACTGGTCTCCCAGGAACCGCTCAAACCACAAACTCTTAGGAGACTCACTCTTCTTGTACTTAAGTCGGCACTGTGTCTTTTATATTCAATTCCGATGCGATTTCTGTGTTTCATTGTCAATGTGAAGTTCCAAGGGATACAGTAAAGCTGCACTGGTGCATCGGAATCCAATACTGGTCTCCCAGGAGCCGCTCAAAGCACAAACTCTTAGGAGACTCACTCTTCTTGTACTTAAGTCGGCACTGTGCCTTTTATATTCAATTCCGATGCGATTTCTGTGTTTCATTGTCAATGTGAAGGTCCAAGGGATACAGTAAACCTGCACTGATTCATCGTAATCCAATACTGGTCTCCCAGGAGCCGCTCAAAGCACAAACTCTTAAGAGACTCACTCTTCTTGTACTTAAGTCGGCACTGTGTCTTTTATATTCAATTCCGATGCGATTTCTGTGTTTCATTTTAAATGTGAAGGTCCAAGGGATACAGCAAACCTGCACTGGTGCATCGGAATCCAATACTGGTCTCCCAGGAGCCGCTCAAAGCACAAACTCTTAGGAGACTCACTCTTCTTGTACTTAAGTCGGCACTGTGTCTTTTATATTCAATTCCGATGCGATTTCTGTGTTTCATCGTCAATGTGAAGGTCCAAGGGATACAGTAAACCTGCACTGGTGCATCGGAATCCAATACTGGTCTCCCAGGAGCCGCCCAAAGCACACAAACACTGAGAAGATTCACTCTTCTTGTACTTAAGTCGGCACTGTGCCTCTTATATTCAATTCCGATGCGATTTCTGTGTTTCATCGTCAATGTGAAGGTCCATGGTATACAGTAAACCTGCACTGGTGCATCGGAATCCAAGACTGGTCTTCCAGGAGCCGCTCAAACCACAAACTCTTAGGAGACTCACTCTTCTTGTACTTAAGTCGGCACTGTGTCTCTTATATTCAATTCCGATGCGATTTCTGTGTTTCATGGTAAATGTGAAGGTCCAAGGGATACAGTAAACCTGCACTGGTGCATCGGAATCCAATAGTAGTCTCCCAGGAGCCGCTCAAACCACAAACTCTTAGGAGACTCACTCTTCTTGTACTTAAGTCCGCACTGTGCCTTTTATATTCAATTCCGATGCGATTTCTGTGTTTCATTGTCAATGTGAAGGTCCAAGGGATACAGTAAACCTGCACTGGTGCATCGGAATCCAATACTGGTCTCCCAGGAGCCGCCCAAAGCACAAACTCTGAGAAGATTCACTCTTCTTGTACTTAAGTCGCCACTGTGTCTTTTATATTCAATTCCGATACGATTTCTGTGTTTCATTGTCAATGTGAAATTCCAAGGGATATAGTAAACCTGCATTGGTGCATCGGAATCCAATACTGGTCTCCCAGGAGCCGCTCAAAGCACAAACTCATAGAAGATTCACTCTTCTTGTACTTAAGTCGGCATTGTGCCTTTTATATTCAATTCCGATGCGATTTCTGTGTTTCATCGTCAATTTGAAGGTCCAAGGGATACAGTAAACCTGCACTGGTGCATCGGAATACAATACTGGTCTCCCAGGAGCCGCTCAAACCACAAACTCTTAGGAGACTCACTCTTCTTGTACTTAAGTCCGCACTGTGCCTTTTATACTCAATTCCGATGCGATTTCTGTGTTTCATTGTCAATGTGAAGGTCCAAGGGATACAGTAAACCTGCACTGGTGCATCGGAATCCAATACTGGTCTCCGAGGAGCCGCCCAAAGCACAAACTCTGAGAAGATTCACTCTTCTTGTACCTAAGTCGGCACTGTGCCTATTATATTCAATTCCGATACGATTTCTGTGTTTCATTGTCAATGTGAAGGTACAAGGGATACAGTAAACCTGCACTGGTGCATCGGAATCCAATACTGGTCTCCCAGGAGCCGTTCAAACCACAAACTCTTAGGAGACTCACTCTTCTTGTACTTAAGTCGGCACTGTGTCTTTTATATTCGATTCCGATGCGATTTCTGTGTTTCATTGTCAATGTGAAGGTCCAAGGGATACAGTAAACCTGCACTGGTGCATCGGAATCCAATACTGGTCTCCCAGGAGCCGACCAAAGCACAAACTCTGAGAAGATTGACTCTTCTTGTACTTAAGACGGCACTGTGTCTTTTATATTCAATTCCGATGCGATTTCTGTGTTCCATCGTCAATGTGAAGGTCCAGGTGATACAGTAAACCTGCACTGGTGCATCGGAATCCAATACTGGTCTCCCAGGAGCCGCTCAAACCACAAACTCTTAGGAGACTCACTCTTCTTGTACTTAAGTCGGCACTGTGTCTTTTATATTCAATTCCGATGCGATTTCTGTGTTTCATTGTCAATGTGAAGGTCCAACGGATACAGAAAACCTGCACTGGTGCATCGGAATCCAATACTGGTCTCCCAGGAGCCGCCCAAAGCACAAACTCTGAGAAGATTCACTCTTCTTGTACTTAAGTCGGCTCTGTGCCTTTTATATTCAATTCCGGTGCGATTTCTGTGTTTCATCGTCAATGTGAAGGTCCATGGGATACAGTAAACCTGCACTGGTGCATCGGAATCCAATACTGGTCTCCCAGGAGCCGCTCAAACCACAAACTCTTAGGAGACTCACTCTTCTTGTACTTAAGTCGGCACTGTGTCTTTTACATTCAATTCCGATGCGATTTCTGTGTTTCATTGTCAATGTGAAGGTCCAAGGGATACAGTAAACCTGCACTGGTGCATCGGAATCCAATACTGGTCTCCCAGGAGCCGCCCAAAGCACAAACTCTGAGAAGATTCATTCTTCTTGTACTTAAGTCAGCACTGTTCCTTTTATATTCAATTCCGATGCTATTTCTGTGTTTCATCGTCAATGTGAAGGTCCAAGGGATCCAGTAAACCTGCACTAGTGCATCGGAATCCAATACTGGTCTCCCAGGAGCCGCTCAAAGCACAAACTCTTAGGAGACTCACTCTTCTTGACTTAAGTCGGCACTGTGCCTTTTATATTCAATTCCGATGCGATTTCTGTGTTTCATCGTCAATTTGAAGGTCCAAGGGATACAGTAAACCTGCACTGGTGCATCGGAATCCAATACTGGTCTCCCAGGAGCTGCTCAAACCACAAACTCTTAGGAGACTCACTCTTCTTGTACTTAAGTCGGCACTGTGTCTTTTATATTCAATTCCGATGCGATTTCTGTGTTTCATTGTCAATGTGAAGTTCCAAGGGATACAGTAAACCTGCACTGGTGCATCGGAATCCAATACTGGTCTCCCAGGAGCCGCTCAAAGCACAAACTCTTAGGAGACTCACTCTTCTTGTACTTAAGTCGGCACTGTGCCTTTTATATTCAATTCCGATGCGATTTCTGTGTTTCATTGTCAATGTGAAGGTCCAAGGGATACAGTAAACCTGCACTGGTGCATCGTAATCCAATACTGGTCTCCCAGGAGCCGCTCAAACCACAAACTCTTAGGAGACTCACTCTTCTTGTACTTAAGTCGGCACTGTGTCTTTTATATTCAATTCCGATGCGATTTCTGTGTTTCATTGTAAATGTGAAGGTCCAAGGGATACAGTAAACCTGCACTGGTGCATCGGAATCCAATACTGGTCTCCCAGGAGCCGCTCAAACCACAAACTCTTAGGAGACTCACTCTTCTTGTACTTAAGTCGGCACTGTGTCTTTTACATTCAATTCCGATGCGATTTCTGTGTTTCATTGTCAATGTGAAGTTCCAAAGGATATAGTAAACCTGCACTGGTGCATCGGAATCCAATTCTGGTCTCCCAGGAGCCGCTCAAACCACAAACTCTTAGGAGACTCACTCTTCTTGTACTTAAGTCGGCATGTGTCTTTTATATTCAATTCCGATGCGATTTCTGTGTTTCATTGTCCATTTGAAGGTCCAAGGGAAACAGTAAACCTGCACTGGTGCATCGGAATCCAATAATGGTCTCCCAGGATCCGCTCAAAGCACAAACTGTTAGGAGACTCACTCTTCTTGTACTTAAGTCGGCACTGTGCCTTTTATATTCAATTCCGATGCGATTTCTGTGTTTCATCGTCAATGTGAAGGTCCAAGGGATACAGTAAACCTGCACTGGTGCATCGGAATCCAATACTGGTCTCCCAGGATCCGCCCAAAGCACAAACTCTTAGGAGACTCACTCTTCTTGTACTTAAGTCGGCACTGTGCCTATTATATTCAATTCCGATGCGATTTCTGTGTTTCATCGTCAATTTGAAGGTCCAAGGGATACAGTAAACCTGCACTGGTGCATCGCAATCCAATACTGGTCTCCCAGGACCCGCCCAAAGCACAAACTCTTAGAAGATTCACTCTTCTTGTACTTAAGTCGGCACTGTGTCTTTTATATTCAATTCCCATGCGATTTCTGTGTTTCATTGTCAATGTGAAGGTCCAACGGATACAGTAAACCTGCACCGGTGCATCGGAACCCAATACTGGTCTCCCAGGAGCCGCTCAAAGCACAAACTCTTAGGAGACTCACTCTTCTTGTACTTAAGTCGGCATTGTGCCTTTTATATTCAATTCCGATGCGATTTCTGTGTTTCATCGTCAATTTGAAGGTCCAAGGGATACAGTAAACCTGCACTGGTGCATCGGAATCCAATACTGGTCTCCCAGGAGCCGCTCAAACCACAAACTCTTAGGAGACTCACTCTTCTTGTACTTAAGTCGGCACTGTGTCTTTTATATTCAATTCCGATGCGATTTCTGTGTTTCATTGTCAATGTGAAGGTCCAAGGGATACAGTAAACCTCCACTGGTGCATCGGAATCCAATACTGGTCTCCCAGGAGCCGCCCAAAGCACAAACTCTGAGAAGATTCACTCTTCTTGTACTTAAGTCGGCACTGTGTCTTTTATATTCAATTCCGATGCGATTTCTGTGTTCCATCGTCAATGTGAAGGTCCAGGGGATACAGTAAACCTGCACTGGTGCATCGGAATCCAATACTGGTCTCCCAGGAGCCGCTCAAACCACAAACTCTTAGGTGACTCACTCTTCTTGTGCGTAAGTCGGCACTGTGTCTTTTATATTCCATTCCGATGCGATTTCTGTGTTTCATTGTCAATGTGAAGGTCCAAGGGATACAGTAAACCTGCACTGGTGCATCGGAATCCAATACTGGTCTCCCAGGAGCCGCCCAAAGCACAAACTCTGAGAAGATTCACTCTTCTTGTACTTAAGTCGGCAGTGTGCCTTTTATATTCAATTCCGATGCGATTTCTGTGTTTCATCGTCAATGTGAAGGTCCATGGGATACAGTAAACCTGCACTGGTGCATCGGAATCCAATACTGGTCTCCCAGGAGCCGCTCAAACCACAATCTCTTAGGAGACTCACTCTTCTTGTACTTAAGTCGGCACTGTGTCTTTTACATTCAATTCCGATGCGATTTCTGTGTTTCATTGTCAATGTGAAGGTCCAAGGGATACAGTAAACCTGCACTGGTGCATCGGAATCCAATACTGGTCTCCCAGGAGCCGCCCAAAGCACAAACTCTGAGAAGATTCACTCTTCTTGTACTTAAGTCGGCACTGTGCCTTTTATATTCAATTCCGATGCGATATCTGTGTTTCATCGTCAATGTGAAGGTCCATGGGATACAGTAAACCTGCACTGGTGCATCGGATTCCAATACTGGTCTCCCAGGAGCCGCCCAAAGCACAAACTCTGAGAAGATTCACTCTTCTTGTACTTAAGTCGGCACTGTGTCTTTTATATTCAATTCCGATGCGATTTCTGTGTTTCATTGTCAATGTGAAGGTCCAAGGGATACAGTAAACCTGCACTGGTGCATCGGAATCCAATACTGGTCTCCCAGGAGCCGCCCAAAGCACAAACTCTGAGAAGATTCACTCTTCTTGTAATTAAGTCGGCACTGTGCCTTTTATATTCAATTCCGATGCTATTTCTGTGCTTCATCGTCAATGTGAAGGTCCAAGGGATACAGTAAACCTGCACTGGTGCATCGGGATCTAATACTGGTCTCCCAGGAGCTGCTCAAACCACAAACTCTTAGGAGACTCACTCTTCTTGTACTTAAGTCGGCACTGTGTCTTTTATATTCAATTCCGATGCGATTTCTGTGTTTCATTGTCAATGTGAAGGTCCAAGGGATACAGTAAACCTGCACTGGTGCATCGGAATCCAATACTGGTCTCCCAGGGGCCGCCCAAAGCACAAACTCTGAGAAGATTCACTCTTCTTGTACTTATGTCGGCATTGTGCCTTTTATATTCAATTCCGATGCGATTTCTGTGTTTCATTGTCAATGTGAAGGTCCAAGGGATACAGTAAACCTGCACTGGTGCATCGGAATCCAATACTGGTCTCCCAGGAGCCGCCCAAAGCACTAACTCTGAGAAGATTCACTCTTCTTGTACTTACGTCGGCACTGTGCCTTTTATATTCAATTCCGATGCGATTTCTGTGTTTCATCGTCAATGTGAAGGTCCAAGGGATACAGTAAACCTGCACTGGAGCATCGGAATCCAATACTGGTCTCCCAGGAGCCGCTCAAACCACATACTCTTAGGAGACTCACTCTTCTTGTACTTAAGTCGGCACTGTGTCTTTTATATTCAATTCCGATGCGATTTCTGTGTTTCATATTCAATGTGAAGGTCCAAGGGATACAGTAAACCTGCACTGGTGCATCAGAATCCAATACTGGTCTCCCAGGAGCCGCTCAAACCACAAACTCTTATGAGACTCACTCTTCTTGTACTTAAGTCGGCACTGTGTCTTTTATATTCAATTCCGATGCGATTTCTGTGTTTCATTGTCAATGTGAAGGTCCAAGGGATACAGTAAACCTGCACTGGTGAATCGGAATCCAATTCTGGTCTCCCAGGAGCCGCTCAAACCACAAACTCTTAGGAGACTCACACTTCTTGTACTTAAGTCGCACTGTGTCTTTTATATTCAATTCCGATGCGATTTCGGTGTTTCATTGTCAATTTGAAGGTCCAAGGGATACAGTAAACCTGCACTGGTGCATCGGAATCCAATAATGGTCTCCCAGGAGCCGCTCAAACCACAAACACTTCGGAGACTCACTCTTCTTGTACTTAAGTCCGCACTGTGCCTTTTATATTCAATTCCGATGCGATTTCTGTGTTTCATTGTCAATGTGAAGGTCCAAGGCATACAGTAATCCTGCACTGGTGCATCGGAATCCAATACTGGTCTCCCAGGAGCCGCCCAAAGCACAAACTCTGAGAAGATTCACTCTTCTTGTACTTAAGTCGGCACTGTGTCTTTTATATTCAATTCCGATACGATTTCTGTGTTTCATTGTTAATGTGAAGGTCCAAGGGATACAGTAAACCTGCATTGGTGCATCGGAATCCAATACTGGTCACCCAGGAGCCGCTCAAAGCACAAACTCATAGAAGATTCACTCTTCTTGTACTTAAGTCGGCATTGTGCCTTTTATATTCAATTCCGATGCGATTTCTGTGTTTCATCGTTAATTTGAAGGTCCAAGGGATACAGTAAACCTGCACTGGTGCATCGGAATACAATACTGGTCTCCCAGGAACCGCTCAAACCACAAACTCTTAGGAGACTCACTCTTCTTGTACTTAAGTCGGCACTGTGTCTTTTATATTCAATTCCGATGCGATTTCTGTGTTTCATTGTCAATGTGAAGTTCCAAGGGATACAGTAAAGCTGCACTGGTGCATCGGAATCCAATACTGGTCTCCCAGGAGCCGCTCAAAGCACAAACTCTTAGGAGACTGACTCTTCTTGTACTTAAGTCGGCACTGTGCCTTTTATATTCAATTCCGATGCGATTTCTGTGTTTCATTGTCAAGTGAAGGTCCAAGGGATACAGTAAACCTGCACTGGTTCATCGTAATCCAATACTGGTCTCCCAGGAGCCGCTCAAAGCACAAACTCTTAAGAGACTCACTCTTCTTGTACTTAAGTCGGCACTGTGTCTTTTATATTCAATTCCGATGCGATTTCTGTGTTTCATTTTAAATGTGAAGGTCCAAGGGATACAGCAAACCTGCACTGGTGCATCGGAATCCAATACTGGTCTCCCAGGAGCCGCTCAAACCACAAACTCTTAGGAGACTCACTCTTCTTGTACTTAAGTCGGCACTGTGCCTTTTATATTCAATTCCGATGCGATTTCTGTGTTTCATTGTCAATGTGAAGGTCCAAGGGATACAGTAAACCTGCACTGGTGCATCGGAATTCAATACTGGTCTCCCAGGAGCCGCCCAAAGCACAAACTCTGAGAAGATTCACTCTTCTTGTACTTAAGTCGTCATTGTGCCTTTTATATTCAATTCCGATGCGATTTCTGTGTTTCATCGTTAATTTGAAGGTCCAAGGGATACAGTAAACCTGCACTGGTACATCGGAATACAATACTGGTCTCCCTGGAGCCGCTCAAACCACAAACTCTTAGGAGACTCACTCTTCTTGTAATTAAGACGGCACTGTGTCTTTTATATTCAATTCCGATACGATTTCTGTGTTTCATTGTCAATGTGAAGGTCCAAGGGATACAGTAAACCTGCATTGGTGCATCGGAATCCAAAACTGGTCTCCCAGGAGCCGCTCAAAGCACAAATTCATAGAAGATTCACTCTTCTTGTACTTAAGTCGGCATTGTGCCTTTTATATTCAATTCCGATGCGATTTCTGTGTTTCATTGTTAATTTGAAGGTCCAAGGGATACAGTAAACCTGCACTGGTGCATCGGAATACAATACTGGTCTCCCAGGAGCCGCTCAAACCACAAAATCTTAGGAGACTCACTCTTCTTGTACTTAAGTCGGCACTGTGTCTTTTATATTCAATTCCGATGCGATTTCTGCGTTTCATTGTCAATGTGAAGTTCCAAGGGATACAGTAAACCTGCACTGGTGCATCGGAATCCAATACTGGTCTCCCAGGATCCGCTCAAAGCACAAACTCTTAGGAGACTCACTCTTCTTGTACTTAAGTCGGCACTGTGCCTATTATATTCAATTCCGATGCGATTTCTGTGTTTCATCGTCAATTTGAAGGTACAAGGGATACAGTAATCCTGCACTGGTGCATCGCAATCCAATAATGGTCTCCCAGGACCCGCCCAAAGCTTAAACTCTGAGAAGATTCACTCTTCTTGTACTTAAGTCGGCACTGTGTCTTTTATATTCAATTCCGATGCGATTTCTGTGTTTCATTGTCAATGTGAAGGTCCAAGGGATACAGTAAACCTGCACTGGTGCATCGGAATCCAATACTGGTCTCCCAGGAGCCGCTCAAAGCACAAACTCTTAGGAGACTCACTCTTCTTGTACTTAAGTCGGCATTGTGAATTTTATATTCAATTCCGATGCGATTTCTGTGTTTCATCGTCAATTTGAAGGTCCAAGGGATACAGTAAACCTGCACTGGTGCATCGGAATCCAATACTGGTCTCCCAGGAGCCGCCCAAAGCACTAACTCTGAGAAGATTCACTCTTCTTGTACTTAAGTCGGCACTGTGCCTTTTATATTCAATTCCGATGCGATTTCTGTGTTTCATCGTCAATGTGAAGGTCCAAGGGATACAGTAAACCTGCACTGGAACATCGGAATCCAATACTGGTCTCCCAGGAGCCGCTCAAACCACAAACTCTTAGGAGACTCACTCTTCTTGTACTTAAGTCGGCACTGTGTCTTTTATATTCAATTCCGATGCGATTTCTGTGTTTCATTGTCAATGTGAAGGTCCAAGGGATACAGTAAACCTGCACTGGTTCATCGTAATCCAATACTGGTCTCCCAGGAGCCGCTCAAAGCACAAACTCTTAAGAGACTCACTCTTCTTGTACTTAAGTCGGCACTGTGTCTTTTATATTCAATTCCGATGCGATTTCTGTGTTTCATTGTCAAGTGAAGGTCCAAGGGATACAGTAAACCTGCACTGGTTCATCGTAATCCAATACTGGTCTCCCAGGAGCCGCTCAAAGCACAAACTCTTTAGAGACTCACTCTTCTTGTACTTAAGTCGGCACTGTGTCTTTTATATTCAATTCCGATGCGATTTCTGTGTTTCATTTTAAATGTGAAGGTCCAAGGGATACAGCAAACCTGCACTGGTGCATCGGAATCCAATACTGGTCTCCCAGGAGCCGCTCAAACCACAAACTCTTAGGAGACTCACTCTTCTTGTACTTAAGTCGGCACTGTGCCTTTTATATTCAATTCCGATGCGATTTCTGTGTTTCATTGTCAATGTGAAGGTCCAAGGGATACAGTAAACCTGCACTGGTGCATCGGAATTCAATACTGGTCTCCCAGGAGCCGCCCAAAGCACAAACTCTGAGAAGATTCACTCTTCTTGTACTTAAGTCGTCATTGTGCCTTTTATATTCAATTCCGATGCGATTTCTGTGTTTCATCGTTAATTTGAAGGTCCAAGGGATACAGTAAACCTGCACTGGTGCATCGGAATACAATACTGGTCTCCCTGGAGCCGCTCAAACCACAAACTCTTAGGAGACTCACTCTTCTTGTAATTAAGACGGCACTGTGTCTTTTATATTCAATTCCGATACGATTTCTGTGTTTCATTGTCAATGTGAAGGTCCAAGGGATACAGTAAACCTGCATTGGTGCATCGGAATCCAAAACTGGTCTCCCAGGAGCCGCTCAAAGCACAAATTCATAGAAGATTCACTCTTCTTGTACTTAAGTCGGCATTGTGCCTTTTATATTCAATTCCGATGCGATTTCTGTGTTTCATTGTTAATTTGAAGGTCCAAGGGATACAGTAAACCTGCACTGGTGCATCGGAATCCAATACTGGTCTCCCAGGATCCGCTCAAAGCACAAACTCTTAGGAGACTCACTCTTCTTGTACTTAAGTCGGCACTGTGCCTATTATATTCAATTCCGATGCGATTTCTGTGTTTCATCGTCAATTTGAAGGTACAAGGGATACAGTAATCCTGCACTGGTGCATCGCAATCCAATAATGGTCTCCCAGGACCCGCCCAAAGCTTAAACTCTGAGAAGATTCACTCTTCTTGTACTTAAGTCGGCACTGTGTCTTTTATATTCAATTCCGATGCGATTTCTGTGTTTCATTGTCAATGTGAAGGTCCAAGGGATACAGTAAACCTGCACTGGTGCATCGGAATCCAATACTGGTCTCCCAGGAGCCGCTCAAAGCACAAACTCTTAGGAGACTCACTCTTCTTGTACTTAAGTCGGCATTGTGAATTTTATATTCAATTCCGATGCGATTTCTGTGTTTCATCGTCAATTTGAAGGTCCAAGGGATACAGTAAACCTGCACTGGTGCATCGGAATCCAATACTGGTCTCCCAGGAGCCGCCCAAAGCACTAACTCTGAGAAGATTCACTCTTCTTGTACTTAAGTCGGCACTGTGCCTTTTATATTCAATTCCGATGCGATTTCTGTGTTTCATCGTCAATGTGAAGGTCCAAGGGATACAGTAAACCTGCACTGGAACATCGGAATCCAATACTGGTCTCCCAGGAGCCGCTCAAACCACAAACTCTTAGGAGACTCACTCTTCTTGTACTTAAGTCGGCACTGTGTCTTTTATATTCAATTCCGATGCGATTTCTGTGTTTCATTGTCAATGTGAAGGTCCAAGGGATACAGTAAACCTGCACTGGTTCATCGTAATCCAATACTGGTCTCCCAGGAGCCGCTCAAAGCACAAACTCTTAAGAGACTCACTCTTCTTGTACTTAAGTCGGCACTGTGTCTTTTATATTCAATTCCGATGCGATTTCTGTGTTTCATTGTCAAGTGAAGGTCCAAGGGATACAGTAAACCTGCACTGGTTCATCGTAATCCAATACTGGTCTCCCAGGAGCCGCTCAAAGCACAAACTCTTTAGAGACTCACTCTTCTTGTACTTAAGTCGGCACTGTGTCTTTTATATTCAATTCCGATGCGATTTCTGTGTTTCATTTTAAATGTGAAGGTCCAAGGGATACAGCAAACCTGCACTGGTGCATCGGAATCCAATACTGGTCTCCCAGGAGCCGCTCAAACCACAAACTCTTAGGAGACTCACTCTTCTTGTACTTAAGTCGGCACTGTGCCTTTTATATTCAATTCCGATGCGATTTCTGTGTTTCATTGTCAATGTGAAGGTCCAAGGGATACAGTAAACCTGCACTGGTGCATCGGAATTCAATACTGGTCTCCCAGGAGCCGCCCAAAGCACAAACTCTGAGAAGATTCACTCTTCTTGTACTTAAGTCGTCATTGTGCCTTTTATATTCAATTCCGATGCGATTTCTGTGTTTCATCGTTAATTTGAAGGTCCAAGGGATACAGTAAACCTGCACTGGTGCATCGGAATACAATACTGGTCTCCCTGGAGCCGCTCAAACCACAAACTCTTAGGAGACTCACTCTTCTTGTAATTAAGACGGCACTGTGTCTTTTATATTCAATTCCGATACGATTTCTGTGTTTCATTGTCAATGTGAAGGTCCAAGGGATACAGTAAACCTGCATTGGTGCATCGGAATCCAAAACTGGTCTCCCAGGAGCCGCTCAAAGCACAAATTCATAGAAGATTCACTCTTCTTGTACTTAAGTCGGCATTGTGCCTTTTATATTCAATTCCGATGCGATTTCTGTGTTTCATTGTTAATTTGAAGGTCCAAGGGATACAGTAAACCTGCACTGGTGCATCGGAATACAATACTGGTCTCCCAGGAGCCGCTCAAACCACAAAATCTTAGGAGACTCACTCTTCTTGTACTTAAGTCGGCACTGTGTCTTTTATATTCAATTCCGATGCGATTTCTGCGTTTCATTGTCAATGTGAAGTTCCAAGGGATACAGTAAACCTGCACTGGTGCATCGGAATCCAATACTGGTCTCCCAGGATCCGCTCAAAGCACAAACTCTTAGGAGACTCACTCTTCTTGTACTTAAGTCGGCACTGTGCCTATTATATTCAATTCCGATGCGATTTCTGTGTTTCATCGTCAATTTGAAGGTACAAGGGATACAGTAATCCTGCACTGGTGCATCGCAATCCAATAATGGTCTCCCAGGACCCGCCCAAAGCTTAAACTCTGAGAAGATTCACTCTTCTTGTACTTAAGTCGGCACTGTGTCTTTTATATTCAATTCCGATGCGATTTCTGTGTTTCATTGTCAATGTGAAGGTCCAAGGGATACAGTAAACCTGCACTGGTGCATCGGAACCCAATACTGGTCTCCCAGGAGCCGCTCAAAGCACAAACTCTTAGGAGACTCACTCTTCTTGTACTTAAGTCGGCATTGTGAATTTTATATTCCATTCCGATGCGATTTCTGTGTTTCATCGTCAATTTGAAGGTCCAAGGGATACAGTAAACCTGCACTGGTGCATCGGAATCCAATACTGGTCTCCCAGGAGCCGCCCAAAGCACTAACTCTGAGAAGATTCACTCTTCTTGTACTTAAGTCGGCACTGTGCCTTTTATATTCAATTCCGATGCGATTTCTGTGTTTCATCGTCAATGTGAAGGTCCAAGGGATACAGTAAACCTGCACTGGAACATCGGAATCCAATACTGGTCTCCCAGGAGCCGCTCAAACCACAAACTCTTAGGAGACTCACTCTTCTTGTACTTAAGTCGGCACTGTGTCTTTTATATTCAATTCCGATGCGATTTCTGTGTTTCATTGTCAATGTGAAGGTCCAAGGGATACAGTAAACCTGCACTGGTTCATCGTAATCCAATACTGGTCTCCCAGGAGCCGCTCAAAGCACAAACTCTTAAGAGACTCACTCTTCTTGTACTTAAGTCGGCACTGTGTCTTTTATATTCAATTCCGATGCGATTTCTGTGTTTCATTTTAAATGTGAAGGTCCAAGGGATACAGCAAACCTGCACTGGTGCATCGGAATCCAATACTGGTCTCCCAGGAGCCGCTCAAACCACAAACACTTCGGAGACTCACTCTTCTTGTACTTAAGTCGGCACTGTGTCTTTTATATTCAATTCCGATGCGATTTCTGTGTTTCATTGTCAATGTGAAGGTCCAAGGGATACAGTAAACCTGCACTGGTGAATCGGAATCCAATTCTGGTCTCCCAGGAGCCGCCAAACCACAAACTCTTAGGAGACTCACTCTTCTTGTACTTAAGTCGCACTGTGTTTTTTATATTCAATTCCGATGCGATTTCTGTGTTTCATTGTTAATTTGAAGGTCCAAGGGATACAGTAAACCTGCACTGGTGCATCGGAATACAATACTGGTCTCCCAGGAGCCGCTCAAACCACAAAATCTTAGGAGACTCACTCTTCTTGTACTTAAGTCGGCACTGTGTCTTTTATATTCAATTCCGATGCGATTTCTGCGTTTCATTGTCAATGTGAAGTTCCAAGGGATACAGTAAACCTGCACTGGTGCATCGGAATCCAATACTGGTCTCCCAGGATCCGCTCAAAGCACAAACTCTTAGGAGACTCACTCTTCTTGTACTTAAGTCGGCACTGTGCCTATTATATTCAATTCCGATGCGATTTCTGTGTTTCATCGTCAATTTGAAGGTACAAGGGATACAGTAATCCTGCACTGGTGCATCGCAATCCAATAATGGTCTCCCAGGACCCGCCCAAAGCTTAAACTCTGAGAAGATTCACTCTTCTTGTACTTAAGTCGGCACTGTGTCTTTTATATTCAATTCCGATGCGATTTCTGTGTTTCATTGTCAATGTGAAGGTCCAAGGGATACAGTAAACCTGCACTGGTGCATCGGAACCCAATACTGGTCTCCCAGGAGCCGCTCAAAGCACAAACTCTTAGGAGACTCACTCTTCTTGTACTTAAGTCGGCATTGTGAATTTTATATTCAATTCCGATGCGATTTCTGTGTTTCATCGTCAATTTGAAGGTCCAAGGGATACAGTAAACCTGCACTGGTGCATCGGAATCCAATACTGGTCTCCCAGGAGCCGCCCAAAGCACTAACTCTGAGAAGATTCACTCTTCTTGTACTTAAGTCGGCACTGTGCCTTTTATATTCAATTCCGATGCGATTTCTGTGTTTCATCGTCAATGTGAAGGTCCAAGGGATACAGTAAACCTGCACTGGAGCATCGGAATCCAATACTGGTCTCCCAGGAGCCGCCCAAAGCACAAACTCTGAGAAGATTCACTCTTCTTGTACTTAAGTCGGCACTGTGCCTTTTATATTCAATTCCGATGCGATTTCTGTGTTTCATCGTCAATGTGAAGGTCCAAGGGATACAGTAAACCTGCACTGGTGCATCGGAATCCAATACTGGTCTCCCAGGAGTCGCCCAAAGCACAAACTCTGAGAAGATTCACTCTTCTTGTACTTAAGTCGGCACTGTGCCTTTTATATTCAATTCCGATGCGATTTCTGTGTTTCATCGTCAATGTGAAGGTCCAAGGGATACAGTAAACCTGCACTGGTGCATCGGAATCCAATACTGGTCTCCCAGGAGCCGCCCAAAGCACAAACTCTGAGAAGATGCACTCTTCTTGTACTTAAGTCGGCATTGTGCCTTTTATATTCAATTCCGATGCGATTTCTGTGTTTCATTGTCAATGTGAAGGTCCAAGGGATACAGTGAACCTGCACTGGTGCATCGGAATGCAATACTGGTCTCCCAGGAGCCGCCCAAATCACAAACTCTGAGAAGATTCACTCTTCTTGTACTTACGTCGGCACTGTGTCTTTTATATTCAATTCCGATGCGATTTCTGTGTCTCATTGTCAATGTGAAGGTCCAAGGGATACAGTAAACCTGCACTGGTGCATCGGAATCCAATACTGGTCTCCCAGGAGCCGCTCAAAGCACAAACTCTTAGGAGACCCACTCTTCTTGTACTTAAGTCGGCACTGTGCCTTTTATATTCAATTCCGATGCGATTTCTGTGTTTCATCGTCAATTTGAAGGTCCAAGGGATACAGTAAACCTGCACTGGTGCATCGGAATCCAATACTGGTCTCCCAGGATCCGCTCAAAGCGCAAACTCTTAGGAGACTCACTCTTCTTGTACTTAAGTCGGCACTGTGCCTTTTATATTCAATTCCGATGCGATTTCTGTGTTTCATCGTCAATGTGAAGGTCCAAGGGATACAGTAAACCTGCACTGGTTCATCGTAATCCAATACTGGTCTCCCAGGAGCCGCTCAAACCACAAACTCTTATGAGACTCACTCTTCTTGTACTTAAGTCGGCACTGTGTCTTTTATATTCAATTCCGATGCGATTTCTGTGTTTCATTGTCAATGTGAAGGTCCAAGGGATACAGTAAACCTGCACTGGTGAATCGGAATCCAATTCTGGTCTCCCAGGAGCCGCTCAAACCACAAACTCTTAGGAGACTCACTCTTCTTGTACTTAAGTCGGCACTGTGTCTTTTATATTCAATTCCGATGCGATTTCTGTGTTTCATTGTCAATGTGAAGGTCCAAGGGATACAGTAAACCTGCACTGGTGCATCGGAATTCAATACTGGTCTCCCAGGAGCCGCCCAAAGCACAAACTCTGAGAAGATTCACTCTTCTTGTACTTAAGTCGTCATTGTGCCTTTTATATTCAATTCCGATGCGATTTCTGTGTTTCATCGTTAATTTGAAGGTCCAAGGGATACAGTAAACCTGCACTGGTGCATCGGAATACGATACTGGTCTCCCTGGATCCGCTCAAACCACAAACTCTTAGGAGACTCACTCTTCTTGTACTTAAGTGCGCACTGTGCCTTTTATATTCAAGTCCGATGCGATTTCTGTGTTTCATTGTCAATGTGAAGGTCCAAGGGATACAGTAAACCTGCACTGGTGCATCGGAATCCAATACTGGTCTCCCAGGAGCCGCCCAAAGCACAAACTCTGAGAAGATTCACTCTTCTTGTAATTAAGACGGCACTGTGTCTTTTATATTCAATTCCGATACGATTTCTGTGTTTCATTGTCAATGTGAAGGTCCAAGGGATACAGTAAACCTGCATTGGTGCATCGGAATCCAAAACTGGTCTCCCAGGAGCCGCTCAAAGCACAAATTCATAGAAGATTCACTCTTCTTGTACTTAAGTCGGCATTGTGCCTTTTATATTCAATTCCGATGCGATTTCTGTGTTTCATTGTTAATTTGAAGGTCCAAGGGATACAGTAAACCTGCACTGGTGCATCGGAATACAATACTGGTCTCCTAGGAGCCGCTCAAACCACAAAATCTTAGGAGACTCACTCTTCTTGTACTTAAGTCGGCACTGTGTCTTTTATATTCAATTCCGATGCGATTTCTGTGTTTCATTGTCAATGTGAAGTTCCAAGGGATACAGTAAACCTGCACTGGTGCATCGGAATCCAATACTGGTCTCCCAGGATCCGCTCAAAGCACAAACTCTTAGGAGACTCACTCTTCTTGTACTTAAGTCGGCACTGTGCCTATTATATTCAATTCCGATGCGATTTCTGTGTTTCATCGTCAATTTGAAGGTACAAGGGATACAGTAATCCTGCACTGGTGCATCGCAATCCAATAATGGTCTCCCAGGACCCGCCCAAAGCTTAAACTCTGAGAAGATTCACTCTTCTTGTACTTAAGTCGGCACTGTGTCTTTTATATTCAATTCCGATGCGATTTCTGTGTTTCATTGTCAATGTGAAGGTCCAATGGATACAGTAAACCTGCACTGGTGCATCGGAACCCAATACTGGTCTCCCAGGAGCCGCTCAAAGCACAAACTCTTAGGAGACTCACTCTTCTTGTGCTTAAGTCGGCATTGTGAATTTTATATTCAATTCCGATGCGATTTCTGTGTTTCATCGTCAATTTGAAGGTCCAAGGGATACAGTAAACCTGCACTGGTGCATCGGAATCCAATACTGGTCTCCCAGGAGCCGCTCAAACCACAAACTCTTAGGAGACTCACTCTTCTTGTACTTAAGTCGGCACTGTGTCTTTTATATTCAATTCCGATGCGATTTCTGTGTTTCATTGTCAATGTGAAGGTCCAAGGGATACAGTAAACCTGCACTGGTGCATCGGAATCCAATACTGGTCTCCCAGGAGCCGCCCAAAGCACAAACTCTGAGAAGATTCAATCTTCTTGTACTTAAGTCGGCACTGTGTCTTTTATATTCAATTCCGATGCGATTTCTGTGTTCCATCGTCAATGTGAAGGTCCAGGGGATACAGTAAACCTGCACTGGTGCATCGGAATCCAATACTGGTCTTCCAGGACCCGCTCAAACCACAAACTCTTAGGAGACTCACTCTTCTTGTACTTAAGTCGGCACTGTTTCTTTTATATTCAATTCCGATGCGATTTCTGTGTTTCATTGTCAATGTGAAGGTCCAACGGATACAGAAAACCTGCACTGGTGCATCGGAATCCAATACTGGTCTCCCAGGAGCCGCCCAAAGCACAAACTCTGAGAAGATTCACTCTTCTTGTACTTAAGTCGGCACTGTGCCTTTTATATTCAATTCCGATGCGATTTCTGTGTTTCATCGTCAATGTGAAGGTCCATGGGATACAGTAAACCTGCACTGGAGCATCGGAATCCAATACTGGTCTCCCAGGAGCCGCTCAAACCACAAACTCTTAGGAGACTCACTCTTCTTGTACTTAAGTCGGCACTGTGTCTTTTACATTCAATTCCGATGCGATTTCTGTGTTTCATTGTCAATGTGAAGGTCCAAGGGATACAGTAAACCTGCACTGGTGCATCGGAATCCAATACTGGTCTCCCAGGAGCCGCCCAAAGCACAAACTCTGAGAAGATTCATTCTTCTTGTACTTAAGTCAGCACTGTTCCTTTTATATTCAATTCCGATGCTATTTCTGTGTTTCATCGTCAATGTGAAGGTCCAAGGGATACAGTAAACCTGCACTAGTACATCGGAATCCAATACTGGTCTCCCAGGATCCGCTCAAAGCGCAAACTCTTAGGAGACTCACTCTTCTTGTACTTAAGTCGGCACTGTGCCTTTTATATTCAATTCCGATGCGATTTCTGTGTTTCATCGTCAATGTGAAGGTCCAAGGGATACAGTAAACCTGCACTGGTGCATCGGAATCCAATACTGGTCTCCCAGGAGCCGCTCAAACCACAAACTCTTAGGAGACTCACTCTTCTTGTACTTAAGTCGGCACTGTGTCTTTTATATTCAATTCCGATGCGATTTCTGTGTTTCATTGTCAATTGAAGTTCCAAGGGATACAGTAAACCTGCACTGGTGCATCGGAATCCAATACTGGTCTCCCAGGAGCCGCTCAAAGCACAAACTCTTAGGAGACTCACTCTTCTTGTACTTAAGTCGGCACTGTGCCTTTTATATTCAATTCCGATGCGATTTCTGTGTTTCATTGTCAATGTGAAGGTCCAATGGATACAGTAAACCTGCACTGGTGCATCGTAATCCAATACTGGTCTCCCAGGAGCCGCTCAAAGCACAAACTCTTAGGAGACTCACTCTTCTTGTACTTAAGTCTTCACTGTGTCTTTTATATTCAATTCCGATGCGATTTCTGTGTTTCATTGTAAATGTGAAGGTCCAAGGGATACAGTAAACCTGCACTGGTGCATCGGAATCCAATACTGGTCTCCCAGGAGCCGCTCAAAATTCAAACTCTTAGGAGACTCACTCTTCTTGTACTTAAGTCGGCACTGTGTCTTTTATATTCAATTTCGATGCGATTTCTGTGTTCCATCGTCAATGTGAAGGTCCAGGGGATACAGTAAACCTGCACTGGTGCATCGGAATCCAATACTGGTCTCCCAGGAGCCGCTCAAACTACAAACTCTTTGGAGACTCACTCTTCTTGTACTTAAGTCGGCACTGTGTCTTTTATATTTAATTCCGATGCGATTTCTGTGTTTCATTGTCAATGTGAAGGTCCAAGGGATACAGTAAACCTGCACTGGTGCATCGGAATCCAATACTGGTCTCCCAGGAGCCGCCCAAAGCACAAACTCTGAGAAGATTCACTCTTCTTGTACTTAAGTCGGCACTGTGCCTTTTATATTCAATTCCGATTCGATTTCTGTGTTTCATCGTCAATGTGAAGGTCCATGGGATACAGTAAACCTGCACTGGTGCATCGGAATCCAATACTGGTCTCCCAGGAGCCGCTCAAACCACAATCTCTTAGGAGACTCACTCTTCTTGTACTTAAGTCGGCACTGTGTCTTTTACATTCAATTCCGATTCGATTTCTGTGTTTCATTGTCAATGTGAAGGTCCAAGGGATACAGTAAACCTGCACTGGTGCATCGGAATCCAATACTGGTCTCCCAGGAGCCGCCCAAAGCACCAACTCTGAGAAGATTCACTCTTCTTGTAATTAAGTCGGCACTGTGCCTTTTATATTCAATTCCGATGCTATTTCTGTGCTTCATCGTCAATGTGAAGGTCCAAGGGATACAGTAAACCTGCACTGGTGCATCGGAATCCAATACTGGTCTCCCAGGAGCCGCTCAAAACACAAACTCTTAGGAGACTCACTGTTCTTGTACTTAAGTCGCGCACTGTGTCTTTTGTATTCAATTCCGATGCGATTTCTGTGTTTCATTGTCAATGTGAAGGTCCAAGGGATACAGTAAACCTGCACTGGTGCATCAGAATCCAATACTGGTCTCCCAGGAGCCGCCCAAAGCACAAACTCTGAGAAGATTCACTCTTCTTGTACTTAAGTCGGCATTGTGCCTTTTATATTCAATTCCGATGCGATTTCTGTGTTTCATTGTCAATGTGAAGGTCCAAGGGATACAGTAAACCTGCACTGGTGCATCGGAATCCAATACTGGTCTCCCAGGAGCCGCCCAAAGCACAAACTCTGAGAAAATTCACTCTTCTTGTACTTAAGTCGGCACTGTGCCTTTTATATTCAATTCCGATGCGATTTCTGTGTTTCATCGTCAATGTGAAGGTCCAAGGGATACAGTAAACCTGCACTGGTGCATCGGAACCCAATACTGGTCTCCCAGGAGCCGCTCAAAGCACAAACTCTTAAGAGACTCACTCTTCTTGTACTTAAGTCGGCACTGTGTCTTTTATATTCAATTCCGATGCGATTTCTGTGTTTCATTGTCAATGTGAAGGTCCAAGGGATACAGTAAACCTGCACTGGTGCATCGGAATCCAATACTGGTCTCCCAGGAACCGCCCAAAGCACAAACTCTGAGAAGATTCACTCTTCTTGTACTTAAGTCGGCATTGTGCCTTTTCTATTCAATTCCGATGCGATTTCTGTGTTTCATTGTCAATGTGAAGGTCTAAGGGATACAGTATACCTGCACAGGTGCATCGGAATCCCATACTGGTCTCCCAGGAGCCACCCAAAGCACAATCTCTGAGAAGATTCACTCTTCTTGTACTTTAGTCGGCACTGTGCCTTTTATATTAAATTCCGATGCGATTTCTGTGTTTCATCGTCAATGTGAAGGTCCAAGGGATACAGTAAACCTGCACTGGTGCATCGGAATCCAATACTGGTCTCCTAGGAGCCGCTCAAACCACAAACTCTTAGGAGACTCACTCTTCTTGTACTTATGTCGGCACTGTGTCTTTTATATTCAATTCCGATGCGATTTCTGTGTTTCATTGTCAATGTGAAGGTCCAAGGGATACAGTAAACCTGCACTGGTGCATCGGAATCCAATACTGGTCTCCCAGGAGCCGCCCAAAGCACAAACTCTGAGAAGATTCAATCTTCTTGTACTTAGTCGGCACTGTGTCTTTTATATTCAATTCCGATGCGATATCTGTGTTCCATCGTCAATGTGAAGGTCCAGGGGATACAGTAAACCTGCACTGGTGCATCGGAATCCAATACTGGTCTTCCAGGACCCGCTCAAACCACAAACTCTTAGGAGACTCACTCTTCTTGTACTTAAGTCGGCACTGTGTCTTTTATATTCAATTCCGATGCGATTTCTGTGTTTCATTGTCAATGTGAAGGTCCAACAGATACAGAAAACCTGCACTGGTGCATCGGAATCCAATACTGGTCTCCCAGGAGCCGCCCAAAGCACAAACTCTGAGAAGATTCACTCTTCTTGTACTTAAGTCGGCACTGTGCCTTTTATATTCAATTCCGATGCGATTTCTGTGTTTCATCGTCAATGTGAAGGTCCATGGGATACAGTAAACCTGCACTGGTGCATCGGAATCCAATACTGGTCTCCCAGGAGCCGCTCAAACCACAAACTCTTAGGAGACTCACTCTTCTTGTACTTAAGTCGGCACTGTGTCTTTTACATTCAATTCCGATGCGATTTCTGTGTTTCATTGTCAATGTGAAGGTCCAAGGGATACAGTAAACCTGCACTGGTGCATCGGAATCCAATACTGGTCTCCCAGGAGCCGCCCAAAGCACAAACTCTGAGAAGATTCATTCTTCTTGTACTTAAGTCAGCACTGTTCCTTTTATATTCAATTCCGATGCTATTTCTGTGTTTCATCGTCAATGTGAAGGTCCAAGGGATACAGTAAACCTGCACTAGTACATCGGAATCCAATACTGGTCTCCCAGGATCCGCTCAAAGCGCAAACTCTTAGGAGACTCACTCTTCTTGTACTTAAGTCGGCACTGTGCCTTTTATATTCAATTCCGATGCGATTTCTGTGTTTCATCGTCAATGTGAAGGTCCAAGGGATACAGTAAACCTGCAATGGTGCATCGGAATCCAATACTGGTCTCCCAGGAGCCGCTCAAACCACAAACTCTTAGGAGACTCACTCTTCTTGTACTTAAGTCGGCACTGTGTCTTTTATATTCAATTCCGATGCGATTTCTGTGTTTCATTGTCAATTGAAGTTCCAAGGGATACAGTAAACCTGCACTGGTTGAAAGATTGTAACTCTAATTTGCTTTGCTGAATAGCGTAAGATTGTGACTTGAATTTGGTATGCTGAAATCGGGTGCTAATTAGACCATGAAAGCTGGTTACAAGCCGTTGAGCTGCCTGGGGAGAAGTTAACCGTGCGTTTACTGGGCCACTGTTTCACGACTGGGTAACTAGTCTAGGTTTACCACCTTACCAATCAGACTAGCATTGATCATAATCTTTTACAGTCATACAACAACCGGTAATATATCTATATAAAAGGAGAATTTAAATAAAAAGAAAGAAATCAGTTTATATTTGCAAATTTATTTTAAAGATTGTTCATTGAAATTTCAGCATATTATACGTGAGTTATAACTGAGCTGGTGCCTTATTTACGATTGTGAGACTGTGAGATTGGAATATTACGGAACACA
The DNA here is from genome assembly GCF_023898315.1 of Schistocerca nitens. Classification (NCBI taxonomy): domain Eukaryota; kingdom Metazoa; phylum Arthropoda; class Insecta; order Orthoptera; family Acrididae; genus Schistocerca; species Schistocerca nitens. The sequence goes on along the minus strand of NW_026045908.1, from coordinate 8,496,624 downwards.
TAAAATATGGAGCCAAGATTGGGAGACTGGGTACAACACTGCATTCATAAAACAACACACAAAGAACATTGAAACGCATGCAAGAGAAAGTTAATCACTACAAACAGATTCAAATTTTTACCCAAAGAATTTCCGTTCGAAGCACAATCCTGTCCGTCATGTAATTACCACACACTGGTATACTAAATTCACATTAAATCTTTGTGAAATCTTCCCAAGAAGAATAGCTGATGGCTACCTTGGTGATTACACCACATGCTCCACGTGGTCAACTTGATTTACAGAAAGCGTATAACTCCACAATAATTTAGATAATAAAAATACATTCGATCGAAAAGCAAATTACAAAAGAAAAACCTCGAACTGGTTACTAACGTCCCACTACCAACCTGATGGGTCAAACAGTTATACAAGCACGTGGCACTGGTCTCACAAAGTACACGCCACGTGGGTTGAACATAAAGAAAAGTTGGTATATTCAAAATCTTTTCAAGACGATACGTTATAATCACACAAGCACTCGCCTTTAAGACTGATCTTACCTAGAGCTACTGACCAACACGTGGTTCCACCCCACTCACAAAGCAATAACAAAGCAACTACCGCCAAATAATCCGAACTGGACACGAGAATCACACTCCGCTGCAATTAAAGATAACCTTAGCTATTTTAAAGCTAACCCGAAATAAAATGATTAAATTCTCAGTTAAGCTGAACTTAACAAATCCATTGTCCTATGGACTTAACAGACACGCGCTTGGCCGGAGATCTTACCACTTCAGACGCTCGTTACCGCCAGACTGCTACTGCTGGACTGCCCTGCGCTACTACTGGACTCCAACTGCTTACTCTCCAGCTGCCAGACTCCCACTGAACTACCCAGCGTGCTCCTGAGAGTCGCTCACAAAGACCAACGGAAGGCGCCAGAGGGGCAGCTTCCTATACCAACATGACAGGGGACGGACCGGACCATACTAAGAATGGAAACCTCTCTGCTTTTAGGAAGCGTAGCTACCTGTTTCAACGTTGGTCCTACTGTTCTCTAGCAGACAGCCTTGTCTGCTACCCTCAAGCATGCAGCTACAAACACATTTGATCATTCATCCTCTCACACAGAAGGGAAGGGGGATGACAGTATCTTATCATATACAGTATATAACAGAAAGCGGATGTAGGTTCCGTATGAGACTGTGTGACATGAATTACATATAAGAATTACATATAAACTGTGCTTTAAAGTGTAGTAGTGTGACAGATCGTTCTTGTTTACGTGTAAAAGTAACACGTTCCACTACTCAGTCTCCTCCCAGATAGTCAGAAACGCCACAGTAAATTTAGAAGAGGAATTTATTCCTTAAAAGACAACAAATTTGAGAAATTAAACATGAAAGGAATCCAACAGAGACCTTTCATAACCCCAACGCTCCGGGAAAAGACTGTGCAGGGAATTTTCTGGCCATGCTAGGACATTCCCAAGCAGGCTTCTCACACCCTACTTAAACCAAAAGTGTAAAGAAAAAGGCAAAAGGTCACCAGCTACTTGCTAAAACACAATAATTTCAAACAACTTTACAATCTACCAATTTCAAAGAGAGAAAAAAAAACACACAATCTGTGACACCTATTTAAAAGATCATGTAGACCTAAATCGGTCAGCAAGTAAAAACAATGGTTCCTGTGTCATTAATATGAAAACAATTTCTGGTTGTTACCCTTATGGAGTTCACCAGTATTTGCTCATTGCAAGAGCCAACTGATCACAGGCAAATTTATGACTGTTTATTAACAGGCAAAATTTATGAAAATAGCAAAGGTGCCACAGCAATTAAAAAAAGAACATCAAATAACATCAGTATCATAAAGTAGAACATTACAATGCACAATCCGCAAAAGCAAAAAAAATATAAGAGAAAAAACATGTTTTACAAAGCGGTTATCGCAAAAAAATTCTATATCTTATAAAACTAATAATCTGTAGAATTAACGTAACTATGTGGCACTAATTTAATCACTCTACAATATTTCAGTTAGTTAGCAAACAAAGAGCACTGTGTCATTATACTGAAAGTACAATAATTGTGTGATTGTTACCCTTAAGGGGTTCCTCACAATAAATATGCCCCATGCAAAGGCTAATCGATCACAGCCCAATGAGAATGAATAGCAATCTGACTGATAAAGGAAGCAGTGCCACAGCAATGAATTTACCAAACAAAATAACACAAATCTAATACCTAACACAAGAACAAACATTGATCAATAAAACAGTACAATAGTCAACATCTAAAACAAAACACCAATAAATAAAACACCTGCAAACTACAAGAGTCAAAGTTTCAAAACAAAACAAAAATATAGAACACCTGCAAAATACAAGAGTCAGAGTTTAATAAACACCAATAAATCGAGTCCCTGCAAAACACACGAGTCAAAGTTTCTGTGACAGAAACACACGTATATGCATTGAACTAAGAACCGTATAATCACTGTTCACTTATACACTCACTAGTTCCACTGTTCCGTGGCACAATATAAGGGGAGGGGGAGGGGGTTCGTCGCCGCAGCTGTCAGTAGGGATTTTTGTCCATCTGTTGCGTGCGATCCCGCCGTCTCTGCCCTCTCATGAAGTTTCTCTTGTGTCACGTACATCTCGATTTTGTTCCATGTTTGTATTGTCAAATTCGTGCGGTATCCTCGATTGACACGCTAGGTTGATATTCCTGGGCAAGGATGACACTTCAATGGCTCTTCTTTTGTGCCACCCTTAGCGACCAGAGAACATCGAACCATGAATTACTGTCGCTTGACAGTAGGCATCCGTCAGGAAATGTCGATAGGCGTCGTTGACGTCTGCAAGTTTCTTTGGACAGTACCTGTCAAAAGGCTCCACGCCCTTTGTGTTGTTACACCGCAGCCGTCTCGTCACGGTCGCGTGCGTGAGGTGCGTTGCCAGGAGATGGATTTCCGCGCGGTGGACCGCTCGCCCATCTCAGGTCATTCCCTTCAGCTAGGGTCGCGCGGGCGGCCGCCCATTAGCTGCAGGTATACGGGAAAGTGTTTGCGGCGTAGGGTCTTTTGTTGTCGGCCGCGCTCCCGAAGTGGCCTGGCTGACAGCGTGTCCCGCTGGGAAACCCGCCAGTTTACAACTAGCTGGCTGCTCCCGCTGTCTCTTAAGAGTTTTGCCGGTTCGCTTTCACGTTCTCAACTGCATTCACAGAAATTTTTTTATCATCCTTATGTGATTACACAATGTCATACATAATACCACTTAGTATTGTCTTTCACAATTTTTAAGAACAAAGTTATATGAATCGACAATATAAAATTAAAAGTTAAATGACTTGACAATATAAAAAAATAAAAGTGAAATGACTTTACAATGTAAAAATTAAAATTAAATGAATTGACAACATAATATTTAAATCCACATCACTAATGTGGTTCACTTGTGTTTTAATAAATCAAATGCCACTTATTAATTCACTAAAATGAATAGGGTTATGTCTTGCGCAAGTATAGGTTAGGAGAGCATGGGGTTCACATGTTATTTACACACACTCATGCACACCTGTTGTCTATTCTACAAACTAACTACCCATAAACATGCATTACTCAAAATTCTACTTCTATCCACTACTAATTAATCCCACAAGCCACTTCAATGCTACTTCAACAAAGTGTTTATACCACTACAACATTTTTTATACTTCGTACTCTTCTTGACGCTCGCGGCATACGTCTTGTCACATGATAAATATGTAGAAACTTTCCTTAAACATACACAGTAAAAAGAACAATGGTTATTTACACGCAAAAACATTTATACCAGTTCACACACCTGAAAAGAGACTCGCAATTATACATTTATCATACTCATAGATTCACACATAAAACAGTAAGAAAATTTCATCTAAAATTATGTTATGACAAGAATTAATCACACAGATGGCTCTGAGAAGGTAAAATATTTGAATTATACAGGTTATATTACATTTTCTTACCCATTTTGCTTCGATTTCGTTCCTTCTTTACTTTACCTTTCGCCTTCAAATCAGTTATTTCGCCTGTGGTGGTTATTCTGGATTCATTTCTCATGAATGGCAAAATTGTGGTCACCTCTATTCTGTAAAACAGTATCATCTTAACATATTGAACTTACAACAGACACAAAAGATCCGAATCCTCCTGAAGTATAAATGACAATGTTTTGCTTCATCCTTATTACCTTAAACCAAGCTTTCCTTCGTTCCCATAATCAAAATTATTTAATCATCCTCTACCTTCAAGAGGGAAACTTCCTCAGTACAAATCATATAGGCTGCAGTGCATCCCGCACCAGCGAAAACAGTAGGCTGTAATGCTCACAGCATCAGAAACACACATAAACGTCGCTTTTCTAGGACAAGTATTAACGCAGAATAATTTTTCAGGCTTTGGCTCAACATCAATCAAGATTACAAAAAGGATCCATATTTCCGTTCCATTCTCCATTTGCTGAAAAAAAAAACTTCTCGTATTTGACTACCACAATAATATTTTAGAACCACGTAAATTACACAAACCACAATTCTTCTTTCACGTTGAAGGGAATCAATATACTTACGAAATCCACAGACAGCACTTTACGTACTCAGCTATAAAGAACAAAAAAAACATATATCATCAATATTAACATATCATCGCATATTGGGAAGCCATTGGTTAAACAATCGTATTATCACATCCTGTTTTCACGATTCCAGATTTACTCATTCCTTTCTCAGAGTTCTCCTATCTTAAAATATTCATACAGCACGCATACTATAGTAAGAGATCCTCATTTATACTGACAGATATAGAATAGTAATAGATAGATAGTAGCACTGAAAGCAGAAAATCGGAAACAAGGCTACTAACAGCTGGGGACCTGGGTTTGCCAGACCCATAATATCCACAGATCGGATATTCCCCTGAGTTTTTGCAATTTCAGCAACGATCTTGCTTCTCTCAGGAGCGACTCTTTTCAATTGACACAAAAAAAAGCATTTCACTTGTTCACAAGGAAACCTTTTATGTTCACATTAGAACCAACCTAAATCCTAATTGCACAAGGAAAGAAAACAAATTAAAACATCACTTCAATCAATCACATAAAAACATCTTTATCATTAATTTTACTAACATATTCTTCAAAATTCATACGCCACAAATTTAAACTAATCAATTCATTCTCCTCTCTATAAATCCTATGTACTCATTTGCCATGTCGCTCATTTGTTCCGATTGGCGCCTTCTGGGCTGATCGTTTGTCATTGCCGGTTTCGTTCATTTCCATTTACTGGATTATGTCTAGGATTGGCCGGCCGAATTTCAACATCATGTGGGGCTCCGCCTACAATCCTACTCCCACCGTGTTCATCGTAGTAACGATTCTGGTTGCCGTACCTGTTGCGTTCACGATCTTGTCCCCATCCTCTATCATTTCTGTTGCTCCATCTGTGTTCGCGACTGTTACCCCAGTTTCTATACGGCCTGTCCCGATTATTGTTTCGTTCGCGTCGCGACGACCAGTCACGCCGTTGATTAGTAATATGGCCACGACTGCGATCGCGCTGCTGTGCCCCGTAATAACTTTGTGCCTGATTAGGCGGACATTCTGGTGTATTGTATTCCAACTCTTGGAGAAGCGTTTTAAATGTTTCCACGTCCTCTTTGCATCGTCCCGCAAGAATGACGTGCCGCAAGTGCATCGGCAATTTGGTGATGCATATCCTAATTAGTTCCGCAGGTCCGTATGGGTCGTATAAAAATTGATTTGCCTGCAGCATGTGGTCGAATAGGCGTGCAGGGCTGCCGAAACCAGACTGGTTCAAATTTGGCAGCATAATTATGCCATGTTTGACCCTATCTTGTGCCGCTTCCGACCAATAGGCGGACAGAAAGGCTTGTCGAAACTCCCGAGTGGAGTTGCAGTGACGCGCTGCCGACCTCATACGACTCGCCGGTTCGCCTTCCAAATAGCCACACATATACTCTATTTTATGTGAACTTGCCCAGTCGGGAGGAAGACAGAACTCAAATTGCTCGAGCCATGCTCGTGGATGTATGCCTTTTTGAGAATTTCGGAATATCTCAAACTTTCTTACCGTAAGGAAATGTTTGAAATCAAATCCCCGCATTTCCTCCTGGCGAGGCCCTTGAATGTTTCTATTTGTCTCATGTCTGCCCCTTAAATTACATTCTTCCCTGTCGTCAAAAGCTCCCTCATGGCCGGAGTCCCTCTCTGCACTGTTCGTACGGCTATTTTTATTGCTATTGGCGAGTTCGGAATCACACGCCATGCGGTTTTCCAGATGCGCCACGCGTTCTTGTAAATCGCCTGTTACAGCTTTGTGCTGTCTGTTCACTTCAAACTGTCCCTTCTGGAATTTAAGAAGCGAACGCACTTCTTCGGTCTCTGCGGCCGCTACCTGTGTGATATTGTTCTCGCTTTCCGTCAGCTTCATCGTGCCTACAATGTCCGCTAATGCCGCGATCTTCTCATCTATTTGTCTCTTGTCCTCCGCCCCAGTCTGCTTCAATTGTTCGACCTGCAGTTCCAACGCGTGGATCGCTAAACTGTTGTCCGCTATTGTGTTGCTAACGACCGTGGGACAATGCGTTTCAGCCTTCTGGACCCTCGAGAGTACCTGCTGACGATCTCTTTGGCATTGTTCTCTCAGCTCTTGGAAATTCCTAAGTAGCCGTTCTTCGCTTTCTTTAGATTCGGCCTCGCCACACCGCTTGCTCTGTTCTAGGGCTTGCAGACGGTCGTCGATTTGTTCAAATGTACGGCCTAATTCTTTCATAATGTCACTTTTTATTTCACTTGCCAGATTGTTTATTCTTTGTGAGATATCATCGGACACTCTCTGCATCGACTTGTCAACTTTATTTGTCTGCTGGATTAATTTTTTGTCTATTTGTTCGCCTAGCTCGCGGATCGATTTTTCGGATTTCTGCGTCATTTGTTCGCCTAGCTCGCGGATCGATTTTTCGGATTCTTTTTGTTCTCGGAACAATTTTTCTGATAATTCTTTTTGTTCTCGGAACGATTCTTTATTTTGTTGTAATAAGGCTTTCACGAGTTCTGCCAAATCAATTTGGTTAGTTGGAGGCACATTAATTTGTGGCTCTGATGTGAGGCCGTTCGTGCTGTTTTGCATTTCGTCTGAAGTATTCCCCATTGCATTTTCGGAACCGCCCGACGCGTTAATATTGGAAATCAAATTATCCCCTTGGTCCATGTTGCTTAAGTTGTCGGACCGCTTACTTTTAGCTTGGTTACGTGTCAGCATTAGTGCAGTTTACACCCAGTACGCAACACACTAATCACAATAAATGTGTCCCCCAAAATTTACGACAGTCACACGAAAGATACTCAACCTAGTACGCACTTTTTTTTTTTTTTTACACGCAAAACAAATTTTTATGTTTAATCGAAACAGTGGAATTTACAAGCGAGAAAAAAAAAACACACATATATAGAACAAACAAATATAGAAAACAAAACAAGACAAACAACACAACGCCGCTCAACAACGCCGTGAATCTTTTGAACGTCTGCTCAGAAACAACGCAAAAGTTGTTTGAGCGCTGTAGGGAAAAAAAATTAAGATTATATAACGCTTGCAATCTAACGTCTCAGAGATTCCAGAGTCTAGCGGAATCACAGAACAGGGTCGCCATGTGAAAGATTGTAACTCTAATTTGCTTTGCTGAATAGCGTAAGATTGTGACTTGAATTTGGTATGCTGAAATCGGGTGCTAATTAGACCATGAAAGCTGGTTACAAGCCGTTGAGCTGCCTGGGGAGAAGTTAACCGTGCGTTTACTGGGCCACTGTTTCACGACTGGGTAACTAGTCTAGGTTTACCACCTTACCAATCAGACTAGCATTGATCATAATCTTTTACAGTCATACAACAACCGGTAATATATCTATATAAAAGGAGAATTTAAATAAAAAGAAAGAAATCAGTTTATATTTGCAAATTTATTTTAAAGATTGTTCATTGAAATTTCAGCATATTATACGTGAGTTATAACTGAGCTGGTGCCTTATTTACGATTGTGAGACTGTGAGATTGGAATATTACGGAACACATAAAATATGGAGCCAAGATTGGGAGACTGGGTACAACACTGCATTCATAAAACAACACACAAAGAACATTGAAACGCATGCAAGAGAAAGTTAATCACTACAAACAGATTCAAATTTTTACCCAAAGAATTTCCGTTCGAAGCACAATCCTGTCCGTCATGTAATTACCACACACTGGTATACTAAATTCACATTAAATCTTTGTGAAATCTTCCCAAGAAGAATAGCTGATGGCTACCTTGGTGATTACACCACATGCTCCACGTGGTCAACTTGATTTACAGAAAGCGTATAACTCCACAATAATTTAGATAATAAAAATACATTCGATCGAAAAGCAAATTACAAAAGAAAAACCTCGAACTGGTTACTAACGTCCCACTACCAACCTGATGGGTCAAACAGTTATACAAGCACGTGGCACTGGTCTCACAAAGTACACGCCACGTGGGTTGAACATAAAGAAAAGTTGGTATATTCAAAATCTTTTCAAGACGATACGTTATAATCACACAAGCACTCGCCTTTAAGACTGATCTTACCTAGAGCTACTGACCAACACGTGGTTCCACCCCACTCACAAAGCAATAACAAAGCAACTACCGCCAAATAATCCGAACTGGACACGAGAATCACACTCCGCTGCAATTAAAGATAACCTTAGCTATTTTAAAGCTAACCCGAAATAAAATGATTAAATTCTCAGTTAAGCTGAACTTAACAAATCCATTGTCCTATGGACTTAACAGACACGCGCTTGGCCGGAGATCTTACCACTTCAGACGCTCGTTACCACCAGACTGCTACTGCTGGACTGCCCTGCGCTACTACTGGACTCCAACTGCTTACTCTCCAGCTGCCAGACTCCCACTGAACTACCCAGCGTGCTCCTGAGAGTCGCTCACAAAGACCAACGGAAGGCGCCAGAGGGGCAGCTTCCTATACCAACATGACAGGGGACGGACCGGACCATACTAAGAATGGAAACCTCTCTGCTTTTAGGAAGCGTAGCTACCTGTTTCAACGTTGGTCCTACTGTTCTCTAGCAGACAGCCTTGTCTGCTACCCTCAAGCATGCAGCTACAAACACATTTGATCATTCATCCTCTCACACAGAAGGGAAGGGGGATGACAGTATCTTATCATATACAGTATATAACAGAAAGCGGATGTAGGTTCCGTATGAGACTGTGTGACATGAATTACATATAAGAATTACATATAAACTGTGCTTTAAAGTGTAGTAGTGTGACAGATCGTTCTTGTTTACGTGTAAAAGTAACACGTTCCACTACTCAGTCTCCTCCCAGATAGTCAGAAACGCCACAGTAAATTTAGAAGAGGAATTTATTCCTTAAAAGACAACAAATTTGAGAAATTAAACATGAAAGGAATCCAACAGAGACCTTTCATGGTGCATCGGAATCCAATACTGGTCTCCCAGGAGCCGCTCAAAGCACAAACTCTTAGGAGACTCACTCTTCTTGTACTTAAGTCGGCACTGTGCCTTTTATATTCAATTCCGATGCGATTTCTGTGTTTCATTGTCAATGTGAAGGTCCAATGGATACAGTAAACCTGCACTGGTGCATCGTAATCCAATACTGGTCTCCCAGGAGCCGCTCAAAGCACAAACACTTAGGAGACTCACTCTTCTTGTACTTAAGTCGGCACTGTGTCTTTTATATTCAATTCCGATGCGATTTCTGTGTTTCATTGTAAATGTGAAGGTCCAAGGGATACAGTAAACCTGCACTGGTGCATCGGAATCCAATACTGGTCTCCCAGGAGCCGCTCAAAATTCAAACTCTTAGGAGACTCACTCTTCTTGTACTTAAGTCGGCACTGTGTCTTTTATATTCAATTCCGATGCGATTTGTGTGTTCCATCGTCAATGTGAAGGTCCAGGGGATACAGTAAACCTGCACTGGTGCATCGGAATCCAATACTGGTCTCCCAGGAGCCGCTCAAACTACAAACTCTTTGGAGACTCACTCTTCTTGTACTTAAGTCGGCACTGTGTCTTTTATATTCAATTCCGATGCGATTTCTGTGTTTCATTGTCAATGTGAAGGTCCAAGGGATACAGTAAACCTGCACTGGTGCATCGGAATCCAATACTGGTCTCCCAGGAGCCGCCCAAAGCACAAACTCTGAGAAGATTCACTCTTCTTGTACTTAAGTCGGCACTGTGCCTTTTATATTCAATTCCGATTCGATTTCTGTGTTTCATCGTCAATGTGAAGGTCCATGGGATACAGTAAACCTGCACTGGTGCATCGGAATCCAATACTGGTCTCCCAGGAGCCGCTCAAACCACAATCTCTTAGGAGACTCCCTCTTCTTGTACTTAAGTCGGCACTGTGTCTTTTACATTCAATTCCGATGCGATTTCTGTGTTTCATTGTCAATGTGAAGGTCCAAGGGATACAGTAAACCTGCACTGGTGCATCGGAATCCAATACTGGTCTCCCAGGACTCGCCCAAAGCACAAACTCTGAGAAGATTTACTCTTCTTGTACTTAAGTCGGCACTGTGTCTTTTATATTCAATTACGATGCGATTTCTGTGTTTCATTGTCAATGTGAAGGTCAAAGGGATACAGTAAACCTGCACTGGTGCATCGGAACCCAATACTGGTCTCCCAGGAGCCGCTCAAAGCACAAACTCTTAGGAGACTCACTCTTCTTGTACTTAAGTCGGCATTGTGAATTTTATATTCAATTCCGATGCGATTTCTGTGTTTCATCGTCATATTGAAGGTCCAAGGGATACAGTAAACCTGCACTGGTGCATCGGAATCCAATATGGTCTCCCAGGAGCCGCTCAAACCACAAACTCTTAGGAGACTCACTCTTCTTGTACTTAAGTCGGCACTGTGTCTTTTATATTCAATTCCGATGCGATTTCTGTGTTTCATTGTCAATGTGAAGGTCCAAGGGATACAGTAAACCTGCACTGGTGCATCGGAATCCAATACTGGTCTCCCAGGAACCGCCCAAAGCACAAACTCTGAGAAGATTCAATCTTCTTGTACTTAAGTCGGCACTGTGTCTTTTATATTCAATTCCGATGCGATTTCTGTGTTCCATCGTCAATGTGAAGGTCCAGGGGATACAGTAAACCTGCACTGGTGCATCGGAATCCAATACTGGTCTCCCAGGAGCCGCTCAAACCACAAACTCTTAGGAGACTCACTCTTCTTGTACTTAAGTCGGCACTGTGTCTTTTATATTCAATTCCGATGCGATATCTGTGTTTCATTGTCAATGTGAAGGTCCAAGGGATACAGTAAACCTGCACTGGTGCATCGGAATCCAATACTGGTCTCCCAGGAGCCGCCCAAAGCACAAACTCTGAGAAGATTCACTCTTCTTGTACTTGAGTTGGCACTGTGCCTTTTATATTCAATTCCGATGCGATTTCTGTGTTTCATCGTCAATGTGAAGGTCCATGGGATACAGTAAACCTGCACTGGTGCATCGGAATCCAATACTGGTCTCCCAGGAGCCGCTCAAACCACAAACTCTTAGGAGACTCACTCTTCTTGTACTTAAGTCGGCACTGTGTCTTTTACATTCAATTCCGATGCGATTTCTGTGTTTCATCATCAATGTGAAGGTCCAAGGGATACAGTAAACCTGCACTGGT